>NC_063360.1:23985269-24010839 GCF_021869965.1 Rhincodon typus | reverse complement strand
CTGCTCCTCTGATGCTGCTTGGCCTGCTGTGTTCATCCAGCTCTACACTGTTCAGTCAAGAAAACCTGTCTGCTCGTCTCTTTCAAAATCTCAGCTTGTAAACAGTTAAACACTCACTGAATTGGCAAACGTATCCTTTTTAGGAAATCCAACCCTCATCACCTGATTGCAACATATGATTCATACATGATAAACTATATTAAAGTTATAGATTGATCTGCTGTTGGAACAGTAAGGATTCTGTTTCCAGCAGACTAATATTTATGCTAATATGGAATTGTTTACCCCACAGCAGCCAATATACATGCCTTAGGACAAACCTTTCCAAAAGTGTATTTTCATAAATAATGAAGTGCTGATACTAGATTATCTGATTTAATAATTATCTAAATTACATTTTAAAACTTCAGTGAAAGAGGAATATCACACAAGGGATGAGTTCAACAGGTTTTCTGCCAGAAGACCTTGTATACAAGTGAGAGTTGCAGATGGAATATATCTTATCTGTTACCCCTATCCCCATAATTCAACCTGATTGACATAATGTTTTTAAAATTAGATATATTTGATCTAATATATTTAGTTTGGAACATAAAACCTCACTAATAATGCATTCATATTGAAAACTATGCAAAGTGACATGTAGAACAGTTTACAATGATGATAAAATCCCTTTTAGTGGAATGAAGACCAGTTAAGTGGTTTGCAAAGTCTAGGCCCTCCTGTCAAAACTCCAAGGCAGAAAAATCATCACAAGCAACATCTCTGATCCGGAGTACGGTGGCTTATATTCTGAAAGTGTATGGTTAGATTAGTTCAGCACTAGTTGAAACAGTTTGGAGTTATTCCCCTGAAATGTTGCAACAGTTTGTATTGTACAGAATGATCAACTTTGCAAGATGGGTCAGCAGTGGTTCTGTTTAGTTGCTCATTGTTTCCACTGTTGCAAATCTGAAAGTTATGCTGCTCATGATCTTTATTACAGGTGGCTTTGAAAGCTGGTGTATTTTTCTAATAGTTCTCTTGTCTCTGAAATCATGTCTTCCAGAGCTAATGATGATCCCGAGAAAACAAACACAACATACCTGGAAGAATCTCAGCCGACACAAGGTGAGCTATAGCTGCAGGATTGTAAACAAACTGTTATAGGCTTTGCTCTCAGAATACGTTGTTTGTGTTATTCTCAAACTGTTTACAATCACAGTCATTGTAAGTGTTACAACTGTCTTGCCATTTTTATGGTTTTGAATTGATATTTGTCCACAAGGAATATTTTTGCCTTGCAAGGCAGTGATTCCTTGTGCTGGGTCTTCTTGGTTACTTTGGAGGGGAAATACCAAATCATTCTATAATGATTGATTGAGGAAATTGACACAAGGACCATGATAACACAGTGTGGAGCTAGAGGAACACAGCAGGCCAGGCAGCATCAGAGGAGCAGGAAAGTTGACGTTTTGGGTCAGGACCCTTCTTCAAGAGCCATGATGTTGGGCCTGTTATCTCCTCAGAAGTTTCTGAGTTTGACATTGGAAGGTCACACCTCACCTTTTTGGCTTTAAATTTTCAGCATCGCCATCAGCCTCCACAAGGTCTAAGTTTTCATTCCTTTTGTCTTTTTCTTTGGAGAAAATATTTATGATTAAATGGAGTGATGAATTCTGTCCTGGAGTATTTCTTTCCTTAGGAAGCTCAAAGGGCATGCATCTATTTTTCCTCAGAGCATGAAATGTATCTGTAAGGAAATAATTTTTATTGTATTTCTCCAACACAGAAAAATTACTGACTGAGGTTTTTGGTCAGTTCTGTAGCTTTTTGAAGGGGAAAGGATCATTGTGCATTGAGGCTAAAACTCTATTCGTTGGGATGGTGTGCAAATATTCTGGAAGCTATCTAACCCTACATCCAGTCTGTCAGGCACTTCTGATCAAATACCTGTAACTCAGAGATTCACTTGACTTTCTTGAGCTGTGTTGATAATGCTAGGCCTCAAGCTACTCTCAAAGTGTCAAATAAACTTTGTTGTGTTGCAATTAGATTCAGTTGTGTGGGGATCAGGCCACAGTACACATAATATGATTGCCTTGTAACAGAGAATTCAGTGGGGAGCAGCTGCACGCAGAGGTAGTTAGAACTATCAGCAACGTCAGGAAAGATAGACCAATCTACTTCCAAACACTTCTGAATCGTCCGAATCCAGAATGACATTGCTCCAGTTGTTAGAGGAGCTGCAAAACTTGCAGCCATCGTTAACTTTCAAGGGTTGAGCAGTTTTTAATTTCCTCAGAACTGTACAGATACTTTCTAATCAACTTGTTCAGAGATGTTATTACACACCTCTGTAGTGGGTGAGACTTGAACCCAGGTCTCCTAGTTCAGAGGTAGGGATGCTATCATTGCACTAATAAAGCCCTGAAGAACCGTACAAGTCATAGGGTAGGATTGAATCCAGGTGATAAGCCAGTGGATCCTGTGTCGCTACCTTTAGAGGACGGTTGTGTGGCAGCCAGGGGATCAAGGGCCCAGGTCAAAATGCCAACCTCCTCAGACTTCCAATCAATCACAGCATCATAGAATCATAGAATCCCTACAGTGTGGAAGCAGGCCATTCGCCCATCGAGTCAACATCGACTGTCCAAAGAGCATCCCACCCAGACCCTCCTTATCCCCTGTAAATATCATTTTCCCTGGTTAATAAACCTAGCCCGCACAATCCTAGACAGTCTGGGTCATTTAGCATGTCCAATCCACCCAATTTGCACATCTTTGGACTGTAGGAGGAAACCAGAACATCTGGAGGAAACCCATGCAGACACGGGAAGAACGTGCAAACTCCACACAGACAGTCACCCAAGGATGGAGTCGAACCCAGGTCCCTAGTGCTGTGAGGCAGCAGTGCTAACCACTGAGCCACTGTGGGGGATGGCATCTCGTTGTTGGCGTCAGCACTTTTAAGCAGGGTAGGGAGGTAATTGCCAGTATTGTACCCACCAGAAATCCAGGATCAGTGTGTGCGCCCAGGTGAGTGAAGGCAGGGGGTTTCCCCTCTTCCCAATCCTGGATTAGACACTGAGTGCCTGATAAAGAGGGAGTTGTCTCACCCAGACCAGGGGCCTTGCTGTGTGTAGGGTGGTTAACTGCCCCTTCTGCTTCTATTTGAATAGCAGCAGCAGAATGCAGTTCCCAGTGGACATGAATTGGCCTTTCAATTAGTGGCAGAACAGAAGGTCCGTCTGTGAGGCAGGGGAGTGATAGCAGGGGGAAATCCACCCAGTGTCCTCCTGCCCATTTTAACGCCCCCCCACCTCCAAACCTGCCCTGAGAGAAAGGTACACAATTCTATCCTAAGAAGAAAACAATGTGATGGATTTTTGTTCTGAGCTGCATTCCCAACATTAATAACCACAAGTATTGACTAGAAAGAATTAATGCCAATGATCTTGTTGCGAGGGAGCTCAGATGCTGAAACTGCAACAACGCACACATTGTGCACATGAGGGAGGAATGCAGCTGGGATCAATCATGCGCAAGACAGAAGCTCAAACAATACAGCAGAGTGAACCATTGTCTGTGCCTGAGTGATCAGAAAATTGAGTTTGAAAATAATTTAACCTACAGTACAGCTGAAAACCAAGATGCTGGTCGTTTAAACATTGTATAGATGGCAGGCTACAATGTCAGCACAGGGACAAAGATTCTAACAACAACCTGTATTTATATAGCACTAACATTTGCACCATGTAAATGACCATCACCAATAAGAAATCATCTAACTAACACCCCTTGACATTCAATGGTGGTAATTACTGAATCCTCCACTATCAACATCCTTGGGGTTACCATTGACCAGAATCTCAACTGGTCCTGCCACATAAACACAGTGGCTACAAGAGCAGGTCAGAGGCTAGGAATACTGCGGTGACTGACTCACATCCTGACTCCCCAGAGCCTGTCCCTCATCTACAAGGCACAAAGATTCAGAAGTGTGATGGAATACTCCCCACTTGCATGGATGGGTGCAGCTGCAACAACATTCAAGAAGCTTGACACCATCCAGGACAAAGCAACCCACTTGATTGGTACCTGATCCACAAACATCCATTCCCTCCACCATTGAGAGTCAGTAGCAGCAGTGTGTACTATCTACAAGATGCACTGCAGAAATTCACCAAAGATCCTCAGACAGCACCTTCCAAACCCACGACCATTTCCATCTAGAAGGACAAGGGCACCCGAGACACGGGAACACCAGCGCCTTCAAGCCACTTACCATCCTGACATGGAAATATATCACCATTCCTTCACTGTTGCTGCATCAAAATCCTGGTATTCCTTCGCGAAAGGTGTTGTGAGAACCCACAGGAGGTGGACTGCAGCGGTCTAAGAAGGCAGCTAACCATGTTGCCAAGGGCATCAAGGAACGGCAATAAATACTGTCCAGCCAGTGACCCTCATATCCCATGACCGAATAAAATAAAAGCATTAATGCAATGACCCATCGCAGCAGCATTTAAAAAAAAATTATATCTGTCTTTTAAGGAGATGTTGGGTTAGAGTACCAAAAGCCTGGTCAAAATGAAAATTGTTAACGAAAAAGCATTGTGTTCCAGCAGACCTTCAACACATGTCTGAACCAAAGAACTTCTTCAACGCACCAAGGGGTTCTTACACAACTGTATCCAAAGGCATAACAGCATTTTAAAAAGACAATGAACAAAACAGGTGTTAAATATTGGTAAACATTATATGAAAATCATAACCGGGTCCTTTTGGCAGATGAAGCTGTAATAGCACAAACTAATGAGCCTGGTTTGAATTTAATCAGTTAACTAAGACAGTTAACAGGTACTAGTGTACTAGTCCAGTAGTCCACCCATAGTCCAAGCAAGCAGCACTTCTTCTCATTTATGTACAAATTGTTGATTTCTTTCTTTTTGTTTTTATTCCTGGGCTACAAGAATACTTTTCAAGGGTGCAAAATGAAAAAAACTTTGACTTCATGCACCTTTTTAATGTTGACCATTTATTGGCTGTTTACACTATTTACAGAGACATGGCTCACTAGGGCTTCATTAGAAACTTTGTCACTCAGGTCCCAATTCCAAATGACATTATATCACCTGACATCATTGATGAAAGTCACTAACTATTAACATAACAACAATTGATCCCCTATTCTACAAAAATTATTGTGGATTACTAACATTTGAATTTTATCTGGATTGTTGAGAAATCTTTATAAATTTAGCTCAAACAGATTATTGAAATATAGCTTTTAATTGACGTTTAGAATAAAATTTTGTTCTAGAGTCATAGAGTCATGGAGTCATACAGCACAGAAACAGAACATTTGGTCCAATTCTACATCATTAAGCAAACTGGCAGAACCATTGCTTCAACATTTACCAAGAAATGGGCAATGTTGCAAAGGTTTAGTACACTACTCTGACTAGCTTGCTCAAAGCCAGTCCCTAGGATGAGGAGATTCTCTAAATTTCCTGTTTATATCTATTAGCTAGGACTCCCTGATTACCCCAGGTTAACAGCCCCAATTAAAGATCTCATAATCAATGAGATCCACCTGGCCCTTGTTCTAATCACTACAGTATGGAGTATGTCACTTTTAGACAACATGGATTTCAATAGTATTTTGTCCACTATTTCCTCGAGGATCTTTTACTATGGCATTACTAATTAACCCATGCTGCATTAAGCAATATTATATCTAAAATAACTTTACTTCTAGTTTGCTCCACAACATAGTGCTCCAAGGAACTGTCATGAAAATATTCCTCAAACTCATCTTTTAGAGCACTCTTACTAATTTGATTGTCTCAATCTATACGAAGGTTGAAGTCCCCCACAAGTATCACATTGCTTTTGTTACAAGTTCTAATAATTTCTTGTTTAAAGCTTTGTCCAACATTGTAACTGCTGTTAAGGGGACTATTAACCACTCTCACCAGTGTCTGCTGTCTGTTGCTATTGCTAACTTCCCACTCTATTGATTCTACTTCATGATCTTCTGGGGCTAGATACTTTCTCACTCATGCCCTTTTATCATCCATTATCGTCAGGACTGTTCATCTTTCTTTGACATTCTGTCTATCTCTATGAAATGTTCTGTACCCTGGAATGTTTACTTCTGCCCTTACCACCTTGTAACCATGTCTCTGTAATGGTCGTTAAATATATATCATTTGCTTCTATTTATGCTGATGGTCCATCTGTCTTATTGTAAATGCTTTGTGCATAAAATAAAGCAGATTGAATCTTTTGCTTCAATTTCCTATAAAGACCTTATTCACTTCGGCACAAATTTTGTGGAACTCTTTTTCCTTTCCTTTCCCGCTCTGCTTGATACATTGTTCTGATATTTTGACTTTTCTCTTTTGGATTTCTAAATCTCTCTACATTATATTAATGCTGGTCACCAACATTAATATCTGTTGTCAATGAGCTATAGGGTTTACATTCTGCTTTTTGTAGCACAGGCCCAGACATACCGCTCCTTATTTTCTCATTTTACTGACTGATGGAGGAAATATAATTAATCAAAAACCAAAAATTGAATCAAAGATGATTGTATGTGAACCCTATAATCAAAAAATTTATCTTTAAGATTTCCATGTCAGCTTTGCTAAATTAAATCATGTTTACATTTATTCTCGTTGCAAGTAAATGCTCGACAGTATTAATGTATATACAAATCCTTCGCTTCAGATTTCAAGATTTGGCCATGCCCAGTTGTGGTTTTGTGCTGATATAGCTGGGTGATGACATTAAGGAGAGAAGCCAACCATAAAAACTGAACAGAGTCATAGAGTCATACAGCACAGAAACAGACCCTTCAGTCCAACCAGTCCATGCCAAACATAATCCCAAACTAAACTAGTCCCACCTGCCTGCTCCTGGCCCATATCCCTCCAAACCTTTCCTGTTCATATATCTATCTAAATATCTTTCAAATGTTGTAATTGTACCCGCATCCACCACTTCATCAGGAAGTGCATTCCACACACGAACCACACCCTATATAAAAAATGTGCCTATGTCTATTTTAATTCTCTCTCCTCTCACCTTAAAACTATGTCCCCTAGTCTTGAAATTCTCCATCTTAGGGAAAAGACAACTACCATCAACTCTATCTATACCTTTCGTTATTTTATTAACTTCTATCAGATCCTACGATCCAGTGAGAAAAGTTCCAGTCTATCCAGCCTTTCCTTATAACTCAAACCTTCCATACCTGGCAACATCTTGGTAAATCTCATCTGAACCCTCTCCAGCTAGAAAATATCCTTCCTATAACTGGTTGACCAGAATTGTATTCCAGAAGAGGCCTCACTAATGTCTTGTATAACTTCAACATACCATCCCAACTCCTATACTCCAAGGACTGAGCAATGAAGGCAAGTATGCCAAACACCTTTTTAACCACCCTGTATATATGTGACACAAACTTTAAAGAATTATCTACCTGCACCCTTAGATCCCTCTGTTCTACAACACTACCCAAGGCCCTACCATTAATTGTATCAGTCCTACCCTTGTTTGTTGTACAATAATGCAATTGTTCACATTTGCAATAATGCAATACTTCACATTTATCCAGGTTGAACTCCACCTGCTTTTTTTTCAGCCTACTGACCCATCTGATCAAGATCCCTTTGTAATATTAGAAAGCCTTCTTCACTGTTAACAATGCTACCAATTTTGGTGTCAACCGCAAACTTATTAACCTTGCTTTCGATATTCTCATCCAAATTATTTATATAAATGACAAACGAAAGAGGACCCAGAACCGATCCCTGCGGAACACCACTGGTCACAGGCCTCGAGTCCAAAAGCAACCCTCCACCATTACTCTCACCATTACACCGTTAAGCCAATTATCTATCCAATTGGCAAGCTCACCCTGAATCCCATGTGACCTAACTTTACAAATTGGTCTACCATGCAGAGCCTTGTCAAAGGCTTTACTAAAATCCTAATAAACAACCTCTATTGCTCTGCCATCATCAACCTTTTTGGTGACTTCCTCAAAAAACTCAATTACATTTGTGAGATATGATATGCTTTGCACAAAACCATGCTGACAATCCATAATCCATTTTTGCCTCTCTAAATCGCCATAAATTCTATCTTTTGTAATCACCTCCAACAATTTGCGCATAACTGAAGTCAGGCTCGCAGGTCTATAGTTCCCCGGTTTCTTGAACTTTCTTAAACAAAGGTACAACATTAGCAACCCTCCAGTCATCAGGCACCTCACCTGTAGTTACAGATTATGCAAATATTTCTGCAAGGGGTCTCATAATTTCCTCCCTTACTTCACACAACATTCTGGGATACATTAGATCAGGTGCCGGAGATTTATCCACCTTTATATTCTCTAAGACCTCCTGAACTACTACTTTTGTAATGTGGTTTTGCAGCTGTCAAATAAAGCAATGCTGTTAATGATTAAATTTCTATTTTGCCCTGTTTGGATCATCAAGAGAATGAAAATAATTTCCTTCACTTTTTTTTTAAGTGCTTCTTGTGCCTATGCAATTCGCAGGAGATTAAATCAAGTGTGGAAATGTCATGACTGTAAATACACAAGATCAGTTGTTTAAAAATAAGGATCTTCTTTACTCTTGTTTTCCACCCCTTAATTCTGTCCTGACTGTGGTTCAGTACATTTGGTCAATGGATGTTATTAGTAATTAAGACACCTAGTCTCATAATCTAGACAACGGCAGTTCAAATCCCACAATGACAATTCAAGAATTTGAATTTATACTTAATTAATCTAACAATATAAAAGTAAATTTTGATAAAAGTAATCTGGTTTCTGATTTTCTTTTAGGGAAGACAGTGTGCCATCTTTACCTCCTTAAATGTAACTCCAGTCCCAATCCAACATGGTTGCCTCTTTCTTAACTGCTTTACCAATGTGACCAACAAAGCCATCCAGTTGTATCAAACCTGTGCTTCAAAGTGAAGGGCCATCACCATCTTCTCAGGGCCAATTAGGAATGAAAAATAAATCAAAAGCAAAGTACTACATATGCTGGTGCTCTGAAATAAAAACTAAAAGCACTGGAGAAACTCACCAGATTTGGCACCATTAGCAATGAAAGAGACAGAGAAAAGGTTGGTTGATCTCAATTACCTCAACAAAGAACGGAGATTAAGAGCAGGACATTTGGTGCCCTATCAAGGCTGGAAAAGGAGATGGATAGGGCCAAAAAATCCCAGTATGGGGAGATGTGACTGTTTCCTGACCTCCATTCACTTTTGCTGAGGCAGGATCACGGGCTGTGAGGCAGCTTATCCTCATGAGCAGGAAAGCCAATTAGACTAGTTAGGATTGTCATAAAGAGAAATGATGATGGCTGATTGGGACACTGGAAAGTCCCAGTGTGGAGATGTAACTGTCTGCTGCTGGTTACCCAACAATAGGCCACAGGACTGGTGTCCTGGCAGATCTGCAGTCTCCCCCTGCCTACATTGGTGCCAATGTGGCCACAATCTGCCCTGTAGAGTGAATCCCTCCCCACTTCAGTGATGGCATGTCTGCTTACTGTCTATAAATGAAAAAAATGTTTTAAATGGAGATGAGAGGGCACTTTCCATTTTAAGTGTCTTTTCAATTAATTTACCATGCACTGCCATCAAGTATTCCTCTGAAACTGTTGGGCATTATATTGACAATCTAACTTTGTCACTGTTGGAAATGGCGATACGTTTTATTATTACCATGTGATTTTTCTGCGTTTGAAGTCTGTATGGAGGCAGGTTGATCCTGTATCTAATATGGGAGTGATCGCAGGAACTGCAGATGCTGGAGAATCTGAGATAACGAGGTGCAGAGCTGGATGAACACAGCAGGCCAAGCACCATCAGAGGAGCAGGAAGGCTGATGTTTCGGGCCTAGACCCTTCTTCTTCATTTCTGAAGAAGGGTTTAGGCCCGAAACATCAGCCTTCCTGCTCCTCTGATGGTGCTTGGCCTGCTGTGTTCATCCAGCTCTGCACCTCGTTATCTCTAATATGGGAGTGACTTGCATTGACACCAACATGGTACAGGTTAGTTTGGGAGCAAGATTAAATTTGAACTTTGGGTGATAATGTCAATTGCTAAAATCAAATTAGCTATCAATTAACACCAACTTCAATCTTCCTCTCCATTGGCATTAGGCAAGGTGTAAAATGGGGTGTTAATTATATATCATCTGTTTTATACCGGCACTCAAACTTTAAAATTGACACTCTATTGTATGAAATGGAACCATTCCATCATCATCACTCACCTTGTTGAACAGTGGTTTAAAAAAGACTGAGACCATTGGGATATAGCTAAGCTTCAATATTGTCATAAAATGTAGGCAAGGGCATATTATCAAAAATAATCTAAAGCATAATTACGAGACAATTAGTAACTTGATCTTGTTCATGCCACATAAGATAAAATCTGACTAATATGTACATGTGATATGTCTTCAAATGAGCAACTCAGTATGCGTCATTTGAAGATAATTTTAATCAAGGCTGCATGATTGTAGACAGGATTTCTGTCAGTCGAAGAGTCTTGTATTCTAACTCATAGCTTAGTCTGCACAAGTTGAGTGTATAATCCTTTCACATGGCCAGTATTCTTTCTAGGAAACAATAGACTGTACTGCAGGTTGGTTGAATTACAGCCAACAATATACTTCGAGAAATATTACAAACAAGTCTGCTTTGTGTCAAGAGTATAGTTATATAATCCATTCTCTGGGATTGTCCTGGACTCCAGGTCTGAAAATACATTTCCTGTTCCCAAGAAACCTGAGAAGACAACCATAAAAGCATTCAAAACAGGGGGAAATCTGGTTATTTGAAACAAGTGAAAATTGCAGCAGGAGATTGTATGGTCTCTGTTATGATCCCAACTGATGTTATGATTGAGCAAGTCAGATCCCAGACTGAAATCTGACTTTACTGATCATATTTTGTTCTTTTGCTTTTGTTTTAACATGGTGGTCTTTCACTGACAGACACAGACTGCAAGCTGCAGATTTAGTTTTAACAATAAGCTGGATGTTTATACCATGAAATAAATGAAGGCAAAACAGAATAAATCAAACTATTTACATAAAACATAAATTTAAAGATTTCGAAACACCTGTTACCTTTATATTTCACTTTATTTCAACACCCAGTGGTGAGAATCTTATGGAGTCAATACAATGTAGAGCTGGAGGAACACAGCAGGGCAGGCAGCATCAGAGGAGCAGGAAAGTTGATGTTTCAGGTTTAACCCTTCATCCTGATGAAGGGTGTAAACCCGAAACGTCAACTTTCCTGCTGCTTTGATGCTGCCTGCCCTGCTGTGTTCCTCCAGCTCTACACTGTATTGATTGAGAATCTGATAACTTCTTCCTGGAGCAATCATATGATTGAGAGAAAACTTTTTCAGCTGCAAACAGCACCTTTAGAGTTTTAACCAAACACTTTTGGTTTGGATCTTTTGGTAACATCTTCACCCTGAAGTAATCTATTTCCTAACAATTCTCGGCTATATTCTCCCTTTCTCAGAAGCAGCAATCACATACATCCAGCTTCAGCCAATAACTCTCTAGAATTGCCTCAAACTGAAACTAAAAAGCTGTTTTTCAAGCTGTGGGCATTTTCTTTTTAGCTGAGAAACAATTCCAGAATTATCTATCCGAAAGCTTAATGCATTATACTGATTACTTTGTTCACTGGTAAATTTCTCCCAATGTAAACAAAAATACATTACTCTCCAGAAAATCCCTCTCTTTTATTGTGTTTTAAATGAAATCAACACAGCTATTGAAATACTTACAAGTTAATCATTAAACACCTTCAGATATACAGAAACCTCCATATGCCACACATCAAATTCAAAAATCCAAACTCAAAAGTATGTATTAAAATATTTATGTGTCACAGACCTTAAATCACAGGCTCAAAGAATGCAATCAACTTGGGCTGGCAACCCAAGTGACCAATGGCAAACTGTTTATATCATGCATTTACAGTAGATGTTTTTAAACAAGAAAATACATGAAAATGTTAATTATTGTGTACTTGACATTTTTTTAATTTTTGATGTTTCTTCTGAAATTCTTTTTAATACATTATACTTTTCATGTCATGGAGACTTTGTTGACCTTGGATGTGTGGGGAGTTAAAGTAACATCTGAAAACTGTGGGTTAAGATCCTTATCAATATTGAACTCCTAGTTTAAGGTCAACCGAAACTGACCACAGTATTCTTTAGGTTTAGAGAGACCTAGTATGGGAGAACAGTAGAACAGCAATGACCAACAAAAAAAAATTGCAAGGCTAAAATTAGTAAGACCGTAAGATATAAGGAGCAAAATTGGGCCATTCAACCTACTGAATCTACTCCACCATTTGATCATGGCCGATATGTTTCTCAACCCCATTCTTGTGCCTTCTCCCTATATGCTTTTATTCCCTTCCTAATCAAGAATCTAACTATCTGTGTCTTAAATACACTCAATTACATGGTCTCCATTGCCATCTGTGGCAATGTGTTCTAGATTAACCCCACCCTCTGGCTGAAGAAATTCCTCCTCATCTCAACGTTTGTCCCTTCACTCTGAGGCTGTGACCTCTGTTCCTCGTCTCTCCAAACAGATCGCATCCACTGGGTGACCTTTGTCTAACTTGCTCATTGTCTCCTCAAAGAATTCTAACAGATTTATCAGTCATGACCTCCCCTTGATGAAGATGTGCTGACTCAGCTCTATTTTCCCATGTGCTCCCAAGTACTCTGAAATCTCATCCTTGATAATGGAGTCTAAAATCTTACCAATGACTGAGGTTAGGCTAACTGGTCTATAATTCCCCACCTTCTGCCTCCCTACCTTCTTAAACAGGGTGTTACATTAGCCATTTTACAGTCCTCTGGGACCTTCCTTGACTTCTGAAAGATTCCTGAAAGATCACCAATGCCTCCACAATCTCCTCAGCTATCTCCTTCAGAACCCCGGGGTGTATTCCATCGAATCTGGGTGATGTATCCACCTTAAGACCTTTAGTTTCCCCAGCACTACCTCATTAGTGATGGCCATTACAGTCACGTTGCTCCCTGACTCTCTTGAAGTTCTGGTATGCTGCTGTCTCTTCTGCCGTGAAAACTGAATCAGAGTACCTGTTCAGTTCCTCTGTAATTTCTTTGTTCGCTATTACTTCTTCTACAGCCTCATTTTCCAGGGGTCCAATGCCCATTCTTGCCCCACTCTTACCTTTTATGTAACTAAAAAATCTCTTGCAATATTCTAGATAGCTTACTGTCACATTTAATCTTTTCCACTCCCCCTATTGCTTTTTTTTAGTTATCCTCTGCTAGTTTTAAAAGTCTTTTCTACCCTCCGGCTTCCCACGAACCTTCACCACATTGTATGCTTTTTCTTCGCTTTTATGCTGCTCCTAACTTCCCTTATCAGCCATGGTTGCCTCACCCTCCTCTTACTATGTTTCTTCTTCCTTGGGATGAACTTCTGCTGTGTCTCCTGAATTACCCCCAGAAACTCCTGCCATTGCTTCTCCACTGTCTTCCCTGCTAGGCTCCCCTTCCAATCAACTCTGGCCAACTCCTCCCTCAAGTCTTTGTAGTCGTCTTTACCCAAATATTGTACTGTTAAGTCCGATTCCAGCTTCTCGCTCTCAAACTGCAGGGTGAATGCTATCATATTATGGCATAAAGGACAAAGAACATGATGAGTTCTTGACATGTGTCCAAGAGAATTTCTTGATTAGTATATTTTCAGCCCAATGACAAAGCTGGTGGTGTCGAATCTGATTCTGCGAGTTAACAGGGGAAATGAAATGTGTTTCCATTGGGGAGCATTTGGGAAATAGTGATCACAATATTATTAGGTTTATGGGAGATTTAGAAAATCACAAGGCAGAATCAAGAGTGAAATTACTCAACTGGATAAGAGTTAATTTTAGTGAATTGAAAGGGATCTGGCCCAGGTAAATTGGAATGAAAGATTGATATTAAATGAGCAATGGGAAGCTTGCAAGTAGGGGATGGTTCTGGTATAGACTAGATAGTCTTCACAAGCCAGAAAGGAAGCCCATTGAAGCTCGAGCTTGCTAAATAATGGTGGAAAGAAAAAGTAATGAAAGTGTTGGCAGTGTGGAAAGTAGAAGAGTCACTGAGTCCTGATGGGGTTTATCCTGGGACGTTGATGGAAGAAATGGTAATGATAGCAGGGCTACTCGTTGGAATCTTCCAATCCTCAGGTGAATCAGAGGACTGTAAATATGACAGGCTTGTTCAAAGTTTGGGCACCATGCTTTGGCAGGCCTTAGATAGGAGACAGAGATTTTCTGGAATGATATGAGAGATTACTTGGAATGGACAGAGAAGCTGAGGTATTCTTAGAGAAGTGAGTATTAAAGTGACGCTTAGTAATGTTGGCCTAATTGGGAAAAGAACGAGAGGTCAGATGAAGAGATTGTTTGTTTTAAATATCGTATGTTCTGATAATTTAGAATAATACTGCCTGAATAAGATTCAATAAAAACTTTCAAAAGACAATTGAGAAGTAAGTATAAATAAAGCAAGCTGGGATGATGTGGGTCCCAACAGAAATTATGTAAGTCTCTTAACGAAGAGAAATTCTCAATGAGCTGAATATTGGATTACTGGTAAATGCTTAAAGTGAAAATTATATTGCAGGACTATAGGGAAAGCACAGACAAATTGTTTAGTTCCTTTAAAGAGCTGGCAAAAGCACAATAGGCCAAATGGCCTTGTTTATAGCTGTATCATTCTCTCCATGACTGAATGTCAGATTTATTGACTTTGCGAGTTAGCTGCTGCTCAGGCAGTATGTTGAGGTGAAGGCTGGTACAACAGGACTGGTTTTGCTGCACAAGGGATTTTAAACTCACTGCTGTTCTTGGAGGTCTGCCAGTAGAACTACTGCAAACATGTCTGATGAGCTACATCATTAAGCAGACTGGCAGAACCATTGCTTCAGCGTTTACCAAGAAATGGGTGGTAATGTGAAGAATTAGTATACTGCTCTTCACCTTCAACCTGCAGATTGTCATTGGGAGAGGAATGAAAAGTAAAGAAAAAAAATCAATAGATAATGTTGTGAACTCTTTATAATTGCAGGTTTGACTTAGAATTGTAGAATCATGCCAGCGCAGAGAAGGTAATTTGACCCATAAAGCACACACTGGCCACCTAAGGAGCAGTTCACACACTGTCACTCACTCACTCTGTACTCACATCCCTGCAAATTCTTGTTCTGAAGATAGTTAGAATATTTAGAAAATGTAGAAACAGTCATTACACAGCAGGAGAGCATTCGGCCCATCATGCCTGTGGCATCCAAGAAATGAACCACCTGGCCTAATTCTATTTCCAGCTCTTGGTCCATATCCCTTGGTTATGGGACCTGCAGTGCATAGTGAGACATTTTTTCAAATGGGGTGTGTAATGTGAAATGGGTGGTAATGTGAAGAATTAGTATACTGCTCTTCAGGCAGTAATATCAAAACTCCTATCACTTTCTGGATAAAAATATCTTTCCTCATTTTCCCTCTAATCTTTCTACTAGACCCTGTAGAACTACGTTCGCTAGTCACTGACCCATTTATTGGGAAAAGAGGGTAGGGACAATGGTGGGCTCCATCCCCCATCTGCATTTTGGAAAATCAGAGCACAACTCTGTGCTCCTCCTCCCGGTTTACAAACAGAAATTGAAGCGTGAGGACCAAATAGAGAAAGTAGTGCAGTGTTGGTTTGAGGAAACTGAAGAGCTTCTTTGGGACTGCTTAGAGTCAGTGGACTGGTCCAAATTCAAGAACTCAAATGGCCAACCGAAATGAGTATACAACTTCCGTTCAAGACTTCATAAGTAAGTGTAGATGACTGTGTTTGCCGAAGAAGTTAATCCAAACGTTGCCCAAGCGGAAAATCATCCCAGTGCCGACGAAAAATCATGCAGCTTGCGTCAATGAGTACTGCCTGGTAGCTGTGACCTCCATAATTATGAAATGCTTTGGGAGGTTGGTCATGGCTAACATCAACTCCAGTCTCCCAGATTGTCTTGGTCCCTTGCAATTCACCTACCAGCGCAACAGGTCCATGCCAGACACTATCACTCTGGCCCTACGCTCATTCCTAGAACATCTAGATAACAAGGATACCTGCATCCAGCTCCTACATATTGTTATAAAGCGGGGGTTGAACCCCCTCGCCCCATAATCTGTGAAAAATGGTGTAACCTGCTTTTCAGCAAGTCCCAGTGATTAAACAAAATAAATCCCTGACACTCATTTTAAAATCAACAAGTAACAATTTATTCATCTAACTCTAATAATGAATAAATTAACTAAACTATTAACAAACCAAATAAAAATCCTTTCTAACTATTAAATATTCCTGAATAAAACAAGATTCTGATGATATGCAGTTCCAATAAATATAAGTCCCACTTGTGTATTTAAAAAACAGGGATTTAGTCTCTTGAAATTATAGCAAGGTTACATGTCTTCCAGAAAGTTCTGTGTCTTCTTTGTTGAGTGTTTTGACAGGAATGCCTTCTCCATTGATTCTTCTGTCAGGAATATTAACTAGTTGTGCTGTTGGTACTGTTGTTATTTAGATGGTGCTTTCTCAAAGAAATAGAGGAAGCTCTGGTGGATGGCAGCTAGCTCTGTGCTCTTTGTCCAACTGTCCCCTTCTTTTATATCTTGGAATCATAGAATCCCTACAGTGTGGAAACAGGCCCTTTGGCCAAACAAGTCCACACTGAACCTCAGACCATCCCCATCCCCTATAAGCCACCTAAGCTGCACATCCCTGAATACTATGGTAATTTAGCATGGCCAATTCACCTAACCTGCACACCTTTGGACTGTGGGAGGAAACTGGAGCATCTGGAGGAAACCCACGCAGACATGGGGAGAATGTGCAAACTCCACACAGACAGTCACCTGAGGGTGGGATTGAACCTGGGTCCCTGGTGCTATGAGGCAGCAGTGCTAACCACTGAGCCACCGTGCTGCCCCCCCCCCTCCCTTGATGACATATAAATATTTCTTACATTAGGATTGCTCCTATGTTGTCAAAACCATCAGACTTAAATTTAATAGGTTTTTGATATCTAAGTACCTGGTTCAAATTGATTGGCTAAATTTAAAAGCCTGTTATCATGGTAAAAACTGCTGCTTGGCCTGCTAACTGTACGGCCTTTCGATATAAATGTTTCAGTTCGGGTGCTCTCTGTGTTCTCGTAAACTTTCAAACTGCTGCTCACAGACATCCATTTTAAATTTCTAAGCACAGAAAAAGCACATGATCCTTTAAAGGTACCATGCAATGCTTTTCCCCCCTAGCATTTTACAAACACCAAATTCTAACTTCATGCCTCCCAATCCGAAATACTCTACCCAACTTTACAACATTATTGACTACAGCTCCACCTTCAACACCATAATTCCAAACAAACTGATGTCCAAACTCTAGGACCCAGGATGCTGCTCTGCCCTCTGTAACTGGAATCTCAACTTATTTACCAACAGACCACAGCCAGTAAAGATAGGTGACAACACATCCTCTGCGATAATCCTCAACACCAGTGCCCCACAAGACTGCATACTTAGCCTCCTGCTATACTCCTTATTCACACATGACTAAGGCCAAATCTGCACCAATTCCAGCCTCCGGTGACTGTCTGTGTGGAGTTTGCACATTTTCTTTGTGTCTGCGTGAGTTTCCTCTGGGTGCTCCAGTTTCCTCCCACAGTCCAAAAATGTGCAGGTTGGGTGGATTGGCCATGCTAAATTGCCCTTGTGTTCAGGGATTTGTAGATTAGGTGTGTTAGCCATGGGAAATGCAGGGTTGCTGGGAAAGGGGAGGGGGTGAGTCTGGGTGGGATGCTCTTGGGCAGGTTGGTGTGGACTTGTTGGGCCAAATAGCCTCTTTCCACACTGTAGAGATTCTAGGAAAGGAGATAGCAGGGCAGATTAAAAGGTTAGTGAAATTTATAGGTTTTAATAGACATCTTAAAAGGATAAGAGAGGTGAAGAGGTTTAGAGTGGGAATTCCAGAGCTCTCAGCTTGGGCAGTTGAGTTCATAGCCACCAATGCTGGAGCGATTGAAATCAGGGATGCAAAACAGGTCAGGAGCACAGTGGCCTCGGAGAATTGAAAAACTGGAGTAAGTTACAGAGCTGGGAAAGGATGAGAGTTTAGAGAGACTTCAAAACAAGCATAAGACGTTAAAACGTCATTGTCAGAATGGGAGCCCTTGTAGGTCAGCTAAACACAAGTATGATGGGGGGATGTTCAAGTTTGTACTAATACTATAGAGCTTTTAATGAGCTAAAGTGTATGTCAGGCTTTGCACAAATCACATTGCATTGTCAGAGTTTTTCCTTAAACCATAAACAATATTTAACACAATCTGGATGAAACAGCCTGGTTAAATCTATGATGGGCAACATATGTCTCCCCTACCGTTAGAAACACTTTTACTGGAGTCATCTGCTGGCACAGTGGACAATATAAAGTATTTCTCTATTAAAAAGTTTGATAAGACTTGCACAAATATATAACTATGCTACACAAGTAACACATTTATCAGAATAGATGTTTGGTTTGAAGTTTTGGTATTAATATTTCTGAGTTTCTATAATTAAAGATCAGAGTATGACTTCCTTTGCAAGTTTATGTCTTTCTTTGAGGTTGTAAGAAGGATTGTGAGACACATTTTCTTGCTCCTGAGGCGGACTGCCCCTACTCATCTGTATTTGTCCTTCATCTGTACAGACCTAAGACCCAATGTAGGATTATTTAAGAAAACAATGACTTTCATTCATATAACACCTTTCAAACCCTCTGGACAGCCCAATGTAATTTATAGCTAAAGAAGTACTTTTATAGTGTAATCATAGTTTTATTGGAGGCAATACAACTGTCAATTTACACAAAGGTCCCACATACAATAAATAATTTGTTTTCACAGTGTTGGTTGGCCAGATGGTTAGGGAGGATTCCCTTGCTCTCACATTAGTATCATGTTCACCTAAAGGCAGGCAGGGTCGCTGTTTAACATTGCATCCAAAAGGCAGCATCTCTTTCAGTTCAGCACACTCTCAGTACTGCACTGAAGTATTAATCTAGATTTATCTTTACTGAATAAACTGCAGTTGTGATTCTGCATCACCAGAAAAGCAGTTGGCCAGCCATGGAATCTTTCTTGTAGCTCATCCACAGAATGTAGACTTTGCTGGCTAGGCCAGCATTTATTGTCCATCCTTAAATATCTTTAAGAAATTGGTGATGAGCAGTCGTCTTGAACACCATCTCTTGTAGGCACACTCAGAGTGCTGCTAGGAAAGGAGTTCCAAGTTTTTCATCCAGTGACAATGAAGGAGCAGTGATAGATTTCCAAGTCAGGATAGAGTTTGGTTTCAAGGGGACCTTATACGTAGTGGTGCTCCCATGTAGCTGCTCCCTTTGTCTGTCTTTTTAGTTGATTACAGGTAGAGCATTTGGAGTGTGCTGTCAAAGGAGCTTTGCAGTATTTGTTGCAGATTGACCCACTGACAGATAATAGGAAGTTGCTCAGAAACCCATAAAGAGCACTTCTCCGTTTCTGCACTTTCTAAAGAAACCCCTTAAACAAAACTTTCTAACAAAGAGCTCACTCTCTCCCACAACAAATAAATCCTTTTTAAAAAATCAGTCCTTAAACTTATGCAGCTTCACATAATTTCTTAAGCCTTTTGGCAGTGAGCACCTTCAAGCAATCTTGACATGGTTAAGTGCTCATGGTGATTATTTTGTTAAATTTTTCTTGTGCAGTTTTGAGGAACAGACAGCTCACTCCATTTCTCTCCTGTTGATTAATTAATCTAAATAAAGAGGAAGTCATTCCGTTAAAATTCACCCAACAGATAACTTTTCTATGAGAGATATTTACATATATTCAAATCAGCAGTAATGATCTGCAGCATCTGTATGTACATGATATTTCAATTGAAATCATGCTGAACTATTCCGAATATTGAGCAAATGCTTTTGAATAACGGCCATGAAATTTCAGTGTGAGAATCTTTACACATCTAAATCTGATCGGGATATATGAATAACCTTCCATTGACTTCTAGTTAGCATTATTTTGGCATATACAGTAAGGGCATAAAAATTTGTCATTATAGATGATATTTAAGAGGAACCCATTATTATATTAAAGCCATAAGAATATGGAATTACAACAGAAAGTTTAAATTGCCAACTTGGAGAATAGAAATTTGGACATTTCATGCATTGAGAATGTAACAACCAGAGTGGATAAAGGGAAATCAGTAGATGCAATGTATTTTGAATTCCAAAAGACATCCAGTAAGGCGCCTCATAAAGTGTTATTACATACAATGAGAACTCTTGGTGTTAGGGGTAATGTAGATAGAGAATTGGCTAACAATCAGGAAAACAGGAATCAGAACTAGGTTGGCACACATTAGGTTGGAGTGCCATAGGGATCAGTTCATGTGGGTAGCCTCACCTATTTATAACCTGCATTAATGACTTGAATGAAGGGATTGAATATGTTATAGCCAAACTTTCTGACAATACAAACATCAGAAGGAAGACAAGTTATGACCAGGACACCGTGGTCTGCAAAGGATGTAAATAGACGAAGTGAGTAAGCAAAAGTTTGGCAAATGAAGTATAATGTGTAAAAATATCAGATTTCCCATGTTGGTAGGAAGAATAAAAGATAGAATATTATTTAAATGTGGAGAGACTTCATAATACAGCAGTGAATCTGGTTAACCTCGTAGATGAATCACAAAATGTTGGCATCCAAATACAGCAAGTAATTGCGAGGCAATTCAGGTAGTGTTCACTAGGTTGATCAATGATGATAGGATTGTCTTATGATAAAAGGTTAAGCAGGTTTGGCCTATACCCATTCGAGTTTAGAACAATGAGAGGTTGGCTTATTGCAATATGTAAATTTCTGAGGGGCTTGACAGAGTAGATATTGAGAGGTTGTTTCCACTAGGGAAATGTAGAAGCAAGGTCATGTTGTTCCATTTAAAACAGAAATGAGGAGGAATTTCTTCTGTCAGAGTCATTAATCTTTGGAATTCTCTACCACAGAGAGCATTGGAGGCCAGGTTAATGATTATATGCAAGGCTAATTGAGACAGATTTTTTGATCTACGAAGGGGCTAAGAGTTATGGGTGGGCAGGGTGGAAAATGGAGTTAAGACCACAACCAGATCAGCCATGTAATTATTGAATGGCAGAAGAGGCTCGAGGGGCCACATGGCCTATCCTTCCTCTTATTTCTAATGTCCTCATTCTAAACAGCATGCAGTGAAAAGAAGCGCAGAATTTATGAGCATTTTACATAATGGAAATGTATTGTCTCTTCACCTCTCTCGTTGGGTATAATTCTGTCAAACTCATGAGATGAAATGTTTCTCCAATGACACTTGGATGTGTTATAAGTTAACTGAGTTTGGATGTTCTGATTCCAGTTCTCTGAACAGTGAAGAACTGTCTAAACCATGGTGCTGACTGACATAAACAAAGCAAGCTCACTGTGAGCAGTCACAAGAATGGCTGTGTGGGAACTGGATATGTCACATTCAGCGCAATAGGGAATTCTGACAACATACTTTCAAACAGAACTGTGTAGGAGGAATCTTTTTCTGGATGCTATGTGTCTGTTCTGACAGTGACATTTGATATAGAATAGGAAATCTTTGTTTTCCAGCTCTGCTATCCTTCAACTTCATTAGCATGTACAAGTCCCCAGTTTAAAAATAAAGTCCTCAGTAAAATATCTATCCACACTTTCTTTGTTTGTAACATTGTATGGGACTAGTCATGTAAACACCAAGCAAGGAAGTGACTCACAGGAAATTATATTATGATTTATGGGTGAGGAGAATCGCGTTAACTATATAGTAACTTTGGAGAAGTTAAAGGGGGTCTACTATTAATAAACGTCTCCCAATCAGGAACATTAATAGAATTAGTTACCTCATCAATAGACAGAAAACGGTCAAATATTCTTCGTGAATGTACAGAATGGCAGTACACCATGGTATACATGAAATACAAGTGCATATGAATTTTACAAAAAAGTTGCATTATTCACCAAGAACAGGAGATACAGTATAAATGATTAAGAAGAGTTGTGCAATAAAGTGATAGATTGTACAAGGCATTATCTGTGAGAAGTCTATTAATTAGATGAGATGGCATAAAACATTGTGAAAGACTTTGGAAGATCCAAGCTAACTGTAAACCTGCATTACAGTTGCATCGCCATCCACTTGAAAGAAACAGTCAGGAGTGTATTATCTCTAAAACTAAATATTACAAAGTTCTGGTGCTACCAGCTGCAATTACCCGACAGCATACAGATGGAATTGATTTTTCTTTTAACATGGCTAAACCAGTTTAGTTTCTGATCAACCATATTCATTAAGATGTTGATAGTGGGAGATTCAGCAGTGGTGATGCCATTGATTGTCAGAGAATGTAGTTAGATTCCCCAACCAGCCTAGATCTGGATATTGTCCAAGTCTTTCTGTATTTGGATATGGACTGCTTCAGTATCTGAGGAGCTGCAAATAGTGCTGAACATTGTGCAATCATTATTGAGCAACCCTACTTCTGACCTTATCATGGAGGAAAGGTCATTGATCAAGCAGCTGAAGATTATTGAGTCTAGGACACTACCCTGAGGAGCTCTACTGAAGTCTTGGAGCTGAGATGACTGACCTGCCATAACTGCAACCACCTTCCTTTGTGCCAGGTATTATTCCAACCAGCAGAGTGTTTTCCCCCGATCCCCTGAACTGACTTTAGTTTTGCAAGGACTCCTTGATGTCATATTCCGTCAAATATGACCCGATGTCAAGGCCAGTCATCCTTGCCTTACCTCTGAAATTTAGTTCTTCGTCCACATTTGAACCAAGACTGTAATAAAGTCAGGAGCTGATTGAACCTGACAGAACCCAAACTGAACATCAGTAAGCTCAGGGAATGATGGCGATGTACCCAATGTGCACCTATATGGTAAACTGGCTTTTGGGTTTCACCTGCTCATTGACCATATATCTAATGTTCTGCAACCAGGGAGCTACTTGGAGGGTCTATGCATGCTGATTGGCATGTGGATGCATTGCCTTGTGATTTTAGATGTTGCTAGCACACACCACCTCATACATCTACGACAAGGGCACCTGTAAGTAAGTTAAAATGATGGCAGGTACTGATGTAGATAACTGGAAGATGATCACGGATAGACTGATGATCAGGGCCTCTGGAGGCTGAAGGAAGGGGCATTGGAAGAAGAAGGAGAAACACAAAATTCAGCAGGCCATGGAAACAGAGGCCAGTGAATTCTGCACCCTCTCTACCCACTGTCTTCATCAGCAGCGGAAGCTGCTAGTGTGAGTCTCCATGTTTATGCAGAGATGATTACCACAGCGCAAGCTATCATCTCACAAGATGGAAGGCTACCAAGGTGACAAAGTGAACAGCTGTGCAAATTGCACAATGATAAAGCAGTCTACAAACCAGTATCGTTGGATTGTAAGATTTAATGGCCTCTCGGGTTCCACCTTTATTCCACCTTTCCACCTTAGTTCCATGAGTGTCTCCCTACCACTTTACTGTATACTGTGATGATAATGTGGCTTTAAGAGGTATGTTTTGTTCTGGTTTCTTTTAAAGAAAGATTAGGGGACAGGTGTTGAGCAGTTTGTGAGAAAATAAACAACCTGTGAGGTCTTGGGTTTTTTAAAAAATTTGGAACAGTAGTAGCAGCCTGAGTGGGTGTTGTCAAGCTCTCATAGATCCAGGATTTTTAGTTAGCTTTCAGCAGTTGTTGCTGGGTTCTCAGCAGGGTTGGAAGGCAGTGAATCTCTCCCAACTGCTACATTCTCTCTGTGAATTCCCTCTCAGAATTGTCTTTTGATGTTTTTTCCTCCTGTTTCTGAATTTGCCTTTTTGCCAAGGGTGTGTTTATGGGATGTTACTATACTGGAATAGTTAATTAGTAATAAACTACTAAACTATTGTATCTATTAGAGATAGTAGGAACTGCAGATGCTGGAGAATCCGAGACAACAAGGTGCAGGGCTGGATGAACACAGCAGGCCAAGCAGCATCTTAGGAGCAGAAAGGCTGACGTTTCGGGCCTAGACCCGTATCTATTATTCTGTTAAGTTTTCCAATAGAGTTAAATTATTCCGAGTTCTTTTTTTTTCTTTTGTTGTATTTTATCCATAGTGTTTGAATAATAGTGTTTTGCTTAACGTCAAATAGTTTGACCAATCAAATTGCATCTGGAACACAGCACCTGACATTTACCTTTAAAATAAGAAAAAGTTAGGGTCTAGGCTACCATCTTAATATATTTTGAGGGTGTCTGGTCTGGTCCATAACAATGCACTGAACAATGCACTGATAACCCTGAAAGCAAAGTACTGTATCGGAAAGTACAATGGTAAAATGGAATTTGTATGGTGCAAATCGTTTCAATTTCACTTTGTGTGTTCCAGAAATCACAATCAAAATTGATGATTCCGAATGTTTGTCAACGGGCAGCTGTCATGACTTGGAAGCAGAGCGATTTCTTTCCACCTGTTCCACTGGTCGCAGAGTTTCATTTAATGAAGCATCATTATTTGATCACGGGAAGAAAACACAGGAAAAAGGACGGAGGTACCACCTGTACTATCTCCAATATTAGAAAGATGCTCATTGACATAAATTTTGGCTTCTACATGTGAAGAATTAGTACATTCCTCCAATCCATTAAAAAAAATTCTCATGTATTAAATTTTGAGGGCGAAATGGGTTTATGTTAGCAAAGCAAACTGGGCACGTAGTGAGCCAACAGTTGGTTTGGCAGCAAAATCTCATGCATATATGCAATAAAGATGCATTTGAAAGCCAATGTATGTGTGATATAATGGTTAAGCGTTAAAACTATGGCTCCCCCTTTTTAATGGTTCCAAATTCTTACTCTTTGAAGAACTGAAGAATAATTTCATATTCGATCTACACTTGGCCCACATTAAGTCTTGAGTTTGTTCTGTCATTCAATTATATGGCTGATCTGCATTTTAATTCCATTCCAACTAAGTTCTTTAAGGCTTCCCTAATAATAATCTATTAATAGAGATAACAAGGTGTAGAGCTGGATGAACACAGCAGGCCAAGCAACATCAGAAGAGCAGGAAGGCTGACATTTCGGGCTTAGACCCTTCTTCAGAAATGGGGGAGGGGAAGGGGGTTCTGAAATAAACAGGGAGGGGGGGAGGCGGATAGAAGATGGATAGAGGAGAAGATAGGTGGAGAGGAGACAGACAGGTCAAAGAGGCGGGGATGTAGCCAGTAAAGGTGAGTGTAGGTGGGGAGTTAGGGAGGAGATAGATCAGTCCAGGGAGGACGGACAGGTCAAGGGGGCGGGATGAGGTTAGTAGGTAGGAGATGGGGGTGGGGCTTGAGGTGGGAGGAGGGGATAGGTGGGAGGAAG
>NC_063360.1:23965130-23984869 GCF_021869965.1 Rhincodon typus | reverse complement strand
CTTCAAAATCTCCCCTCCCCCTACCGCATCCCAAAACCAGCCCAGCTTGTCCCCGCCTCCCTAACCTGTCCTTCATCCACCTCAAGCCCCACCCCCATCTCCTACCTACTAACCTCATCCCGACCCCTTGACCTGTCCGTCCTCCCTGGACTGACCTATCTCCTCCCTAACTCCCCACCTACACTCACCTTTACTGGCTCCATCCCCGCCTCTTTGACCTGTCTGTCTCCTCTCCACCTATCTTCTCCTCTATCCATCTTCTATCCGCCTCCCCCTCTCTCCCTGTTTATTTAAGAACCCGCTTCCGCTCCCCCATTTCTGAAGAAGGGTCTAGGCCCGAAACGTCAGCCTTCCCGCTCTTCTGATGCTGCTTGGCCTGCTGTGTTCATCCAGCTCTATACCTTGTTATCTCAGAATCTCCAGCGTCTGCAGTTCCGACTATCTCTGAAATAATCTATTAATCTCAGTTTGGAAATTTTCAATCAATCTCCACATTCCATGTTGACCTTTTTTCTTACAACACTGTCCTCTCATTACATTACTCGTTAGATTTCGGTTTATTTTATTCTTTGATTTCTTTGGCATGCAGATGCATTGGCATCATTATCATCGTCAATGTTGAATACAAACCATTTTGAGAGCGCTGTATTTGGAATTGACCCCAGATAGCCCAACTTGTGCAAGGAGATAAATTATAGAGGTAGGAAAGATACCATGAAAGAAGTGTTGCAAAGCAAGTGTGAAGGGATTAATAAATCAGTTACCTGAGGCCAGGACTGGTCATAACTTCAGGCACATTTATTTAGCTATGGCTGGTTGAAGGGCTGTAGTGAGAAATTGCATTCACTCAGATGGATCTTAAAAATACAGTAGAATAGCTTATTATTAAAAAAAAGCTAGAATATGTCTGGGTGATTGGATAATTAAATATTTACTTGGTGCAATAATTTTTGCATTTCTTTCAGCTTCCAGTGAATTGGTTTTACAGGACACATCAGTGGGGAAACGTGTATGTTGACACAGAGGCTGGCTGACCCTGATAATTCATAAATGATGAGTGCACAACTTTCATGACTGAGTAATGAAACAAAATATAAAACTATGCTGTAATGCTTAGTCAGATCAGTTAATGCTAGTTTATAACAGAATATTTATTCATAGAACAATTCATTTTTGGAAACGAATATAGAGTAGCAGCTTTATTGAGGAAGTGAGCTGTCATCATCAACCAACAGAGGTAGAATTGAGCAGCTCTGGCCAAGCCTAAGATGTAATTCCTGTAATCACTTCCATGTATCCATTTATCATCATTTATTTTTGTGATATTTTCACAGGTTAATTTTTTACATATGTCAGAAGGAGACTCAGAAGGTTCAGTTTTGTGGCCCCTTCATGGCATGTTTGGAGACAGGAAGAGCATTTAATTAGATTGGATAGAGAGTCCACTGTCTCATTAAGTCAGGGCAGAAAGACCCATGGCCAAACTGCCTACCCCTCCACCAACTGAGGCCCTTAATTGGGCAATTCATGACCACTGAACGGCCTCATGCCAGTGGGCATTAAACCAGTAGTAAGTGGGCCTGCTAACATGCACCATGCGCAATGGGTAAAACTGTTTGCTGCCCAGAGAGGTGTGACGTTGGGTGGGCAATGGTTAGAGGAGGGTACCTTGTCCAAAGTCTCTGTGAGGGAAATGACATTGCGAAAGGGGGAGGTATGCTCCAGTGCATTGTGTTGATTGTCCTTCCACCCCTTTCCCAACAAGATTGTGAAGCCCCTCCTGCCATTAACCACCCATGGCCTCGCTCGCTTTTCAATCCAGAGCCTCCATTCCACGTTTTTCCGGTAGCACCCATGGCCTCCCCTATAGCTGTGCTGCCCTCTGCTTAGCCAGCGGCTTTCATGGAATCATAGAATCCCTACAGTGTGGAAGCAAGCCATTTGGCCCATCGAGTTTACACTGACCTTCCAAAGACCATCCCACCCAGAACCATCCTCCTATCCTATCCCTGTAACCATACATTTCCTATGGCTAAACCACCCAGCCTGCACATCCCTGGACAATATGGGGCAATTTAGCATGGCCTATCAACCTAACCTGCATATCTTTGGATTGTGGGAGGAAACCAGATCACCTGGGGGAAACCCATGCAGACACAGGGAGAATGGGCAAACTCCACACAGACATATCTGGCCAGGTCCAACCTCGATATTCCCTGCCCCAACCTAATTGGTGTGAATAGTGAAGAAGGAAACACTGTACTGCCTACTGTCTCATGGGATTAAGTAGACATGTCGTCCCAACCTGCCAGCTCACTCGTGAGTTCGGGGGAACTAAAATCCACTTATGTTGCTGTTTTTAATTCTTGTACTGTGGCCTATTCCTGTATGTGGAATATGTGATAAGGACCACCCTCTGAATTTCTGCTTCAAATATAATTCAGGCAGCCCACACCTACATAATTACTTTGCTCAAGTGAAAGTTAAATTAACATCTTAGTTAAGATCCTTCATCAGGACTCAAGAGCCTCCACCCAAAACATTGTTTTTCACTTTCAGACATTGAATGCTTTTCCAGTATTTCTATTTTTGTTTCAAACTTTCAGCAGTCCATATTTTTCATCCTAGCTCCCTATTCTGCTGCAACTTCTTTTCTCCCTCCCTCTGATCTTTCGATATTCTCCCCATTATAATTGCAGTTCTCCCATAGAATATGATGGATAGATTGTACCTGACAGCAGTTTCAGGGCAAACTCCCTTTGGTACTTTCACTTCTTTTCCTTGAAAATAAACCTTTCACATTCTTAATGGGCTATACAATAATTGCAATTTGCTTCATTAATTCTATACAAAATATGTGCTTCTTCATCGTGTTTCAACTGTATAACATGGAAATTGGTATTATTCTTGGAATTGGTACTATATCTTTTCAAAGCCAATTCTTCCAACTGCTACACACCCTGAGAACTAGTGTCACAAGCACTGGTTAAAAGCAAAGCATACTATAAATTAAACTCTAATTTGTAGACAAGGTATGACAAGATTATTTTTCATAGCAAGATGCCTGGCTGCTTTATGCACAGTATAATAAATTATAATGCTGCTTATTTTGCCCCAAGACTTGAGACCAAATCCAGGAAGGGACATTTCTTTTATTAGGGATTTTAACTCTTTAGTCAATGTATTGGAACTAACACTGTATAGTGGGAAAATGCTTTCACATTCATATCTCGTCAACTGGGTAAAAAAAACAGCCCTGAAATTTCACAGGGATTCTTCTGATCTCCCACCAATAAAGCAGACAGCCCAGAGAAATGCCAGATAATGGCTACTTATGTAATTTTCCAGAAACATCTTCTCAGGTCTTTGAACTTAGTTCAAGCATGAATAGGAAATGTAGAAACATGGAAACATAAAAGATAGGAGCAGAGGAGACCATTTGGCCCTTGGAGCCTGCTCCACCATTCTTCACGATCACGGCTGATCGTCCAACTCAATAGCCTAATCCTGCTTTCTCTCCATAACCTTTGATCTCATTCGCCCCAAGTGCTATATCTAGCCGCCTCTTGAATAGATTCAATGTTTTGGCATCAACTACTTCTTGTGATAATGAATTCCACAGGTTCACCTCTCTTTGGGTGAAGAAATGTCTCCTCATCTCCATCTTAAATGGTCTACCCCAAATCCTCATACTGTGACCACTAGTTCTGGACACACCCACCATCGGGAACATCCTCCCTGTCTAGTCCTGTTAGAATTTTATAAATCTCTATGAGATCCCCCCTCATTCGTCTGAACTCCAGCGAAATCAATCCCAACCGAGTCAATCTCTCCTCATATGTCAGTCCCGCCATCTCCAAAATCAGCCTGGTAAACCTTCGCTGCACTCCCTTGGGAGCAAAAGCATCCTTCCTCAGAAAAGGAGACCAAAACTGCACACAATATTCTAGGAGAGCCCTTAAATCCACAAAGTTCTGGGTCTTTAGAAATAAATCAAATTAATTGCAATTAAACATATTTTCACACCTTTCAGCATTTATGTCCATCAAAAGATAAAAACAGAAAATCTGCAAGGATGTTGCATTCCTGATGACTGCATGCTAATATAATTGGACTTCACTGAAATGCCTTAAATGGGGGAACATCTGCCCTCCACTCACGTTCAAGACTTGAATGTGAGTAATTGTCATTTGGCAAGACAATATCTTGCATGAGGAACTGCAGCTCTCCAAGAGTGACAAGGGGGTAGGAGTATGGTGGAGAAAATCTGGAGGAAAAATGACATGGCTGAGATCTTCCATGGAGCGACAATCATTATCAGCTTGGCCCTTCGCTTGAATGTTTGTCCACCCCAAAACTCTTCCAAATATTTGGCAAGGTCTTTTGAGTCCAGTTTCTTGGAAAATATGGAGTGCATTGTCCCATGGAAAGAACCATCATAGAATTGTGATGTTGAAGAGAAGATTAGGCATGCCTCCTTTTTTATGTCATTAGCTGCTATTAGGTAAGCGTAAATGTCCAGTGTAAATGTTAGTAAGTGGGTAACTGAATGAATAAATGATATGAGTTGGGTGATAGGTTGTAATAAAAGGGTAGGGTGGCAGATGAGTGGCGTGGTGGGAGGCTAAGATGTAAGATGGGTAGGATAGTAGGTTGCTAAGGTGGTTAGGTTGCTTGTTGAGGAAGGTGGCATTTGGGTTAGTAGCAGGTGAAGTGAATGGTAGGTGCTCAGGATGACAGACGGATTGAGTGGCAGATGTGAAGAATGCCAGGTGAGTGGGTAATTGGGTTTGGAAGTTGGTCAAGTTGTGGGGGCTAGTCACATCAGGTTAGGGGATTGTTAGGTCCTCAGGCTGGTCTGGTATTGGAGAGACTTGTGAGGTCACACTGGCAAAAAGTCAGTTGGGGATAGTAGTAGTCAGGTGGTGGGGGTTAGTCAGATAGACTCATCGAGTCATACGGCATGGAAGCAGACCCTTTGGTCCAATTTGTCCATGCCGACCAGGTTTCCCATATTAAACTAGTCCCATCTGCCTTTGTTTGGCCCATATCACTCTAAACCTTTCATATTCATGTAGCCATCCAAATGTCTTTTAAATGTTGTAACTGTATCTGCATCTATCACTTCCTCTGGCAGTTCATTCTATATCAGATGGTCAAGATAAGGCAGAAAGTCAGGTCAGTTTGGATCTGGGAGAAAGTTGGCAAGTCTCTGTGGGGGGACTAGCCTGGAATTAGAATTAGAATTAGAATCCCTACAGTGTGGAAACAGGCCCTTCGGCCCAACAAGTCCACACCGAACCTCAGAGCATCCCACCCAGATCCATTCCCCTATGACCCACCTAATATACACCCTCTACCTCCCTGAACACTACGGGCAATTTAGCATGGCCAATCCACCTAACCTACACATCTTTGGACTGTGGGAGGAAACCGGAGCACCCGGAGGAAACCCACGCAGACACGGGGAGAATGTGCAAACTCCACACAGACAGTCGCCCAAGGCTGGAATCGAACCCAGGTCCCTGGCACTGTGAGGCAGCAGTGCTAACCACTGTGCCACCGTGTCGCCCTGAAGGGACATAGTTAGGAGACAGTAGGGCAGGAATTAAAGTGACTGATTGAGGTTTAGGTAAGTGATTAGAGTGATTTAAGGCATGATTTTTCTGTCTAGTGTTTCCTGGAGAACTGTACAGGGAGGTACATTGGAACTGACTGAAGTCTCCAACTGTACCTCAGTGTTAATGCCTTTTGTAAAGAATCCTGGAGAGCAGGGCGATTGTCCATCAGACATCAAACTGCCCTAGTGTTCTTTATGTGACTCAGTGTCAAATTTTATTTTGTAACAAACTCATGATGTGACAAAAGATGCTTTACTACATTAGAAGCTATGTAAACGCAAAATGTATTTGTTGAGACAAATTTGAATCCCGGTCAGCCATACATTATTACTTGCATAATCCTTGTCAGCAGAACTATAGCAAGAACTGATAGATGGGTTTGAAGATTAACTGACTGTTTTGACTGCCAATAATGTCACGTTAAAGACAATGGCCTGCTGTGCAACTGAAGACATGATTCAAATATAATCAGAGCTAAAGATGTTAGTAACTGTATTCATGCAACCAAAGGTCAGTGAGCAATTAAAAATAAACACCAATCCATGTACCCAGTTTCCTAAACACATTTACTTCAAGTCTGTAGTTGGCTTATTTAGAAATAAGAAGGAATGAAAGGATAACTAAAGTAAAAAATAAACTGAGCTGGAAATAAAGGCAAATGGGTAAATTTTAAAAATGGAAAGAGTTGCATTTATATAGTATTCTATCATGTTGCTCAGAAGCAACTTGAAATATTTTAACGTGACTATACAGGCAAACATGGCAGCTCTGAAATACACAGTAAGATACACCATCAGATTGACAGTGCTTAACGTTGATAAAATTTAAAAATTGATTGGTTTTTGGTGTGCTTGCTCAGGAAGGACTGTTGTTGGGGATCCTTCTGTTCTCTGTAGATTATTTGGAGATCTCACCATCTATTTAAACAGAAAAATGAGACTGCAATTCAACAGTCAACCTGAAGAGCAACATCTCCAGCATTGTAGTTTAAGTGATAATAAATAACACTTTCATTTAATAGTGCTTTTAACATAACAGAATGTTCCAAGACACTCCACTGGAGTATTATCAAATGTAATTTAACATCGAGCCTTATAAAGAGATATTAAGGCATTCTGCTAAAAGCTAAGTCTCAGATATAGGTTTTGAGGAGAGGAGCAGAGAGATGCGGAGAGCATTAAGGAGGAATTCTAGAAGGTGGGGACTAGATAGTTGACTGTACAGCCACCACTTATGGGATAGAAGTCAAAGTTAAGCAAGAGGCCAGAATTGAAAGAGCACAGATCTCAGAGGGTGTAAGACTGGAGGAAGTTACAGAGACAGGACATGCAAAGGCCATGGAGGATTTGAACAAAAAGGTGAGAATTTTCAATTTGAGACATTGCTGGACAAAAAGCCAATATTGGTCATGACACAGGAATGATGCAAGAACGATATTGGATGAACATTAGAATACCAACAGCAGAGTTTCTGAAGGAGCTGAGGCTTATGGAGTGTAAAAAGTGGGAGACCAGCAAAGAGAGTGTCAGAATAGTTCAAATAATTATTTTAAAATACCTGATCCAGCTATTTTCTGACCCAGAGGCAAAAATGCTAGTAGCTGAACCATGCTCCACGAGGGAGCATCGATAAAAAAAGATAAAAATAATACATGATCAATTTATTCAAATATCTCAGCTGGCAAGGGAAAAAGCAGAGCCACAAATCAGCCAATCCAACATTGTCAGCAATGGTGGCTTTATTATAGGTACTATGAATATAAAGGATAAAAAAAGTTCTTTTGAGTTCAGGTTGGTTATTAATAAGTAAATGTCATTTAGAAAAAGAAACATAGAATTGGCAATTATGAAGTAAAATTTATTTTTAAATTTCAGAATTAATTTGATTCTTTTACAACGTGAAATAATATATTTGAAAGAAATTACAAGTCAGAAATGACAACCTTTTCCTCACAATAGTAGAGATTCACCAATTCTCCTATGGGGGACAAGATTGACCAAAAGGGAAGAACTTGCTCTGTGTGCTACTTATATCAAGACTGTTAAACCTGGGGCAAGAATTTGGTCCTGGAAGCAGGCAGGCAAAGCATTTCCTGAAGTTGGCTGATGTGTCGGCTCCCCGACAGTGTCTGACTCCTGAAAATTTCCTGGGTGCAGGTTCAAGCGGGGAACAGATCACAAGCAGTGGCTAGCTTGCTAACGCAATTAAGATACTAATTAAAATCACTGATCCACAACCAACCAGAATTTTCCAGTTGCACTCCCCACAACATCAAAAAAAACTTGACAGGTTGGGAGGCACCCTCCTGACAGATTGGAGATGAAAAGAGAAGGTGCTGGAGAAACTCAGCAGGTAATCATCATAGAATCGTAGAATCCCTATAGTGTGGAAACAGGCCCTTCGGCCCAACAAGTCCACACCAATCCTTAGAGCATCCCACCCAGACCCCATCCCCCTATTACCCACCTAATCTACACATCTCTGAACACCACAACATCTGTCCAGCAACACCTGTGAAGAGAGAAACAGACTTAGAATTTCAATGCCAATATAGTACCCAGGGGTGTTTAGGTTAGGTGGGTTAGACATGGGAAATGCAGGAATAGGGGAATGAATCTGGGTGGGATGCTCTTCGGAGGGACGGTGTAGACATGTTGGGCTGAATGGCCTGTTTCCACACAGTAGGGATTCTATGATTCTATGACTCTACTTCAGAACTGATCTAGACCCTTTGCTCCAGGATCACTTTGAGACCCCAATTTGGCTACACATTTGTGACCAACTGGGCCACAGAGTCAGCGTTTATAGGTACTCCCCTTTCACAATAGTGGCCTGGCAACCGTGGCCATTTCTTTTCTTCAGTTTTTCAAAACATGCCTCGATACAAAGGCGTCCTCTTTCTCCTTTACCTGAAACAGTGGGCTGAAGGACCTTCAGTGCTGGAATAAATACATAAACAGCTTTGAAAGCTCAACAGATCAGGCTGCTTTTGTGGAGAGAAAGTGTTAACTTTTCATGTTGATTCCCTTTCATCAGGACTGGACTGTGCAGCTTTCCATGCTGGAATGCTTCCTATTGGCCCTCCAACTTCAAGAGCCCAATGGCTCTTCTTAATTGGAGTTCGAGCACCCATTCTGATCAATAATTGTCCAATCCTGCAAAAATCCCCGTCAGCCAACTATTCCAAACACAGTGCAGAGGTCAACATTCTGCATTTGATCCTGACACTAAAGTCCTGATCCCAAAAGGAGCAGCGTGTCTCTTGTGTCAGTTGGAGATTGGAGGTTACTCACTTGCAACTAGAGTCAGAAGTTGATCTGTTCAAGTCAGCTGTGTCGTCTTTGTGCTGAGCTATTTAACTGAGGTTCCGGTGTAGCAAATGTAAAAGATTCCATAGCACTAATCGAAGAAGACCAGGAAAGCTCTCGCTGATGTTGTGTCAACATTTACGCCTCAGCCGGCAATGACAGTAGATTTTCTTGACATTATCACGTTGCTGTTTGTGGGACCTTACTGTCCACGAATTGGCTGCTGTGCTTCCTACGTTACAATGGACGCTGCTCTTCAAAAGTATTTCATTAGCTGTGAACTGCCAATCTGAGGCTTATCAACACAAGTCTTTCTTTTCTCGGGTATCTTAAGCAGGCTGATAATTCTGTTAAGTAAGGGACAGAGAACTTTTACCCAAATGCTTTAATCAAATTACTGAAAATACCCTCATCCCACATACCACCCCACCCCTAGGTACTGGATGGAATTTAATGTTGATGACAGGACTCTCGCATGTTGGCTGGAGAACTAGTGGGAGTCCTGCATCGTCTCCGTTGGGGAAGACCCACCAGAATTAAGCACCCATTGGGACATCATAAGGTGGAAGTGGGAAGGCAGTAGGATCTCCAGGCCTCACCCTCCAACCTGATAAAGTATACCTCCAGACATGTCGCTGGGGAGAAGGGAACAGTAAATTCCACCCGCTTGAACAAAACAGTAGGTGAGAGACATTACTAATGTATAAACCTTATTTTTTATGGAAAACAGGAACATAGTATTTATATTATAGAACGGCATTTGCGCTTGGGATAAAAGCACTGTTAGAGTGCTTCAGTAAGTGAAAGTTGTTTGTCATTAAAAAGCTTCGCCTTGCAGGCTACAAATTCCTATTTGCTGAGCACAGAGTCTGCTGCTCAATCAAAATTGGCTATTCAGGTTATACCCTGATGTGGTTTCTCTACCTATGCTTCTGCATTATTTTAAACCTGCACGATTGAACAAATATTTTATTCAATGATCAGTTTTGAAACAATCCAAATGTAATAGTGGTCAAAAAATAACTTCTCATATCCAGTATCAGTTAATTTTGTGTAGCCATCATAGATTGCAAGTTCAAGATTTTAAGAAAATTGTCAGAAACATTGCCTCTGTGAAATAGTAAAGCACCTTGAAAGAAACATTGACATCATTTATGCGAAAGGATGAGGAGAATCAACAACTCTTATTAGTTTCAAAAGAGACTGATGAACATTGGATGAAATTAGTTGCATTTCTACTCATAGCAGTCAAAATGGCCCAAATCCAATGACAGAAGAAATATTGTTATAATTGATGCAGGTAGACGACTAAAGGGTTAAAATAACTGGCTTACAAGGGGCCATTCAGAACTACAACTGACAGATGTTTTTTCCAACTATATTGGCATCTATTTAGTAATTTGGAGCAGAACACATGCACTAACAGTCTCTAATTCACAATCTACAATTTCCAACATGTACAACACCAGTAGGAACACTTAATGTAAATGTTCTTATAAATCTAAAAGGACATTTCTTTTGGGCAAAGCAAAATTTTATCAGATTGGAAAGACATGCTGAGGAATGTCCAGGGATAGATTACACTAAATTACCACAAACATAAATGTCTGAAATTAGGAACTGAGGGAACAATAACAAAATTGCTGATGAAACCAAATTGAATGATACGCCAAAATATGACAAGGAATATTTAAGAAACTGAATTTGGACATAAGCCAGGAAGGTAGGCAGGAAGATAGCAGATGTTGTTCCAATGTAGGAAAGATAAGAATCATCCGAGATGCCGAGCACATCATAGATAAGAGTTTTAATGAGGTGGTCATCACACCTAAGGTGCAAGCAGAAAGTAGCTGGGTGACCACCAGGAAAGGCAAAGGGAGTAGGCAGAGAGTGCAGGAATCCCCTGTGGCCATTCCCCTCGAAAACAAGTATACCATTTTGGATACTGTTGGGGGAGATGACTGATCAGGGGCAAGCTTCAGTAGCCAGGTCAGTGGCACTACGACTGGTTCTGGGGCACAACAGGAAAACAAAAAGGTAAACAGGACTTTAGTGATAGGAGACTCGATAGTTAGGGGGACAGACGGGAGATTCTGTGGCTGTAAATGTGAACCCAAGATGGTTGGTGTGTTGCTTTCCAGGCGCCAGGGTCCAGGATGTCTTGGTGCAGCTGCAGAATGTTGGTAAGGGGGAGGGTGAGCATCCAGAAGTCACTGTGCACATTGGTACAAATGACATAGGTAGAAATAGGGATGAGGTCCTGTGGAGTGATTATACAGAGCTAGGAAAAAAGTTAAAAACCAGGACCTTGACAGTGGTAATCTCCAGATTACTTCCAGTGTCATGTGCTAGTGAGGATAACAACAGAAGGATATGGCAGATGAATGCATGACTAGAGAATTGGTGCAGGGGGCAGGGTTTCAGATTCCTGGATTATTGGGATATTTTCTGTGCAGAGGTGACCTGTTCAAGAGGGACAGGTTGCACCTGAACTGGAGGCGGACCAATTTCCTGGCAAGCACATTTGCTCGTGCTACAAGCGAGGGTGTAAACTAGATTGGCAGAGGGGTGTGTCCTCAACAGCAGGGAGGCAAGTGCAAGACTGGAAGGAGATACAGAAATCAGAAATAGCAAGTTGAAGAGACAGGTCAGGCTGGAACACGAAAGGGAGCAAGGAATGCCTGTTGGATTAAATTGCATCTATTTCAATGTAAGAGGGCTGAGAGGTAAGGCTGATGAACTCAGGGCATGGATAGGTATGTGGGACTAGGATATCGTATCCATTACAGAAACATGACTAAGGGAGGGACAGGACTGGCAGCTTGATGTGCCACGGTATAGGTGCTTTAGGCGGGACAGAGGTGGACCAAAGAGGGTGCATTTTTGATTAAGGGGAGTATCAAACTTGAAAGCAGAATACAGGGTTAACGGAAAGATTCTAGGCAGTGTGGAGGAGCAGAGGGATCTTGGGGTTCATGTCCACAGTTCCCTGAAAGCTGCTACCCAGGTGGATAGAGTTATTAAGAAGGTGTATGGTGTGTTAGCTTTCATTAGTAGAGGGATTGAGTTCAAGAGCCGTGAAGTTATGTTCCAGCTATACAAAAGCCTGGTTCGGCCACATCTGGAGTATTGTGTCGAGTTCTGGTCACCTCATTACAGGAAAGATGTGGAAGCGTTGGAAAAGGTGCACAGGAGATTTGCCAGGATGTTGCGCGGAATGGAGGGAAGGTCTTACGAGGAAAGGTTGAGAGAACTAGGGCTTTTCTCTTTATAACGACGAAGGATGAGAGGTGACTTGATAGAGGTGTACAAAATGATCAGAGGTTTAGATAGAGTGGACAGCCAGAGACTTTTTCCTAGGGTGGAGGTAGCTATTACGAGGGGCCATAGTTTTAAAGTTTGTAGAGGTAGATATGGGGAGACGTCAGAGGTAGATTCTTTACTCAGTGAGTGATAGGAGCGTGGAATGTGTGGCCGGAGAGGGTAGTTGAGTCGGCCTCATTGAGGGCATTTAAGCAGCTATTAGATAGCCATATGGATGATAGTATAAGATAGCGGTGGTGGTTAGATAGACCTTAGGTTTAGGGTAAAAGTTCAGCACAACATTGTGGGCTGAAGGGCCTGTACTGTGCTGTACTGTTCTATGTTCTATGTTCTGTCACAGTAGTAGTCAGAGATGAAATAACTGAGGGGGATCATCCAGTGAGGCTTTGTGGTTGGAGCTAAGAAATAAGAAGGGGATGGTGACGTTATTGGAGTTGTACCACAGACCCCCAAATAGTCAATAAGAATTAGAGGAACAAATATGCAGGGATACTGGGGAGATTTGCAGGAGCAATAGCGTTGTCTTAGTGGGGAATTTTAATTTTCCTAACATTGACAGGGGCTGCCATAGTGTTAAGGACTTAGATGGGATGTTCCTGTAAGGGTGAAGGGCAAGGCTGGCAGGAGTAGGGAACCCCAGATAACAAGATTTATTGAACTTTGACCAGGAAGAAGAAGGAGACTCAGGTATAGGCAACTGGGATCAAGGGAATTCATGGAAGTATATAGGGGTTACAGGAGTTTACTGAAGGAGGAGGAAATCAGGAGGGCAAAAAGGGAGCATGAGATAGCTTTTGCTGAGGAGATTATGGTGAATCCAAAGAAATTCTTTAAGTGTATTAAAGGAAAAAGAATAATTACAGAGAGAATAGGACCCTCAAGGACCAAAGTGGATATGTATGTGTGGAATTGCAGGAGATGGGCAAGGTCCTCAATGAATATTTCTTCTGTGTTCACAGTGGAGAAAGACATGAAGACTTGGGAACTTGAGGAAGTTAGTGGTGATATCTTGGGGACAGTCCGTATCACAGTAGAGGAGGTGTTGAAAGTTTTAGAATGTATGATGGCGGATAAGTCTCCTGGTCCCGACCAGATATATCCAAGAACCTTGCACGATGCTAGAGAAGAAATTGCAGGGGCCTTGGCTGACATATTTGCATCTTCATTAGCCACTGGTGAGGTTCCAAAAGACTGGAGGGTAGCAAACGTTGTGCCCTTGTTCAAAAAGGGCTGCAAAAAGAAACCTGGGAATTATTGATCAGTAAGCCTAACATCTGTGTTAGGTAAGTTATTTGAGAAGATTCTGAGGGATAAGATATACATGCATTTGGAAAGACAGGGTTTGATCAGGAGTAGTCAACATGTCTTCTTGCTTGGGAGATCATGCCTCATAAATTTGTTAGAGTTCTTTGATGAAGTGACCAGGATGGTTGATGAGGCTAGGGCAGAAGACATATTCTATATGGATTTTAGTAAGGCCTTTGATAAGGTTCCACATGGTAGGCTGCTGTGGAAGGTTAGATTGCATGGAATCCAGGGAGATCTGGCAGATTGGATACAAATTAGCTTGATGGTAGGAAGCAGAAAGTAATAGTGGAAGAATGCTTGTCGGACTGGAGGCCTGTGACTAGTGGTGTGCCTCAGCAATCAGTGCTGGGCCCTTTGCTGTTGGTTATCTATATCAACGATTTGGATGAGAATGTACAAGGCATGATTAGTAAGTTTGCGGATGACACTACAATAGGCGGTATCGTGGAAAGTGAGGAAGGTTATCAGAAATTGCAGCAGGATCTTAATCAGCTGGGGAAGTGGGCTGAGAAATGGCAAGTAGAGTTTAATATATGAGGTATTGCGTTTTGGAAAGTCAAATCAAGGTAGGAGTTTTATGGTGAAGATAGGGCCTTAAGGAGTGCAGTGGAACAGAGGGACCTTGGAGTTCAGGTGCACGGTTCTCTGAAAGTGAAATCACAGGTAGACAGGGCTTTTGAGTAAAGAGGCTTTTGACACACTGGCCTTCATCAGTCAGGGCATTAAGTGCAGAAGTTGGGAGTTATGTTGCTGTTGTACAGGATGTTGGTGAGGTTGCACTTGGAGTATTGTATTCAGTTTTGGTCACCTTGCTGTAGAAAGGATGTTATTAAACTGGAAAGAGTGCAGAGGAGATTTTCTAGGATGTTGCCGGGACTCAAAGGGACTGAGTTATAGGGAGAGGTTAAACAAACTAGGACTTTTTCTTTCGAGCATAGGAGACTGAGGGGGGATCTTGGAGAAGTTTATAAGATCGTGAGAGGCATGGGTAGGGTGAATGCACTCAGTCATTTTCCAAGGGTTGGGCAATCAAGCACTAGAGGGCATCAGTTTATGGTAAGAGGCGAAAGAATACATGGGAACCTGAGGGGCAACTTTTTTACACAGAGGGTGGTACGCATATGGAATGAGCTGCCAGCAGAACTGGTTGAGGCGGGTACATTAACAACATTTAAAAGGCATTTGAATGAAGACATGGATAGGAAAGCTTTAGAAGGATGTGGCCCAACTGCAGGGAAATGGGGTGAGCATGGATGGACATTTTGGTCAGCATGGACCAATTTTGGCCGAAGGGCCTGTCTCTGTGCTCTAGGACTCTATGACTCTATAAGAAGACAGACTTAATCCTTGGGATTATATCTGGAGGAATGGAATCTAAAAGCAAGGGCATTGTAGCAAACCTTAAATGGGTAGCATTTGGAACATTTTGTCATTTCAAGCACTCCAACATAGGAAAGTTACAAGAATAATATATAAGGTGTCATCTAAAATTATTAGGATTTACTGGAGGTGAGCAGGCTATGGTTATGAAGAGAGACTTACGAAGATTGGAACATCTTATTAAAACTAGGAAAGTGATGCTGATCCAATAGAGGAACTCAAGGTCATAAAAAGCAAAACTGTGGAGGATGCAGCTCAAAGTAGAGAAATTTGAGGTAGTTCACTTTGGAGTCAAGAAAGAGAAAATGGAATATGTTCTAATTGGCAAAAGGCTAGAAACTGTAGACCGTCAAATAGATCATAGTGTCACTAAAAACTATGGCAAATACAAAAAGTAACCAAAAACATTAAGAGATTGACAGTCCCATGATAACCAATTATTTGCATGCTGCTTTCAGTCCACGCAGAGACCAGCATACTGCTGCTGAAGAATGTCAAATTCAGACAATTTGGTGTTCCAAAATCATAGCCGCTGCAACAGCATCATTTCACCTTTGACCATTAATGCCAGAAGGAATATGACTTGCACATTCCTCACTTCAACTCTGAATCTGCTTTGGGTTCCAGAGCTTCAGGAATAACAGCATAAAAATGATTGTTTCCGATTTCAACAGATGGACCGTAGATACTTTCATGTGATATTTCCTGTGTTTGTCAATTTAACAAAGCAGTAACTCATTTGAAATAGATGGATTAATACCACCACTAAAATAGCAACATTGAAATGCTAAACATTAAGCATTTGTCTAGTATTATCACCAACAGTTATTTCTGGGTGCATTTCACAGGACGTTCTCAGGAATAAGGTGTTGTGCTATTTTTAATTCAGGTAAAGCATGCAATCCCACACTGACAGTAAAAAATGCCTCACTTGACTTGGGTTAAGGATAGGACTGCAGTATTGTAGCTCAATTATCTAATCCAAACTTGCCATGAGTGCAGTTTTCCGGGAGGAGAACAGAAGGGCACAATTTACTCAATTGCTGATCAAGCTTAAAGTAGTGTGATAACCAGGCTGGTCAAAAGAAAAATCACAAGAGCTATATTTCCAGCAAGATCTGGCTCAAAGCAGAATGAAAACCTTTTCTTTTGTTCTGTTCCTCATTTAGGTACACTCTGACGGAAGGGGATTTTCACCATTTAAAGAATGCTCGATTAACTAATTTGCACATCTCACCTCCTTCACTGAAAATAGTTACAATTCACGAGTGTGAATCAAGTGAGAACAATAGCTTGGCAATGACTACCCAAGCTCCATCGTCCTCCAAAACCAACCTTTCCATTTTCCAGGCAAGTATCAGTTCATTGTCATGTTTGACCATATATTGCTAAGAAGAAATGCTGTGAAAGGAAAATGCCTTTAAAGTTGATTTCCAACGTTGCAACTAATATCTTTAAAAATATTGCACTGATTGAATTCTTTTATGTATTAAGTAAATAGTGTTTTGCTGACAGCCCTGTAATAAGTTGGTGTGTGCAGCAGCCTAGTAGCTGACATATAGGATGTTGCACTACTCATCACAATCCTCGCACATTTGAATTGTAACCTTAGATACCGTTCGGGTTTACCTGTAATCAGCAATGAGTAGAGAACCAGCAGTAAATTCCTCCAAGCAGAATTGTATTTGTGTAAGTATTGTACAAGGTGATAAATTATTGCAGAGGGAAGGGGGCAAGCAGCATTGATGACAGTAGTGACAATCTTTATGAAGTATTGCCAGTTGCATACAGCCTGGAGCAACAAGGACGCCTTAAATAGATTGAAATTTCAACAATACTGTTGATGTTATGCATATCATTTAATGTCCAGACTGAGAGGTATGAGGTAATATTGCCAGCCAGAGGAGTTTTTCATTGACGAACTGGCCCTACAGATTTGGCTTTCTTTTTATTTGAGCGACAGAAGAAAATAGCAAGGCAACATAATGGGCCTGAATTGGTTTGGTAGCACAATAACCAATTGTGTGCATTGGATATATTCCACGTTTGGCATATCTTATATCATGGAACATCTGTTTCAGTATTTAGAAATCTCAAATAGAAATATGTGAGGATAATCAATAAAGAATTTTTATAATTATAACAGTCAGAAAGGAAGGCTAAATACCTTATATTTAAAATTATTTGTCTATTACCTTTCCCTTTATAATATTTATTTGAAAATTTGGTGGCTAAAATTTAGTTATGAAGTAAATGGTGTAGCAGGCTCAGGGGCTGAATTGCCTACTCCTAGTTCTTATATTCTAAAAAAGAAGTAAGCAAAGCACTATCAAGGAAATGGCTGTAGAGATAGTGGAGGCATTGACTGAACTATTCCAGAACTCACTGGATTGTGGAAGGATTCCAGTGGTTTGGAATACTTCCAATGTGATGTCGTTGTTCAAAAAGACAAGGAGACAGAAAGCAAAAGTCTATAGACAAGCTAACCTAACATCTGTCATAGAGAAAAGGCTGAAGTTCATTATTAAGGAAGAAATATTGTAGCATTTAGAAAAGTTTAACACAATTGAATGATTTTTGTGAAAAGGAAATTTGTTTGACAAATTTGCGTGAGTTCTTTGATGATATAACAATCATAGTTGATAAAGGGGAACTGGTAGATGTATTGCATTTTGGATTTTCAGTTAAAACATTTAAAAGACATGTGGACAGGTACATGAATGGGAAAGGTTTAGAAGGATATGAGCTAAAGACAGGCAAATGGAAGAAATTTGGATGGGAAACTTGGTCGGCATAGACAAGTTGGACCAAAGGTTCTGTTTCCATGCTGTAAGACTCTATGACTCTGTGAGGTGCCACATAAAAGGTTATTGCTCACAGCAGTGGAGGTAATGTATCAGCATGGATTGAGGATTATTTGACACACAGAAGACAGAGATTTGAGATTAATAGGTCTTTTTCGGGTTGGACTTTCGTAACTAATGGAGTGTCATAAAGATCAGTCCTAGGGTCTCAATTATTTACTATCTATATTAATGACTTGGAGGACAGGGCAGAGTGCAATGTATCCAGATTTTCTCATGATATGAAAAGAGGTTGGAGGGCATGTTGTGATGAGGACATAGAGTCTGGAAGGGGATATAGATAGACTGAGTGAGTGGGCAAACTGACTCGAGGGAAAGAGTTTGGAAGCCTATGGTAAAAATGGATTTTGAGGAGGAAATCAAAGGAAGACAGAGAAACAGAGAGGCAAAAGCTTGTCAAATGACACAGGATGATGGCAAGCCATTCAACCCATCACACTTGTGGCGGCTGTTTGGCAAAGTTGTTAAACTCTTTCCTCCCTGGCCGTGAAGGATTTCAAACAAATTGAGCAAGGCTACTAAGGGCTGTGCAGCCAACATTGGGGCAAAATGATTGTTTCCAGCACTGATGATCAAATTATTAGCATATTTGCATGACATTCTTCCGTCCCCTGCAAAGGCGTTAACTCAATGGACAGAAGTAGGCTAATGTCTGATTAAAGTAACAAGAGAGAACTGTCACACCATTTTAAAATTACTCAGCTGCTAATGTCACAGATGATATTTTCTAGGCTGTATGTTATTCCAGGTTCTTGGGACTTGCAGATACAGATTTATTTTAGGAACTGCTTATTTTACATTTCAAACAGGTACAATGAAAACATCCAAAACGTTTCAAACTTAAATTATCACTGAAATTAATCTATGCGTGAAATACAATCTAAATAAACACAAGAGAGTTCCAAACAATTCATGTGTGCATATAATGGATTCAGGCCCAAGAAGATCACATATAGTGTGAATTGTAGGTAATGCATTAAAGCAATAATTAAGGCAGAGGCTCCAACTTAACAAATTGAATATACTAATTTAATGGAAGAATGCCAACTTGACTATGTTTTGTGTGAGGATGATTATGACAAGGTTCTAGCAGGTTTGAATTGATGCTATAAAATGAGATTGCTACAAGGCATGATTAAGTAGGAAGTCAAGGTAATTGAAATAATTAGCCCTTCATGTATGTTTGCCAATGATTGTAAGTGTTGATATTGCAACTCTGTTGAAGAAGGATGATCTGAATTATGTGATCACGGGCAGGTAATGTTCTGTTTCCAGCAAAGTGCATGGTCTTGGGAGAATCCGAATAATTTTGGATACCTTCTTCATTTGTCTAAGTTCAATCAAATGTTTTTGTTTGCACCATCCCTGATAGTCAAAAAGGTGAGTTTTATTTGAGGGGAAATGAATTCCTTATCAAGTGAGGTGTGACTTTAAATTATTCCCTTCTCAATGAAATACCAGTGCTCTGACGCAGGATGTTGTTAGAAATAAATGGAAGCTGGCTGATAAATATTCATTTGATGGCATAGTTACACAAGTGAAATCAGGTTCTGAAAGTCATAGTGCATCATCAGTTCACTTAATGAATTGTTGAAGAATTAAATTCAACCTATTGTCTTTGAGAGAGTATTTTCAACCATTGCTGTCACATAGTGGTTACTTTCTTCAGGGTTTCTTTTTCTTATTCCCATCTGATTCCTTTGGCTATCTGTCAAATCACTGACATCTAACTCTCAAATACGATTTTATTATGACTGATGAGCAAAACATACTAGATATAGTTAAGGAAGGGAGAGAAACTTGTTTGCATAAACAGTGCTACACAGCTTCGAGATAGTAAGGTGTAGAGCTGGATGAACACAGCAGGCCAAGCAGCATCAAAGGAGCAGGAAGGCTGACGTTTTGGGCCTAGACCCTTCTTCTGAAGAAGGGTC
>NC_063360.1:23955140-23964730 GCF_021869965.1 Rhincodon typus | reverse complement strand
GGGCCTAGACCCTTCTTCTGAAGAAGGGTCTAGGCCCGAAACGTCAGCCTTCCTGCTCCTCTGATGCTGCTTGGCCTGCTGTGTTCATCCAGGTCTACACCTTGTTATCTCAGATTCTCCAGCATCTGCAGTTCCTACTATCTCTACACAGCTTTGCATTGATTTCCCAGGGGCAGTTCGCACCATGGATAACTCCCTCTACAACCCATGCAGCGTTCTTCATTAATATCAATGAAAAGCAATGCTTGGGAAAAACAGGTAGCAGCCTACAAAGCTGTTTGCCCCAGTGGAAGCAAAACAGGTCTGCAAAGCGGTGTGACATGAACAAGTTGCTCCCTCAAAAAATGCTAAATATTTTGCTAGATAATATATATGTGAACTAAAGTATATTCTAATAATTAATCATAATCATAATCTAGCAGCATTTTGTTAAAACATTAACTTACTAATATCATGCTTCTGTCATTAAGAGATGTGGTCAAATATTTCTCAAGTTTATTATTGCATTGATAATTTTAATTACAAATCATTTTAATACAGATATCTTACACATTTAACGTAAGCTGGAACGCTTAAGTTAGAATAGCACAGTCCACATAAATTTAAACGTCTTTTTGTCTAGGAACCCTCAAGCTTGCATTCCATTATTACAACTGTGTTGGTGAAATGTATTTGCTTTAACATCATCCACAGAAAAAATATCACCTCTATTGCAACAATAGTAATTCATATAAGATTTGAATTTGGCTGTTATATCTGTAGATCAGCCATTTTTTCATCTCAAGGAGGTTAATTCTTGACTGGTATAATGAGTAGTGTAAATGTGAGGCCCGCTGGTAACTTCAAGCCAAGAGCATTGAATTTCTTTAGGGGATCCTAGTCTTGAAAGCAAAGCACAATCCAGTTTCCTTCAGAGGGTAAGTCTGCCCATTTTACATGGTTCACTTAGAGGGGAGTGGAAAAGATTTGCTACATCAATCAAATGAGTTATTTTCAAAGCAGCATCGACAGTGACCACTGGCAAAACTGCCCTGTCCTAACGTATTAGGACAGTTTCCGGGGAGAGGGAAAAAAGCAAATAAAAACACAAAATACATCTATGACTGTAACCTACTGAGCAATACAAAATATTGTTCCAGAAACATGCTGACTTGTTGTGTTGATCGGAAATCTGGTTCTGCATAAACTGTGCCCACCACCTTTAAATCCACTGAAAATAACACACGGAATCATAACAAGTTGTTTTCACAGTGTGTTAACATCCTGTTTATTTTATTTTTCCAATCCACAAAGACTGCTCAATCGCTGGAGAAGTAAAGACTAAGACTATTTAGACTCATCCTCTTTAGATCTATTTTTGTGAGCTGATTGTTTTTTATTGTGAATTTAGCTTATTTCTAATTTTGTTTGCAGTCCATCATAAATCCACTGCCACAAACAGCTCTGACAAGCCACTCAGTTAACCCCAGCTCAGCCTTGCCTGGGGATACATTCAATTCATCAGTTAATACTACCTTTGTTGACGCAAATGTTCCTACACCTGCTGATTCTGGAGAAAGTAGTGTGGTAAGTAAAATTACGTAGCATTAAATAGAATCTACAGCACAGAAATAGGTAATTTGGCCCAACTGGTCAATGCCAGTGTTAGTACTCCACACGGGCTGTCTCACACATTAATGACCACTTCCCAACCTGCCCTTGTATCCCTCTATCCCATATTCCCTCATATATGCATCAAGCTTCTCCTTAAATCCATCAATGCTACCTGCTTCAGCCACTCCATGTTGCAAGGAGCTCCACATTCTCACCATTCCTAATTTCTTTGTTTGATCTCCTAGTGGTTATGTCATGTTTCTACTCCATTGTTTGGATTTGCCCACAAGTAGAAATAGTTTCTTTTCACATCCTTCGTATCAAACCCTTCTTAATTTTAAAGACCTCTTTAAGGCCTCCTCTTTTTTCAGAGAAAAGAACCCAACCTGCTCAATCATTTCTTTTCATTAGCACCCGCTCTGTTTTGGAAACAGATTGGCCTGAGCTTTATCCTCCACAGCTTTAATAGCCATGTTGTAGTGTCAAGACCAGAAATACACACAGCACGTTAAAACACTCACTACTGCAACTTGCCAAGGCTACTTCAACAGCACTTAATAAACATCTGACCTCTCCTGCCGAGACATTCAAGGGCAGCAAGCAAATGGGAATACTGCCACCTCCAGGTTCCCCTCCAAGTTGCACGCCACCCTGACTTGGAAATATATTGTTGTTGCTTCAACCATGTAGTCAGAATCCTGGAACACTCTATCTAACAACACTGTGGGAATACCTTCAGCACACAGTTCATTAAGATGGTTCACCACTACCTAATCAAAGGCAATTGGGCATTTGTCAATAAACGCTGACCCACAACCTGTAAATAAATAAATAAGAATTGTGTGGTCTTACCAAGGTTCGACATAAATTTAAGGTTTGCTATTAAATTGTCTTCCAACTTGGCTTGTATTTCAAAGTGTCTAGAAAAATTGAGGGGGAGATCCATTTAATGTTTTGAAACTAATCAAAAGATTCAATGGAGTACCTATTACCTCCTCCAATTGGGGGTTTCTGGAATAAGAGGACACAAACATCAAATTTGAGCTAGATGTTTCAGGTCTGAAATCAGGAAATGTTAGTGGAAATGTGTAATTAGATCCCTCTAAATGCCTACGGATGCAGGATTTTCAGGACCAAGGTTGACAAATTTTAATTTGTGAGAATATGATGGATACAGATCAAGGCAGGTGAGCAAAGTTGAGGTATAGATCAGCCATGTTCTGATTCAATGATATCACAGTCTCGAGGGGCTGGGTGATCTACTCCTGTTCCTCTGCTCCTAGAAACGAATTCAAGCGTTTCATCAGGACTGTTCATGGCCTCGTCAACTTATGTTGCTATCTTTGTGATTTTTGTACCTGTACTTCCAGATCTCTTTGCTCATCTGTCCAGTTTACTTTCTTTCCTGCCAAGGAATTATTCCTCCTTATTCTGCCTACTTGAACTACCTCACACTTCTCTCTATTGGATTCAATAGCCATTTATCTGCCAACTCCGCAAGTCTGTTTATGTCTTCCTTTATTTTGGTGCTGTCTTCTATATTATTGCCCATTCTCCAAATCTGGTGTAATCTGCAAATTTAAAAACAATACTTTCATAGCTAAATTCAGAGTTGAAATTGTTTATGTGTAGAATAAATAACAGTGGCCCCAGTACACATAACCATGAAAAAACATTTCCCATCTGCTACCATAAATGAAAAACTTTCCTTAACTCCTCAACAATTTTCTGTTATTTGGCCATCGCTTAATCCCTTCTGCTGTCTGACCCCTGACCATTGCACCAAGTCTCAAATGTGAAACTTGTCAAAAACCTACTGAAAGCCCATGTATACAGCATTCATACCATCGTTGCCTTCTCGTTGTTTTATATCCAAAGAATTATACATGACCCTACCTTTTATTTCCAGTCTATTGTTTATTATATTTTTCATCTCAATAGACATTTCATTATTTTGTCTTTTAACATACATTCTTGAATCTTTCTGATTTCTGACATTAAGCTAAATGGTCTGTATTTCCCTGGGCTCACCCCCCGTCTCTCTTATTGGAATTGAGGATTATATTTCCTTTTTGCCAGTCCTCTGGACTAATTCTTTTCACTATTATTTTTACTTGCTAGTACCTCTGTTCTTTGTGAATCTATAGGTACATAATGCCTGTATCTCCTTCCTATCTTAACTGTTGGAATATTTCTCTTGACCTCTTCTACTGTTATTAATTCCTCTTTGGTAATCCTTTCATTGAAAACTGAGATAAAATTTCTATTCAGTAGTCTTGCCATTTCAGCATCATCTCATGTGGGGATATCTTGCTCATTTCATAGTGCCTACTCTGTGTTACTTATGTGCCTAAAGAGTACTTTACAATTTCATTTTATATTTCTTTGATACTTTTTGTTATGTGATAAACAAAAAAATACTTTTTTTGCTTGCAAGTCTTTGAAACGTTTACTGTATAGGCAAAAGACTGGCAGTGTAAAATCAACTCGTTCCATGAGAACCAGTCATTCCCTTTAAACAGACTTGCCTGAAATAAAGGGAGGTATAAATAGGTTGAAGTGTCACCAGCTTTGATTCCAAACTTAGACTTGCTTTGTGCTCATTTGTTCTATGCTTCAGCGTCTCTCTTTTTGCCTGAAGCCACCACAGGACAAACTGTCAGAGTGAATTTGCAAATATCGTCAATGGTGTTTGCATGTTTTTTTCGCCAGATTGAAGGTCTAGCTGGGAATACCAAAGGCGGCGGCAGCGGCAATGCCGTCGAAGCTGTGACAGCTCCCAACCAAGGCACCGTTCTCCAGTTCTTCACAAAGCTGCGGAGAAATACTAGCTTAGAATCAGCAAGCCCCTACTTCAAAATCAAGAAGTGGAAGTTTGAAACCAGCCAGCGAGCACTGAGCCTTGATACGAGAGGTAAGATCATTGCAAAACCTGCAATTAACTTAAACTATTTTCCTTTGATATTTGCAGGTCCAATAGCTCTATTAACAAAAAGACGTTGGTATTGGTATTCTAGTTATCGTCAAAAATGTTGCAGAAACTGCTGAAATCAGTATCATAGCAGTCACTCTGCAAATATTGTATAATTTTATAGTGTCTTGCAAATTTGCTTTGTTATATAAATAATTTTTTTAAGTTCTATAGGCATTTTGAGCTTTTTATGGCATAGTTCTTCTTTGCTGACAGTTGCATTTATTATTTTAAACAAAACTGGCCTCACCAGCACATGTTCAAGAGCAATTATGGATGGGCAATAACTGCTGACCTAGCACACAGTACCCACACCATCAAAGAATTAAAAGGAATAGAGGTTTGATTTAAATTTCATGCGTAGCAACCTCCTGCCATAGCTCGAAACAAGAACAGAAATTGCTGGGGAGAATCAAGTCTGGCAGCAACTGTGCAGAGAAAGCAGAGTCAACATTTCACGTCTAAGTTTCTCCAACAATTTCTGTTCCTGTTTCACATTTCCAGTATCCACAGTTCTTTGCTTTTTATTTACTGCAATAGTTTTTTACTGCTGGGTTATTTCTCTGACATGTTAACTGCTGGCCTGATCCACTGTTATTGCTGTCTTAGGTAGGAAGTAGCTTTAATGAAGTGTCTCGCACCCTGTGGGATCAAGGTGCTGAAAAGTCCCTTCCAATCAAAGCCATCCACCCAGTTGTACAGTCCAGTATCATAAAGTGGTGTAAATTCCCAATATTCCTTCTCATTTGTATCCTTTCAAGTAAAAACTGACTGACAACCTTTTAGGGGATAAATCTTTGTGAAGTTCTGCAGTGGCTGTTGCCTGAATAAACCTGCAGAGATAAATATCAAAGCAGTCAAATGATACTTGTGCAAACCTAAAGGGTTGTTGTTGAAACAAAGTGTCATAGTCAGCTTGTGAAAGATATTCAGTGATCATTGGGTATTGTCTATTAACTGTGTGTTTGTGTGTTGCTAACAACTGGAGTTATGCATTTACCCAGTCACTGGAATTTTCATGAATTGATGTGAATTATATTTGATAAACTCATGATGCAAGAGGATCATGCAAGAGAACTTTGGAAAGAAACTATGCTTTGTATTCACTGATGAAAACTGGAAATAATGATATGACTAGATCGAGGAAATCCAGAGATGATGAGTTAAATGTGGTCGCAGTTGTTAGATTGTATTTCCTGTTTTATAAAGGTGGCAGTTTACAGAATTAAGAGGACAGCTTTGTTAGTAGAAATTAATTGTGTAGATTTTGGAAGATGGTGTTTTTGTCTGTGTTAGAGAGAGGAGAAGAAAGGAGAGGACATTGTCCACAATCTCAAAAGAGCTTCAGGTAAGCCCTCATTCAAAAAGAAACTTTATTTTCATTCTTTAATGATTTCAGTTGTATGCCATACTTAGCTATACCAACTTTCCACAAGAAATTATGATTTTAATGGGGGTAATGTACTTATTGTTTAATTTTAGGATTAATGTACTGACATAAAATCAGCAAGGCACATTTTTCAAGTTGGTGTTTACAAGCCATTTAGTGCAACCAGTCTGTGCTCCTTTGCAGGAGACTCTTCCCATTTTTCTCTTCTGAACCTACCACTGGAACCATCGAAATTGCCTTTACCTCCAAATGCTTGTATGACTTCTCCTTATCCAAATAACCATTGATTTATTTACTCTTGCTCTCACATTTTTCTCAGTTTCTTCCCTTTCTGGATTTCTTGACTATATTGCTCTCCTCCATTTCCTCTGCTCCTTGGTAAAATTTCCGATGTATTCAGATCTTTCAAGTTCGCTGAATGGTGAGCAACCATTTTCCACTGACCACTAAATCTCAAACATTCACAGTATAATTCTAGTGAATCTTCACTGGAGCATACCCTTCCTATAATGGGATGTTACTGCATGCATTGCTGCACCTTTGGAAATCAGTCAGGTGTGGAATTAAATTCATCCTACTGATCCATGACAAAGATGCTTAGCCCTCCAATATTCTGCATCGTTGGTCAGTCAGATTTACTTACGTACCTGTCATTGTTACTCGTTGCACTAAGCTCAAATAACCAGAAACTAAAGAAATCATCCTCAAAAAAAAAATGCTGTGCTTCAGGAAACCATTCGTACTTATTCAGTCAGTTGTTCAAATGTTAATATTGATCTCTATGTACTTATTACAATGTGTTGTGAATCACAAAAGCAGGGAACTAAGTCTGGCTTAACACCAAGCTCTGATATCCTGTGGATGAGGTATTTCCTTCAGGTATGATCCAATTTTCCCTGACAAAATAACTCACAATTTATGGTAACCTTCAATTTCTCATCAGGAAATTCTTTGTGATTGACCTGGGTACATTGGTGAACCTATTGGTGAATATTTAGATTTCTGCAGATTCATAGATTGAAAACTAATGGCTTGACCAAATCTTGAAGTTAAGAATGATCAGTGTACTTCTCGTTGTCTTTTTATTTTCCCAATAGGATTTGTGAAGGCCAAGAAACCATGATAAGTGAAAGTAGTTTTTAGTGTCCACAATGCTTTAGAGATAGAAATGAAATAAAAGATCACTTAAAATGATAGAAACAAAAAAAGGATAAAGTCTAGGTAAATAACATATTACAATTGTTATCTAAAGCCTAAATTTCCAAAAGACAGAGATAATCTCCAATTTAACCAAAATAGTGCTGGAGCCTTGATTCTGAAAGTCCTGTCCCTGAAGCCAGCAACCACTACTTTCACTGGGAACAAGGGCAGTTTATATTTTGCATACTCTTTGTCTTCTGTGTGTTAACCAATCCTCAATCTATGCTGATACATTACCTCCAATACCGTGGGTTCCAATCTTATGCAATCTCTTATGTGGTACCTTATCAAATGTGTTCTGGAAATCCAAATACACTAATCTACTCATTCCCCTTTATGAACTCTGCTTGTTACATTCTCAAAGAACTCTAGCAAATTTTTCAAACAGGATTTCCCTTCACAAAACCGTATTGACTCTGTTCTATAGTGTTAAGCTTTACTAAATGTTCAGCTATTCCTTCATTAATAATGGACTGTAACATTTTTACCAACAATTGATTAGTCTAACTGGGCTATAGTTTCCTGCTTTCTACCTCCCTTCTTGAACAGGAGCATCAAATAAGCAGTTTTCCAATCTGTTGGAACCCTCGCAGAATAAGTCAGATCTGTAATATTTCAACCAGTGCCTCTACTATCTCTGCAGCCTCTCTTTTGGATTCCTTGAACACAGGTCATCTGGTCCTGGCAACTTCTCTGCCTTTATGTCCCATTTTGTCAAATACTTTACCCCTCATGATAGAAACTTTATAAGACCTTTTCTCCTAATACCATTGAAGATCAATGAAAAATATTGGTCTAAATTATCTGCCATTTCCTTATTATCAATTCCCCAGTCATATTCTCCAAGGTCCCACACCCACACTTTAGCTACTGTCTTTTTGTATACAGATAGAAGCTCTTGCTATTTGTTTTTATATTTCTTTCCAGTTTACTTTCATAATCAATGTTCTCCCTTTTTATTTCCCTTTTAGTCATTCACTATTGGTTCCTAGGGGGAAAAAAGTCCCAATTCACAGGCTTACTGTTAGCTTTCATCACTCTGTACATCTTAGTTTTTGATTGGGTACTCTCCTTGACTTTTTTTTTAACCATGGATAGGTAATCCTTATCATCAAGTTCTTTTTGACTAAAATAACATTTTGCTGAGTGTTAAGAAATATCTGCTTAAATGTTTGCCATTGCACATCTGGTGACCTACTCCATTAGTCTATTTTCCCAGCTTGCTTTTGACATTCATTCATCTTTGAAGAAAATATGAATTTAATAAAATAATATGCGATTGACAAGGAGTCAATAAATAGATGAGAGCTTCAACTCCACAACAGACCAAATGCTGCAAGCATAAAACAAATCAAGAAACAATGTATAATTGCAATGCATAAACACATGGATGTAATTTGAAAGCTGGCAAACTCTTTTGCTTTCCATTTCCCCAAGCATGTCTAATATTTTCCTGTTTATTTAGTGAATAGAATTTTCCAGACCTACTCGAAACTAATAGGTTTATAGTTCTACTGGTATCAATTTGGGTCAGTTAGTAGAACATTTATCTCTGTGACAGATTGAGTTGTGATGTAAAGCTTCATAGACTTTGGGATATAATATAGGCCTACCCTTTTAGTGCACAACTGAGTGAGCGCTGCATTGGTTTAGCTGTATCTTTCAAGTCAGATGTCGAATCATGGCCCCATTTGCCAGTCTGTTTCTTTTATCTGTTCATGGGATATTACTAGCAAGATCAGCATTTTATTACCTGCCCCTAACTGCTCTGGAAAGGTTAGTGGTGAGTCATCTTCCTGAACCCAGGGTATGGCTGGTTTAGATACACCCACATTGCTATTACTAAGTGAATAATTTATTGTCACTTGTACTCTACAATGAACAACACAGTAAAATACAGTGAAAAAGCTTCAATTGTCACCACAAACCAAGTCACTTGAATATTTTAAGAATGAAAAGATTAAGCTGAAAGAAAGTCCATCTTCGTTCCACCGCCTCCACCATGAGTCCTGAGCCAACTCACCAATGACACCTGCACCGCCACCCCTCCGCCACCTGTGCCAGAGCCACCAACATCGGAGTCACCACTCTTCAGGCATCATCTCTTTGTCGCTGGGCCCACATCACCATGGACCACCGATGCCAGGTCCCATGCTAGACCCACATTCACCTTGAAACCAGAAGATACCCCAGCTCCACTGCCATCGCTGCCTCACCGATAACCAGGAGACCCTAGCTCAAGGCCTACCACAACCAGGAGTCCCTGGCTCCATTTCCACTGCCACATCAATGCCTGCAGTCCCTGCTGTGGGCCTACCATGGTGAAGCCTGCAGTTCCTCCTCTGGCTTACTTCAACCTGGCGTCCCTGGCTCCATTTCCACCGCCGTGGTGATGCCTGCAGTTCCTGCTCTGGGCCTACCACTGTGGTGCCTGCA
>NC_063360.1:23917283-23955130 GCF_021869965.1 Rhincodon typus | reverse complement strand
CCTACCACTGTGATGCCTGCAGTTCCTGCTCTGGGCCTACCACTGTGATGCCTGCAGTTCCTGCTCCGGACCTACCACTGTGATGGCTGCAGTTCCTGCTCCGGGCCTACCACTGTGATGCCTGCAGTTCCTGCTCCGGACCTACCACAGTGATGGCTGCAGTTCCTGTCTGGGCCTACCACTGTGATGCCTGCAGTTCCTGCTGTGGGCCTACCACAACCTGGAGTCCCTGGTCCCAGTGCCAGGCCAGGCTGCCGCCTCGCCAAGAGTCCCACTCCAGCCGCCGTCCTCCACAATGTCAGCTTCTCCACTGCCACCATAGGGTAGAAGGTGAAGAAAAAGAAGGAGGAAGAAGATAAAAAGCGTAAGGAAAGAATAGAGAAAGGGGCCAGTCTAGAGTGGACAAGCCCAGGAGCTCAAATGCTGACTACCTTGCCGGCGCCACCATTTTAGATGAAGACGTTCCAGGATTTTGACCATGTGCCGATGAACGAACAGCAATGTCAGGATGGTGCAAGGCCTGATGGGAATTTTGCAGGTGCTGATGTCCCCTTGTAGCTGCAACACCTGTTCTTCCAGGTAGAGGTCACAGTTTGAAAAGGGCTGGCGAAGAGGCCCTAATATTCGGAGAAGAACTGAGAATGATACCCAGTACCATGGCCAATCTTGGCCTGTCTCTGCCAATGCCTCCAAAACTAAAATCTAATCACCAATTAATTTGATGTTGTGCTATTTTCCTGTGTAACAGTTGGCTACCAGATATATCCACATGGCAGTGAGTGTTATAAATCCCTTTAGGACATCTTGCTGACATGATCATATTATATATAATTAAGTTCTTTTATTTTTTTCATATTTTTCTACAGGTCCTGCAGCCTTTGTACATTTTGTACAATGTAGCTTAGGTATAAATTAAGAAAGTCATAGAATTCTTAACAGTATTGCAGTCCCTTTAAGACTTAGAAGATAATGTATCATTACATACTGTTTGTTAAACATCTTTTGATCTTGCAGGCTTTAAGTTTGCTTGGTGAGTTACCATTAGTTATACTTCAATTATATTTACTTTTATGCAGATAGTGGTTATTAACTCTGCATTCTCTTGAGACCATATAGATAGATACAAAACTAAAACTGTGGTGGTTGGGTGTTATGAAGTGTGTTTGAAATGTATAACTTTGTAAATAATTATAGAAATGTATACAATTTGACTCCAGTTCTATCCTTCACCAACTGGCTTTTTGGAATAGAACTGTTATTGCCATATCAGGAAAAATTATAATATTACCAGGAAGCACGGTATCAATTTTATAGATATAGAGAGACACTGGTAACTTGTTGGACTATTCTGGTGGGCATTGTATAAAAGACACAAAAATCACACATATTCTTAAACTCATTTCACTGACATCTGAAAAGGAAATCAAATTTATTGAGCAAAATATTAAATCCTCATGTCCTGCAAAGAGAGATTCTTAATATTCATAGTACACTCAATAGTGAAAGGTGCTTAATTTGCAAACATCATGTAGCAGTGAGAGCAATAACTTGAGATCAATCTACTAGAATATTGTTCAAATATCCAGCTACAATCAAATTTGTAATGTAAAATCATAATGTAAGCATAATGTGACCTCCTGGTGTGATTTGTGCTGATGTGCTCAACCCAGTTATTTGCTTATGTAATATTTCCTATATGCCATTGATTCTTGTTCTGCCAGGATCTTTTAAGTGTTTTATTTATGACTGAATGGACAAAATGGGCTCTTTTCCTGGTATATTTAAAAACAAATGTATTGAATCGTAGTGGGTAACATTAACTTAACAATTATTTCAGTGCAAAATAAAACCAGACTCTTGGCACCATCCATTTCACAAAAGGTCAGTTAGATCACATTTACCTCCTTTCGGCTGGATTATTTGGTCTGGTGCCAGTGGGTTTGAAGGTGATGGGGGGTGGTGGATGGCGGGGGTGGCGCATGTTGGCACAATCTTGCCTTCCACTTGCCACCCGCCTAGTCCAGGCCGCACTGATGTTTTACCAGGGATGGGGGTGACATTGGACAACTGGCCCATCTAGTCGGCAGTTGAGAGCCTCAAATGGACAACTGGCCATCGTTGAAAGGTCTCATTCTGCCAGCACTGGTACTTTAACTCGTTGCAGGAGAGTCCCATGCTGAGAATCAAGTCACTTTGTTTCCCAGGCTGGCGGCAGGCAGGAGAGTATCTCTTTTTAAGGGATTCATTGAAAGGACCCTGTCAAGGTATTAAACCCGGTCCCCCTATCCCACTGCCTTTCAAAATCTAAGTGATTACCCCACCCCCCCCCCCCCCCCCCACCCCACTTCCCCTCATATAGGGCCTGCCAACTCTTCACCCAGGGAAATCTCTGACTCACCTGCTGGGGCTGCATCCAGTACAAAAGGTCACTTGGTGCTGAATAAAATAACCAGCAGGGCCGCTGCATCTGGTGAGTACTACTGACAAGGAGGGAGCACTAGGGACTGCCTCAAAATGGAGCCTACCATGAGGGCCTCCGTCTTCAATCAATAATTTAAAATTTGACAAAGTACAGTCAGAAGCCTCTTTGTGGAAGTGATCCTCCAGAAGAGTGCCCACCGTCTCTCTTGAACATGTGAACATTGCAGCCCTCTGGTCCTGCCAGTGAATTCAACCACTCATGACCTGCCAACCTTCCAGTGGGAGGCTGCATGTACAATGTTGCAATATTCTGAGGAAAGGTCACCAGATCCGACGCATTAACTGATTTTGTTTCTTCACAGATGCTGCTAGATCTGCTGAGCTTTTCCAGCAACTTCTGTTTTGTTCCTGGCTCTACAGTTCTTTCAGTTTTTATTTTGCATGTACAATGTTGTTGAGTGGCCCTGGCCTTGTCAGACACGTTGTGGGACTTTGGGGAAAATTGCTCTTTAATTGGGGTCTTGGTTGAGTTTTATTGCCTGCCTGGCTCAGTGGAGGGGCTGCTGAGTCCTGCGCCAACCTGTCCCAGGGAAGTGGCTGAGAGGCAGAAGTAGTGTCATGGAGCCATGAGCTGGGATGTCTCTGCTTTCCTGGCAATGCCTTCCAAACCCATCTCTGCAGATCTTGGAGAATTCAAACCTTTTCTGGAATAAATAGGCTGCAGTATGACTTGCCAGGAGACTACCCAGCTTTGAGCTCACTTCTACCATATCTTTGGCCTTTGTCTCAGAGACCTTTCCATAATGACTGAAAAGCACTATTTACCAGTTCCCCCCTGAGTGGATGAACAGATGGACAGTGAGGAGCATTGACAGCCTCAGAAGGCCGTGTCCATCAAACATGTATGGTCATATAGCAATTTTCCGAGACCCTGATTAAGGAAGAAGAAAATGTTTATCTCTTTGGCAGAAGGGCAGCTGTAGGCGCAGTTCTAAACAGATTGTTTTCTTTGTCCCCTTGTTTAAAAGCAGTAGTTCATATATTATCTCAATCCTTATTGCCTTAACCAGTAATTCTGTCACCCTTCAACGACAGTAATAGCCCTTCAGTTCATAACTGATCACTTGAAACAGAAAATGTTAATCAACCAGTCTTGGGGATAAAGACAAGATAATCTTCTATGTTTAGTGATGGAGGAGAAGTATGGAAATTTAAAGTAGCACAGGCAAAAGCCAACGCTGCTGCTGTATCACATCATCACTGAGATTGAACTGTTTGTGTCAGCTAGTGTCAGCTGCATGTAATTTTGCGTATATATTGCCATAGACCATTGTATCACTGTGTGAAAGTAAACTCCTGCTATTGACTGATGTCCATTACATACAAGTCTCATGTGATAATAATACGCCACATCCAGAAAACCATTGATATTGGTCCTGACAGGAGGTGACTGATAGTTTTTATGAATTTGGTTCTCCTTACTGTCTATGGATAACAGAAAGCTGCAGTAGGTATTTTCTAGAGTCCTTAAGGGGCCTTAGAAGGCATGTTATATAAAAGCTGGAAAATCTAGCATTCTCCCTATGCTGCTAGCCCACTATATATGAAAAATGGAAGAACACTACATTAGAAAACTATCAAAATAGTCCTGTTTGTGGACAGTTCATGAGATGTGGGCTCCACTGGTTAGGTTATTTATTACCCATCCCTAATTGCCCAGAGGGCAGCTAAGAATCAACCATATTGCTGTGGCTGCCAAGTTATGTGTAGGCCAGAGCAGGTAAGGATAATGGAGGAAATTAAAAGACATTAATGAACCAGATTCATTTTTACGACAATTGACAAGGGTTGCCATTTGGTTAGCTTTTAATTCCAGATTTTTGTTTTATTCAAATTTCACCCTCTGCCTTGGTGAGATTCGAACACAAGTCCCCACAACTTTCCCGGATTACTGGACTAGTGAAAGAACTAATACACAACCACCATCACCTCTCTTTAATAGGTGAATGAACTAAGGCGAATTGCAACATTAAGTCATCAAGGCCACTACAGGACAGACAAGAAGCACTTCACATAACCTGACCTTTATTGATCTTAAGGGAAGGCCAGGAATAGCCTGAAGATCCTTCATTGAAACAAGGTGGTGTCAGCCTGGATACATGCCTTTGCCTGTCTGAAAGTCTGAAGCATCTATCACCCTTTTCTCAATCTGTTGCAAAGTATCACTCTCAGAAACATTCATATCCTCCTTCCAACAGCTGAACAAAGTCCAAATTTGGCTAATAATACACCTATGTTATCTCTATTTCTATTCAAATTGTTCATCTCTGAACCCTCAAATACATCATCACGTGTGCTTTGATCAATGCTAACTGCAGCCCCTAATTCTTTTTCCGTCGATACTTTACAGAAGATTTTCTAGGACTCACTTCTTTGTCTATTCGACCTATTGAAGTCTTGTGCCCTCAAATCTCACGCCGTCATCAGGACTGAGCTGCCAGTTTATAAACACCACTGAAAATCAGTGCAAGAATATGAGGTGAAAATCTTAAATTAGAAAAAAAATTAAAGGGGTTTTGTGTTTGAATACAGAACATGCATTTGGAGGAAAATCAGGACGTTAGAATTTTATTTGGGCAGCATGCGTTTCAGGTCACACAGCTACTCTGGGGATTATCAGGTGCAGAATCTCAACAGAGCTGGATTCAAGTCAGCCCTAAAGGAGTAAGTCAAGTGATACAAATGTATTTCAGTTTCACTTTGTTACAGCCCCGTTACACTCCGTCTTTCGATATTGACTACTGTCTGCTACTCAGTTCACATTAATGAAGTGATTGATCATAATTCTAGCTACATTTAAGAGCTGTTAAGAGGTCTGGGTGCAGGACAATAAAGGACACTAAAACTGACATTTGTTGGTAACAGAAAACATGTTTCCTGCCCAGTGACTATCAGCACACTAAATATGATCTGAAGGAAACTGTCAGTTTCACAGGATATTGCCCTGATGCATCACCTTGATGGGCACAGGAGACATCAGGCTGGCTGAATTACATTTGTTCTGTATATTTCTACCCATTTTGACTGTCTGGTCAGGACAGACTTCTGCACAAACAAAGTTTGTTTATTACAGGTAAATGGACTGGTTGATAGGGAATGCTAATGAGTACTTGTCTCACATTTCCACACAGACCTTGTGTGCTGACTTATTGGATCAGTAACACACAGAGGTCTCGAGTTCGCTGAGAAATTGAAATAAATAAACCTGTCAAGTTATATGTTGGCACCATCAACAATTAGCCTACTCCAATTGAACACCAGGGCACTCAGAAGGATATTATTTCTGCTCAGGATCCAATTTGAACTTTGAATAAAACACATTTTGGTGGATTAACTTCCTCAGTACTTTTCTTTATCACTGTAGCTAATATCTTTGCCTAAATCTCTGCTATATTAATGCAGGAATTATTGCAGATTTTAGGCTAAATACATCAGCTGTGCATTGCAAAAAAGTGCATGGAAGAAATAAAGTGAATGTCTTCATCAACTTTATCTCAACAACTTATCTCTGGTTTTATACACCTTTCATCATACATATGGAAGAATAGTTGTGTTATAATTCAGAACCCTTTATTGATGGTCCATGGATATAAGTTTAAATTCCACCACGGTGTTTTAAATTCAGTTATTTAAATAAATCTGGAATTAAAAGGCTAGTCTCAATAATGATTGTGAAACTATCAGATTATTTTACAAACTCAACTGGTTCACAAGTGTGCTTTTCAGGTAGGAAATACACCGTTCTTACTCAATCACTTCTATATGTGAGTCAAGACCCATGGCAGCGTGATTAACTCTTAGCTGCCCTGTGAAGTAGCCAAGCAAGTTACTCGTTTGACAAGTATTTACAGCGCTGTAAATTTTGTGATTTCCAAATGATGCCCACATCCTTTGAGTCAATAATAAGAAACACAGAACCCAAAGCCCTCCTTTTTTACCTCATGATACCACTTTTTTTGATCCTCTCTTTTGGCCTTTTTTTAATCTGTTGCTCAATTTTCACACAGTTACTAAAGTTCCCCTATTAGACATAACACCCAGCTGTTACATATACAACTAGTTTGCCAAACACTTTTGTTTGTATAAAGATAATTCATAAATCTGTTTCCAGTTTTAGAGAAAGGCACACAATTTAAAAATGTTCATATAACAGCACAGTTAGTCAATTGTTCATAGAATCAATGCAAACCATGACAGAAACCAACAGAAAAATAATACAAAAGTGATTAGGCATTAATTCAACTGTCTGGTTCTAGAATTATTCTGCAAATAGATTAGAGTTAGTGCTAAGTTAGCTATAAGTTTCCAAAGAACATTTGTTAATATTTGACTAATCTTGAAAAATTAAAACAGAGCCAAATAAATAAATCAATAGTTGAAGCAAGAATGTGTGTTTGAATATTAAAAAGAAATTGTATTTGTAAATCTTCATCAATATTTTCAACAATCACAGTCTTGGATCATCCAAAATGCTTCACAGCTGATGAGGCATTTTGAGTCGCAATTGTCTTAGCGTAGGCAAATTTTATGGTTGAAGTAGAATGCTAAAAAGAGGAGTAAATGTTGTGTGTCTTCTGTTCTTGAGTTTGAATTCTATTTGGATCAAGGGCGGCACGGTGGCTCAGTGGTTAGCATTGCTGCCTCACAGCACCAGGAACCCGGGTCCGATTCCACCCTCAGGTGACTGCCTGAGTGGAGTTTGCTCATTTTCCCCGTGTCTGCGTGGGTTTCCTCCAGGTGCTCCGGTTTCCTCCCGTAGTACAAAGATGTACAGGTTATGTGGTTTGGCCATGCTAAATTGTCCATAGTGCCCAGCAATGTGCAGGCTAGGTGGATTAGCCATGAGAATTACAGGGATTGGAGAGGGGTGGGTCTGGGTGAGTTGATGGGCCGAATGGCCTGCTTCCATATTGACGGAATTTCATTGTAAGTCTACATTTGCCTGAATTTTACTATGGGCACCAAGTTTCTCAGTATACAATCTATAGTTAGGGGATGTTGTCTACCCAGAACATCTGTGTTCAAGTCTCACCCGTACTAGAAGTATTGCATAATGGGTAGATTAAAAACAATTTTAAGGATCCTTCTGGCACAATGGTAGTGCCAGTACCTCTGGGCCAGCAGGTCGTGTTCAAGTCCCAGTTGTCTGGAAGTGTATTGTTATAACACGTCTTAAGGGGTTGTTTCCACACTTTCATTCTCTCTAGCTAGGTTTCTTGTTTTGCAATGATGGTGATCCTACCTCTGGGCCAGAAGGCCTGGGTTCATAATCCCACCTACTCCAAAGGTGTGTCATAACCTCTCTGAACAGGTTGATTAAAGCATTTCTATGATCTATTGGTAAGTGACATCTGCAAGGCCTAAATAATATCTAAATATTTACATTTAAATGTGTACTCCCTTCACTACATTTTCAACTTCAAAGGTTCTGCCACATGTTAGTTTATTGGTTCAGTGTAATGGATGGTACATTTGTTAACTGAAATATATTAGAGAAAATTTAACCCTGTGTCTAAGAAAGGACCCTGTCTGGTATATGAGACTGTTCTGGAATCTGATCTGGAGATAGATGCTTAAGGATGATTTTGTTTTTTAAATTGTCCGATTATAAAATTATTCTACATTGCTAATGCACTGATTAATGAATGTGTATTGAACATCCACTGTATTAACCAAATCTTTAACCTATTCAAAATTTGTTTAATTTGTTAATGCAGTGCACAGTGGAGTTTTTTGCCATAATGTTAATCAGTGTATGGGATCAGTGTATTGAAGAATTTCAACGCTCAGAAATGAAGCTGAACAAATATTGAGTAATTGAGGAATTCTGAGGAAAGTTTCAGATTCCAATGAAAGCTGGATAGAAAGTGCACGAATAATCAAACTGCCTGGGAAAGCAGCTCCTGGTTGACTGCAGATGCCTGGAAGTTTGTGTTGTAGGAATTTTGAAACACCCTACCAATGATAGAAATGTGAGGAAGTGCAAATACATAAAATATACTGCTGCATAATAATAGGAATAAATTGCATGTTTTTGGTACAATAGATTAAAGGGGAATGTCAATGTAAGCAAAGGGGAAGAATGTAAAAACAAATAATTTCAAACACACTCCACTCTGGGGCAGGGTTTCCTATTTATGTCCACCAACAAGCAGCGTAATTGCTGTCTAAGAGGGTCTCAATGTTTTGTTACACATTTGCATTGTCATTTCCTAATGAAATCATTAATGCTTGTTAGGGTCTCCAAAGAGACACCAGTTTCATCGACAACGTGCTGCCAGTGAGAGCATGGAACATGAAGATCAGGACCCCCACCAGACTGATATTATCCAGTACATTGCCCACACAGATGACGTCACCTTTGGCACCCCTTCAACTCCATTTACACAACCTCCTTCTAGTCCACCTCCATCAGCTGGCAGGTATTGTTCAATCACTTGTGATTCAATGAATCAGAATAACTTATTTTGCATTTTTTAATGTAAATTTAGACAATTTATTATAAACATGTTTGTATCTGTGTGTGTTTCAAACTATGTATGTATCTCTGGGAGGATGCATGATTGTATCATTTTGATACAATTGATAGAGTCATATTGGGCTCTGAACAACTTGGCCTATGGTGAGATTTGTGGCTGAATTGAGTGATCAGATTGGCGAGGTGGATCTTAATGTCAGACGCATTAGGTGTTCCACCTTTTACACTTCTGACAAGTGGCACAGAACTTGGTAGCAGCAAGGTGCCAATTAAGGGGAATTATTGCTAGTTAGATGACTTGCAAGTGGCCCAAGTCACCTTGTTAATCTTCAGCTTTCTATCCTATTATACGTACCAGACAAACTTTCAGTATCAGCCTAGGGACTTGGAAATGGTCGGTCAGGCAGTAGGAGTGGTCGGAGTCAGGTTGCTGTCCAAATAAGGGATGAGGAGCTGAATGGCAAGCAGCCCACCACCTGTCTTGATTGTTTTTATTCTCTTGGGGACCGTTTTCCTCCTGGAGTGAGAGAGAAGCAAGTATTAAGGGAGTTGGAACTGGACAGGACAGGTATTATCTATAGTGCAGCTGGGGAGATGTCCCAAGTAAGTGATTAGGCAGAACAGAGGGCATGCAGGGCTAGTGGTGTCAGTATTGGGGTGAGTGACAGTGAGGGAGGGAAGATGTTGCAGCCTATAGTGAGAGCGGTAGAGCATGTACCTTGGTGGGAGGTGGGTACAGTATCAGAGATAGAGTGAGTGTGAGGTATCAGAAGGAAGATGGTGGCATTTAGGTAGACAGTGTTGAAAGACATTGAACTTCTTCCTACAGTCCCAGGCATTCCTCCAGGTGGCAATGTGGGTAACCAGACTGTCTGGTCTGATGTTGTGGCCCCCATTGCTGGTCCTGGAGGATGAGGAAATCCCCACCAACCCACCCAGGTGGACGTCCATGTGCCTGCACGAATTTCCCCTGTGCCATGTCCAGGGAAAATGTCAGGAACTTTGCAGGCAGCTGCAGACTGACTGTTTATCTGGATGCACAACTGGCTTTTAAAGATGACATGGGCACAAGGGATGCCGGTGAATTCAGCGGTATCTGCTGAGTGGCGTGTTGTTCTGGGAATGTCATGTCCAACTCTGACCCCATCCAGGCAAATATCATAGGGTCGGGGTAGGTAGTTAACGAGATGCATTTGGTAAGATGGATGAGAAATCTCACTAGTGTAGAGATGAAAATCCCTCTGTAAAACTCCATGCAAGTCAGACTTAGCTGGACACAGTCAGATTCAGCCTTATAAGAACAATTATGTGTGTTTGCATAAGTGTGTGCATATAAGAGTGCACGTAAAATGGTTAGTGGCATGTACAGGTGCGTGTGTATGAGTATTTTCAAGTGTGTGCATGTGTGTGTGAAAGTGAGTGCACAACACAGACTTATCAAAGTACTTTACAAAAGAATTACATACTTCTAAGTGTTGAATGGCAGCTTCTCAGTAGATCTGAGTTGCTGCTTGAATTAATGTTACTTTGCACTGAATGTGTCACAATGAGGATGACTTTGACTTTGCAAGATACTGTAAAATGTGCAGCAGCTCAATGGCAGCCCATTTTACATCTCTTCCTCTTTTAATTTTGTTTGGAATCACTGTAAGTTAAAAATGGAAAAAAAAGTGTGAAATTGGTTTCAAATTCTCGAGCACCCTTTCTTCACTATCTCACAGAGTAAAAATTATCTTCAGTAGATTGGACTCTTTGTAATGTTGAGTCTGAATTATCCTGAAGTGATACCAAGGGCTAATCAACTCTCAAATAATTTCCTGCATTTCAGGAAGTAAAACTAAACACTGAAATGATGATTGTCAGACCTGAGTATTAAGAAACACCTGGCTGAATGGCAGAAAGGAACATCTCGTGGAATAATCACGTGCCAGTATCAGGATCGGCCAGATTTTCCTTCCATTTAAGTTAATGGAAGTTAAATCCCGGAGCCGCTGATAGGGCCAGGCAAATTCCCTGCCAGATTTTACTTGTTGCACTGCCAATGACATTTAACAAAAAAACCCCAATGACTTTGAGAACAGACTATATTCTATAAAACAGCAAATACTACTAAGAGTTTCAAACCTATAATTCAATCTGGCTGTTCATCTGATCCTGTTAAATTATTTCCATTTGCTTTTATGCTTTATGACAATTCTTCCTTAACCGCCACAGTTCAATATGTTATTCAACACAAGATTTGACACACATTCTTCTAGAGATACATGTAACACAAAGGAGGCAAATCATAATTTCTGGCAGGAAGATTGACTGGTTGCTGCATGGCATAGCATTATAAGCATGTGTTGAATGCATTCACAATATCAATATGCAAAACAGGAACAAATCTTTAGACTCATCTACCCCACGCCTCTATCTTACGAAACTTCTATTGTCACTCTATTGTCCAGTTTTTTGGTTCCATATTCGGCACCTAATCTGATTGCCAGTGAAGTCGCATTATTTACTCCAGTTGGTCAGTGGAGTATGTATGAAATGTGATGTAGGATACGAGCTTCAAAGAAGGAGGTCTTCGCAGTAAGTCACAGCAAAACGCTACCGTGAAACTCCTATTATTGTTCTGGCTCAAGTGTGGGCTCAGTTTGAGTGCCAAACTGAGCAATGCCTGCCCACTGGAAACCTGAGCAGTGCACAAAGAAACATAAATGCTCATAAATATTTGAATCAGACATAATTCAGGAGTGTAAACATGGCTTTATCCATATTCATAAACTGAAGCAACAGTTGATTCATTCTATAGTTTTGGGGCAAATAGCTTGGATTCACAGCAGAATATAGTTTTTTAATCAGAGATGTTATCAGACACCTCTGCAGCAGGTGAGACTTGAACCTGGACCTCCTGACCCAGAGTTGGGGATATTTCCACCATACCACAAGACTTCTCCAGATTCTCAGCAGCAAAACATAACAGTTGATTCAAAGCAGCTGTGATCTCATCATCTCCTCTAACCAGTACATCCCACATCTTTTATACTTGGAGTGGAGGTAAGTGCCATCTGGAAGTAACCCAGGCTTAGTAGGAGCTTTGAACATTTCCAGTTATCCACTTGGGGTGAACAAAGTCAGAAATCACACAACACCAGGTTATAGTCCACCAATGGCTTCACCTGACGAAGGTACAATGCTCCGCAAGTTTGTGATTTCAAATAAACCTGTTGGACTGTAACCTGGTGCTGTGTGACTTCTGTCTTTGTCCACCCCAGTCCAACGCTGGCACCTCCACAACATCATTTCGGGTCACTACCACAGCATCACATCCTACTGGGAAGTGGAAAATCATCTAATCACCCAGGATAAACACCGGCCTAAACTTTACTACCATTCTGACATTAAACATCTTGTGAATTTTCATAATGTCGTGCGATAAGTGGAGGATGTGTTGGCATGTACTTTCTAAAGTTCATATAAAACAAAGTTTATTCTGGTGTGAACTCAGCATGAGTGAGGCTGCCCGAGAAACAAAGCACAATAACTATAGGGGTCCTTAAGTTGCAAACAGGGGGAGGCTATACATCTGCTTCACTTTAAATTAGCATTATATCATCCATGTTGAGTGACATAATATTGAATTCAAGTATTTCCATGGCATTTTACACATGTAGGGCTGGATTTTGGCTGGCTCAAGTTGGCTAATTACCTGACTTACCAGACCCACGTTGGTTAAAAAGTACCCTGAATCATGCAGTTTCTACTTGGGGAGTGCAGGTATAGGATAAAATCACTCCCACTAACCCCAGAGCAAAGTTTAGCTACCACGGGAATGGGCAGGTACCAAGGTGGGCTGTTTAGAAGGCCCACCTCAGATCTCCTTGATTTTGTCTTGGTTGTTGTGCAAGCTTTTAGGTCCTCTAGCCTACACTCCTCACACCCCATTAGCCAGACCCATCTTACCTTGACACCACTATATGCACCAGGCCATCTCAATCCCAGTTCATTCAATCCATCTCCTACCCACTTCCCCACCCCCTTCACCCCCACCCTCTTTTAAACTCCATGCCAACTTAGGTCCACACCACAATAACCCCACATGTTTTCCATGGCCCTTGACGCATCCTCCATGGCCCGTCATACCCTCCATGACATCTGCATAGTCACTCAACCTGTATCCATTCATGGGTAGACCTCAGGAGCTAAGCAAACATGATAAAATCAAACAAGAGAGAGGTGAGCCTGTGGAATTCCCTGTCACAGAAAGCAGTGAGGCTAAAGTGTTGATTTTTTTTTCAAGAAGGAGTTAGATACCGTTCTTATGATTAAAGGGATATAAGGGTATGGGGAGAAAGCAGGAACAGGATACTGAGTTGGATGATTAGCCATGATCATACTGAATGGTGGAGCAGACTCAAAGGCCGAATGGCCTATTTCTGCACCTATTTTCTACATTTTGACATCTTTAAATCTCTTCAAGTGTTAACATCTTCTAAGAACAAACCACCTTTTAATCAGCCTACAACAAAGACCCTGTGACACTATGAAGCTGTAAATTCAGAAACCCCTGCTCAGACAGTTCTAGAATTTGAAACTCAGCCAAGCATATCATCACCAAACAATGATAACCCTTTTGAAACTGCGCAACTAAACGCTGCCATTTATCTAGCTTATGCCTGTCACACATAGTGGTCCGGCAGAGAATTATTTCAGATGGCTGAAGTCTTATTTTCACTCAGATCTTACATGTCCTTCTACTCCGTCATTCTGTGACTCATGCACTCTGGGTTAAGGTCATTGCAACAACCAAGACAGGATCAACTGGAACTCCGCACGAAGATCAAATGGCCGAGCTGAGTTTGGATTTCCCTCATGTGGGAATTGTGTCCCACCTCTACCATAAAGTCTCCACCATTCCCCGACCACCAAAAATTGGATTTGTCAGAAATGGGACCACAGTCCTCCGAACTCTGCAAAATTCATTTCCACAGTTCCTTCATGTCTCATAAGTCCATATAAAGTCATTATCTTACTTTTGAAAACTTCACCTTTAGCTTTTTTCTCTCTTCTATATACATTTGTAACCTTGCTCTTGCTCCCAGACTTTCATAGAATGACTTCATATGCTTCATTTTTAAAAGTAACTGCAAGAGGCCAGCTTCCTCTTTCCTGCCACTCCTTTAACACTCAGTAATCCTAGATCCCATTGGAGTATGGGTCTGACCAAGATTTTAGTACATTTTCCCATATTTGGGGGAAGTATTTTGACCGTTTCTATTGCAGCCCTGGAAAGAATACAAGAAAAAATAATTATTGATCTCATCTCACATTAACCTCTAGAATCTCCTTAACCTCCAAGTATACCATCCTCTAGGCTATTCCTCCTCCATACGATTAAGTTTCATCACACAATTTCATGCTCTGAATCATTGGCCCTGATATTTGCAGGGAAGGAGAAAGTGGATGCAGTTGTGAATGAGAAATCCAAAACTTTTGGGAGGACACGGATTTTGACAAATTTATTGGCAGGACGTTGTGCTTCTATTTAATTCTGCTTCAAGCTTGGCAGGGCCCAGATAGCTAGCAATGCAAGGTGCAATCTGTAAGAAGATTGCAGATGGTACAATAGGAAATTGTTCTGGCTCCTTTAATGGAAGTAACTCCTTCTGGAATAGAAATCCACAACCTAAGCCAGCCAGATTTCACAGAAATTCCCCTGTTTGCCTTATTTAATGGGACATGGTGGGAGGTAAAATAACCAATTGTGGTGGAGAGGTGGAAGTTGATGGACGTATGCTTGAAAGCAGAGAGGAATGTTTTAAAAGTATGTGCCCTGTGGGATCCAGGTTCTTGTCTCCATTTAGCTGTTGAGTTTCCCAGGTCCACGGGCAACCAGACCAAAAGCACAGCAGGAAACAGATTTAAATGTTATGTTGGACTTAACTGTCTAATCTCTCAAGAATGAGATACAAACATGCCACACAAACTGCCACAAGAAACAAGGATGTAGGTACGTGAGAGGCACCAGATGAGGTTGATTATGTGATTTTAAGTTTTTAACCCCTACAACTCTCTCTTGTCCACTTTATAAAACTGGTTTTGTCTTGGGTGCTCAAAATAATGCGACTGCATGTTATCCCTCCTTTCCTAAGTAAAAGGCTTTTAAAATGCAATTTTTGTATTCACGTATCTAATAAACCTGCTGTTTGCAATTTCTCAAAGTACATTGCAGAGAAAGAAATTCTCCTGGTGACCTCAACATTCACTCTTCAACCAACACCAGCAAAAACAGCTTATCTCAGTGCTGTTTGCTGAACGTCACTGTGTGTAAAATGATGGATGACTAGCTAAATTTAAAAAACAGATGCACTTGAAACTAATTTCTTGCACTGAAATACTTAGAGTTGTTTCTTAGAACTATGAATACACCCTTTATAAATCTAATTCTTACTTCATATCGCTTTGACTTATTTCATTGTCACTCACTAGAAAACAAAAGGAATAATTTTAATATGATAAATACAATAATACAATACTCACTGTCCACTGGAGTAGTACCAGAACATCGGAGGGTGGCAAATGTCATTCCCTTGTTCAAGAAAGGGAATAGGGATAATCCTGGAAATTATAGACCGGTCAGTCTTACTTCTGTGGTGGGCAAATTATTGGAGAAGATTCTGAGAGATAGTAATTATGATTATTTGGAAAAGCACCATTTGATTAGAAATAGTCAGCGTGGCTTTGTGAGGGGCAGGTCATGCCTCACAAGCCTTATTGAATTCTTTGAGGATGTGACAAAACACATCGATGAAGGTGGAGCAGTGGATGTGGTGTATATGGATTTTAGCAAGGGATTTGATAAGGTTCCAAATGGTAGGCTCATTCAGAAAGTAAGGAGGCATGGGATTCAGGGAAATTTAGCCGTCTGGATACAAAACTGGATGTCCAATAGAAGACAGAGAGTGTTAGTAGATGGAAAGTATTCAGCCTGGAGCTCAGTGACCAGTGGTGTTCTGCAGGGATCTGTTCTGGGACGTCTGCTCTTTGTGATCTTTATAAATGACTTGGATGAGAAAGTGGAAGGGTGGGTTAGTAAGTTTGCCAATGACACAGAGATTGATGGAGTTGTGGACAGTGTGGAGGGCTGTTGTAGGATGCAACAGGACATTGACAGTATGCAGAGCTGGGCAAAGAAGTGGCAGATGGAATTTAACCCAGAAAAGTGTGAAGTGATTCATTTTGGAAGGTCGAATTTGAATGCAGAATGCAGGGTTAATGGCAGGTTTCTCGGCAGTGTGGAGGAACAGAGGGACCTTGGGGTCCATGTCCGTAGATCCCTCAAAGTTGATACCCAAGTTGATAGGGTTGTAAAGAAGTCAAATGATGCATTGGCTTTCATTGGCAGGGGAATTGAGTTTAAGAGCTGTGAGGTTATGCTGCAGCTCTATAAAACTCTGGTTAGACCACACTTGGAATATTGAGTTCAGTTCTGGTCACCTCATTATAGGAAACATGTGGAAGATTTAGAGAGGGTGCAGAGGAGATTTACCAGAATGCTGCCTGGACTGGAGGGCAGAAGGATGGAGTATCTGTGAGGAAAGGTTGAAGGAATAAGGACTTTTCTCATTGGAGCAAAGAAGGATGAGAGGTGACTTGATAGAGGTGTACAAGATGATGAGAGGCATAGATAGAGTGGAGAGTCAGAGACTTTTTCCTAGGGTGGAAATTATTATTACGATGGGGCATAATTTTGAGGTGACTGGAGAAAGGTATAGGGGAGATGCCAGAGGTAGGTTCTTCACACAGAGAGTGGTGGGCGTGTGGAATGCGCTGCCAGCGGTGGTAGTGGAGTCAGATACTTTAGAGACTTTTAAGCGACTCTTGGATAGGCACATGGAGGATAGTAAAATGTAGGGTATGCAGGGTAGATTGATCTTTGTAGGATAATAGGTCAGCACAACATCATGGGCTGAAGGGCCTGTACTGTGCTGTACTGTTCTATGTTCTATGTTCTATAACTTTAATAACACTCCAATTGTAGCCTAAATACGATCCACTTGCCATTCATATGGAAATTTAAGGAACGTGTACAATTGAGAGTGCTGTTCGAAAGTTTGGACAGAATTTTAACTGACTGACCTACTGGCATTGATGAGGAAACCTAATTTTAGGCTTTTCTGATTTTTTTTTTTACCTCAACTGTGGCATTGGATCCTACTTCTGGGTTTTCTGACTAATCTTAGTAGATAGCCTTGATCACAACCTGAAACTGAATCTTCAAGCCTTAAACCCTGGCAGGAGTCAGAATGGCCTCCATGTTACAATCATCAGGATCGTAACAGTGGTAATGTTGGAGCTGTAATGTGGGACAGCTACTCCCTCCTTCTGCCAACACCCCCTCTCCCAAAATTATCACCACACCCCAATTCTCTGTGGCATCTCCACTGTTGGGACCAGAATCAATACTGTTCCCAGTGGACTAGAGGAAGAGGCCATTTACTGAAGTAAGGCTGACTTGGCTGGAAGCGCTTGAGGAATTGTACAGCAAGAGGATGCTCATGGATACAAAGTGAAAAGGAGACATCAACCCCATCAGGACCAAGACGGTGAGTGACAAATGTCTTCATCAGTCTTCACACATTAAATGTGCCTCAGACCAATGTAACTTGCTGCTGTAACCAATATTTTCTCACCAAGCATCTCCTTCATCACCAGTTTGCATCCATCACATACCCATCCCTCACAGTGACCCTCCACATTTGCTGATCCTCCATCATCTCATCACCATCTATTTCTGACAGCCATAACGCTGCTTTCTCTTCTTGCAGGACAAGAGAGAGCGCAGGAACCCTGGGAGAGGCAGAGAAATGTGGTGGAAGCTCTCGAGTTGACTGCTGTGGAGGACAACACATTAAAACTTTATGGAGTGACAGAGAGCACAACTATTGGACATGGAGAGATTGGCATCTCCCAGATACCTGATGGCACAGTTAAATATCACCCAGTTACACGGAACCTACATCACTAATACTGCAGTGGTGTGACCTGTACAAAGATGAGTTTGTACCCTTTCCCCTTGGCAGTTCTAATTCCATGTCTTTCACAGGTTCTTAAAGATTAATGCAGGAGATGATGTAGGATGAGATCCAGGTGCCCTCAGAGGAGGTTGCACACTCTGAGGAAACACTTGCGCACAGTTCATCCCACCTTCCAGTATTTCGGATGCACAGAAAACAATGTAAGCTGTAAGGCAAGTAGATGTCGCTTGGTGAACTGCACATGGCATTTGTGCAGGAGCAGGTTTTGGAGATGGGGGAGGCAGTAGAGAGTTCACACTGGAGGGTATAAGACCCTCCAAACTCTGCACAACTGGATGCATATGCTGAGTCTTGAGACTCGTCAATCAAAAGGACCAACCTGGAGCAGCAACTGAGATTGTGTGAGGCTCTGTCAACATTTCCAGGGGACTGTGCTTAATCGGAGAGAGACTGGACTCCATTCTGAGTGCCATGATGTCTTAGGTCTTTACACTGATGGTCCACCTGCAAGGAAAGAGTGGTCACATGGATGGAGCAACTGAGTATGTATGAACCTTCACCTATTTACCAAAATCCTTAGTTCATCAGTTTCAGTAGTTTGGAGGAAAGCCTCATCTTGGCTATGTAGCACTCTCCAGCTCTTGTCTAGCAGGGCTGTGAAAGTGGGCCATGAAAATGAAGGTGGGCACATGGAGTTGAGGGTACTGCTCAAAAACCTCCCACATCTTCCAGCTTGCCTCCCACTCAGCAAGAGCCACCATATTTTGGGACAGTTGTCCCAGTGACCAAGTCTGTACAAGTACAAGTGGGCAGTCTTTGGCGGGGGCCCACAGAATTCAATATGCAGAGAGCAATGACCACTCAGTCAGAGCAAGGGAACAAGCAGCCTGCCCTTAGCTGTACTGAAGCCACAGAAGTCAAAGCAAGTAGAACTAATAGAATGAAGAAAAGAAAAAAAACTAGGTTTTACTAGAGGAGTGTATATTATAGTGTCAAAATTAATGATTTATTTATACCAGCAACTTTATTTCAAATCTCCATTACACAGTCATTTCCATTGTCTGTTATTTGGGCAGGAATGTTGAGATAAATGTAATTATAAGAACAGAAACTGAGCTGTGAGTGTCAGTGAGATGGATGGGTTACTGACTGTGGGAATGGCTTGTGCTGTAGCAAGTGGGTTCAGCATTGATGAGCCATGTGATTGCACAGCCTCAGACTGGTTGAATCCTAGCAGCACAAGGCCATCTTGTGTATCTCTAAGAGCTAGGTGTGCTGCTGTCAGCAACTAGCCACATCCAGCTCCTCTTCCAGTATTTCCTCCTCTTCTGCAGATAAAGAATGTTTATCAGCTTCCTCTCCTCCAACTCCAATCCTCCCAGCTGTGCGATGATGTACAAGGTGCAGCAGACCATTGTTATTTATAGATACATACTGGTGCATACTGAAGGGGGCCTAAGCTCCTGAATTGCATCAACCCAGTGGTTGTTGTGCTCATGTGGTTTCAGTTATGCCTTTCTTGTACATTGGTGTCATTAGCCATATACACAGAGGGTCTCCTTAGAAACCAAGCAATCATCCACTGAGTCTCTTTGGGGCTTTGAAGTTCTTTGGGAGACTTGACTGGTTTAAAGTGAAAGCATCATGGCAGCTTCCTGCTATCTGGCTCATACATCATTTCCAGTGGTTACATACCAGCTGCACATTAATGGAAAGGAATCTTTTCCTTTGGAAAATTCTGCTGGTTAACCTTCTGGCATCTTGGTTGCCACTTGGGTGTAAACAGTGAGTTGCTGGAGTCTGGAAATCTAGCCAGCGCAGCAATCTGAAAGCCCTTGCATTGTAAATGGCCTCATCACTTGCAAGGTGAACCTAAGTGGTAGATCATGGTATTAGGACAGCTCCGAGGCAGAGCTGTGTGCCAGTGGATTGTCAAATCCTCAAGATGTCATCAGCAGATCCTTGGAGGCAAAGAAATTCAGGGCTCTCGTTACCTTAACCACCTTAACTGTCGATGTATTCGTAGCTGGACCAAGAAATCTTCCAAAAAGTGACAGAGGTCAGCACTGACCTGCCAAGAAAGTCTGAGCTGCCTAAAGCACCACTATTCATACATAGCAAGATAGCTGTTCCTCTGTTAGTAAATCTTACATGGGTGGTATCACTTCTTAGGAGCTGAAGCTGTGTGATTATCCCTTCTGCCTGGTGGAGCCATGTGGCTGAGAAATAAAACACCGTTTGCTGCTCCTGCTGATGTTACTTCCACTCCTGTTGGTGTTACTGCTGCAGCTGATGGTGTTTGCAAATACTGCCTCTCTTTCTCTTAATCAGACCTCTGAGGTAGAGTAGTAGAAGTGCAGATAAAAGTTGAAGGGTAACAGAAGTGACCGCCACACTCTCAGATTTAGCTCTAAGAGCAAAATCCTTTCCTTTAGGCAAAGAAACAGTTGTCCTGGTCCAGGATTTTAAGGCTTCCAAGCCTGTCAACTTTACAAGCCTGTCAGCAATTAGCACTGCGCTCGCTTCTTATTGACCCAGTGGTTTCAGACAACCCAGGAAATTCATGCTTTGATGGCTAAAGCCAAAATGGAAGATCAAGTCTTCAATAAATTGCTTTTTGGCAAAGTTAAATTGCAAACCCACCTATCCCTTGCATGATTCAATACTCAGACTTGTTAAATTTGGAAGACTGCAGGTTTATTTTGGATGCACTGTTCCCTCTTGTAATCCTATTCCTCCATGGTTCACAACAAAAATTAAATTTAACCAAATTGGAAGTGTGGCCAATTATATAGGTCTTAGTTCAATATGAAGAACAAGTCAGCCAGGTTTATTTCGTCAGTAGCAAATAACTGGTTTGTTACCAAAAAACAAACTTACTCAAACAAAAATTATTAACAAATGATAACGAAAAGCAAACACACACAAGTCTAAGGATAGACAAACAAAAACTCTGTGGTGTTAATTGTAAAGTGCTTTTGCCAAATACTAGTTAAACTCATGAAAAAGGATAAATCATGGATTATCCTAAACAGTGTTCTGATTCTGAATTTATTCTGTTCACACAAACTGACAGCACTGAAACAGCTCTAGCGGGCTGAATTCTCTTTGCTGAAGGCAAAGGGGTCAATGCCAGAAATCTTCTCCAAGAATCCTGCATGAATAGTAAAAGTGACCTCTGATGGATTTCCAGCTCACACACTTTGCTGAGAGGAGTTGCAAAGAAAGAGAGCAAGTGAAAAATGTGCCGTTGCTCTTCAAGCTGGTCAAATTCTCTCATTCTGAGTTCAAACATGCAAACATTCAATCCCCTTGCTGAGCCATATAATCTCTCTTTGAAAGTTCTCTATAACTTATGACTATACAAGCTCCCTGTTTCTTGCAAACATAACATTGTTGTTGTTAAACCTTAGCAAAGATTTTCTCTTAGCAAAGTATCGTTTGTTTAAAAGTTCAAAATATATTTATGCAAGTCCTCATAATCCTTTAAAAATTGACATTTGGATCACACCTTTTCTTGACACCTTCATTGTCCCCTGCATGTAGGCTTCCTTGCAGGTTCAAACTTGCCCCTTAGTTTCAACTGATCATTTTTGCATTTCCCAATTCCTGCATCACCACAGATCATTTCTGAGCAGGCAAGCAATTATTATGCCAGAATTCACCAAAGGCTCTTGCTATCATCAGATATTGTGAATGGCGCAAATCGAGCATGTCCTCAACATTCACTCTGACTCTTAGGGGAATGGAACCTCACTAAACATTGGAATCTGCTTAGGTTGAACTCCCATACACTCGCTGCATAAATACGAGTATGTGGCACGCCATAAAGTCAATGAAATTCAGAGATAGCTGTGTCAATCAATGAATCTCAGGGAAATGAAAGGCAATCATTTTCAGCAATGTTTTGTAACCTTGGGGAAAAGTCCACTGCAAATCTGCAAAACAATTATCCTCTAATTGGCCTCATGACTGCTAAAGAGGAATGAGCTTATAACTGACTTTGAGACATGTCTAGTTAAGCATGCTGAGTCCAGAGAATTTGAAAATGTACATCTCCACTTTAATAACAGAATGTGCATTACATGGTATTCTGCTCCTGCCCTATGGTAATGAAACAGAGAAGTCTCCAATGACAATTAATGAATCGGCCTGGTCTTTCTGAACATTTTTGACCTGTGTGCATTATGAAAGGCTGACTGATGGCAAGCAATACAAAATGAGAAGCATTTTTTATTGTTCCATCCAATCAAGCACTTTTTAAAAAAAAATCTTCTAGCAATAAACCATAATTGCACATAAAGGAGAGAGATTTTGGTCAATGCAAATGGTTAAAGATAAAGTGAATACATCTAACTTAGCAACCATTTAAATGAATAATTGGAATATTAAGGTAGACATTCTCACATATCCCATCTGACTTCAGTGTAACTGATTGTTTTGTGAAGTATGTAAAGAGTTGCTCATGCAATTTTTCCCATTTTATACCACCTCCCAAGATGAAAATCTATCACTTGGATTTGAGTTTCATTTATTTTGGGGTAGAATTTATGGATTAGCGCCCCCAGTTCAAAGCTTCCCACTATAGACACAAATATCAGGAAGGCTGCCATCAAGGTCAGCACAGCCCACAGAAATTTTCTTAATCTAATGGCCAAAAAATTGTGTTGGGCAAACTGAGCTCAGCAGCAGAAGTCTCTAAATATGTTCCCCTTGTATGAGGCTCTGAGCAAACACTGCCAGTCCATCAAATCTACCCCATTGTCACATAGCTCTATCTGAAAGTTGTATTTGGCAAGACTTGGACTTTCAAAGTGAACTGAAATATTATGTATGAGTAAAAACAAAGTTGCTGGAAAAGCTCAGCAGGTCTGACAGCATCTGTGAAGGGAAAAACAAGAGTTAACGTTTCGGGTCCGGTGACCCTTTCTTAGAATTGATGGTAGCTGGGAAAACGTCAGTTTATATGCAGAAAAAAGGGAGATGGATGGAGTAGGGAGTAAACGATAGGATAGACCCTAATGAGAAAGAAGAGCAGTTGAACAGACAAAGGAGTTGATATCGATCAGGCTGGGAGGGTGAATAGTTGTTAATGGGGACTATTAGTGACTAACAACAGGCAGTGTGTGATGGCAGACTATGGGATAACGAGGCCTGGTGTGGGGTAGGGGGCTGGGACATAGGAGAGTTTAGGGCCTAAAATTATTGAACTTAATATTGAGTTCAGAGGGCTGCAGGATCCCCAAGTGAAAAATGAGGTGTTGTTCTTCCAGCTTGCATTGACTTTCACTGGAATACTACAGCAAACCAGAGATAGAGATGTTGACCAGGGAACAGGATGGTGCATTAAAATGGCAGGCAACAGGTAGTTCAGGGTCTTTTTTGCGAGCAGAACGTAGATGTATAACCATAGAAGTAAAACTGACGTTTTCCCAGCCACCATCAGTTCTGAGGAAGGGTCACTGGACCCGAAATGTTAACTCTTTTTTTTTCACAGATGCTGCCAGACCTGCTGAGTTTTTCCAGCAACTTTGTTTTTGTTCTTAATTTACGGCATCCGCAGTCCTTTCCATTTTTATTACATATGAGTGTCTGTTTGGAGCCCATCACCCTTAAGATGTCAACTTGTGCTACAGATGTACAACAACTTCATGGAACTGAAAGGCAGCCATTTTTGATGATGTTTTGTAACCTTGGGGAGGGTGGTGTCCACTGGCAGTCTGAAAAACAGTTATCCTGTAATTGACCTCATGAAGTGAACTAGCTTACAACTGACATTGGCAAATGCTAGTTACCGCATGTTAAAGAATTTAAGGATGTGCATTTCCATCCTAATTGGAGAACTATATGTTGTGCATTACATGGCTTCACACTGTATTCCTGACCTAATGAAACAGGCTGTCCTCCAATGCTTCATGAGTAACAGAGCAAGAGGTCCATAGTAAGGAGCAGAAATTTTATCTGGCTGTGTGGGAAAGAATTATATTAGCTAATCCTGAAACAAAAAAAAATCCAAGAGTGTGGTGAGTACATTGTGCTGTGCTAATTCAACTTTGGCAGGCTTTGTGAATGCAGAACCCTAGTTAGGAAGGCGCTGGGCAGGAAGGAGACTGCAGATGACGTATTTTGTGTTACCAAAGCTAGAGATTGTTGGAAGATTTATGGTTTTGTTCATTTACTGAAATTGAGTGGGTGTTAAGTTAAAATCTGAAAGGGGGACTCACATTTTGAAACATAAATTGAACGTGCCAATCCATCCATATTCATCCTTGTAAACTTGACTCAAAAGAAAAATATACAGTTGAGACTAGTTTTCAGTGCACATTTTCACCTTAACAATTTCTTTTCATTAATAACTCATTACCACCTTCTCAAAGGCTGTAACTACTGGCTTAGCCAGTGATGCCATGAACCTCACGTGAATTTTAAAATAAATGTAAAAAACTGGACAGATTGCAAAGAATTCTGCTCTTCATCTACTTTTAATATATGCTTTCTTCAAAATAATGAAAATATAGGTTCATTGAATCTTTCTATACATATGATATTAAGATGAAAATATAGCAGTAAATAAGGCAGTAGAAATGGTTCCCCACGAACCAGAGGGTTGGAAGTTACAATCTGTAGGCTGCCGGTTGGGATGAAATTGCACCAATTCTTGTCTGGATTGGTAATAACCTAAACCAAGATCTTAGAAGGATGAGAAAAATGATCCCCCTAGTTTTGCTATGAATGTACTTGTTAGCTGAATATGGGATCAGTATTAAAAAAAAATCTCCTCCCTTTCCAAATACTAAAAAACTCTGGTGGAGAGATGAAGGGGAAAAAACAACCAAAAATAATGTCAACAGATTGGACTGATGCCACAGTAAGAATTATCCTTCTAAATTCTTATATCTCACTCTAATGCAATGTGATTTGAGTTCCACATGCTCATTTTTGTGAGCTGTAACTTATTCATGCTTCATTGCCACTGTCTTGCAATGGTGAAATAACCTATCTCTGATTCCCAACCACATTGCCCAGGCAGATAAGTAAATAAGCTGAAATCATTGTTATAATTATAGTAGCACATTAATGGCTACTGCTAGCTCTATTCCACTCACTACTATCATGCATGAAGATCACCTGATTAGAATTAGCTCTTAGCTGTTTCAGCAAATGCCAAGCTTTTGTTTCTTGTTATTTATGTTCCAGTACCTAGTAACACAAATAGGGTGGGAGGGAGCTCATAGGTAGCATACATGATGACATTAATTAATTCAGATGAATTGTCCAATTAATAAATTGGCCTTAATGGATTTTAAGCAACTTGAAAAAGTTACATAAATGAGTTAAAATTGTTCTTCTTTCCCCTTGCTGGAGTCAGCTTCAATTCTTTAAATCCTAACTTTCACATTTCTCTCAACCCCAGTTAAAGGGTTTGTTTGTGTTGGCAAATTCCCCTTGTAAATTGGGACAGGATAGAGTTCTAATTGAACGCTCTATAATCCCAGCTGAATATAATACTCCACAAGTCAGATTCTAGAAAAGCCTGACTTGATGGATCATATGTTTCATTTTTGCAGTTGATTATTGTGCAGTATAGTCATTGAAACATCTCATAAGAAGCTGCAGATATTCCTTAACAACAGAACATCAATTTATTACACAAAGAGAAAAAAGTCAAACAAGTGATAAATGACGGAAAGGTTTTAACACAAACCGCAGAACAAAGTTTCAACCTATTTCCCAACACTAACCTTTTACACATACTCAATCCCAGATAAATATCACTCCTGTCTACTCTTTCATTTCTTACTTTACTTTCTCTTTCTAGTTTCTTTTCCTTGGACTACAGTGATAGCTTTATGATTCCTTTTAGAGTCTGTTGGCAGAACCCTTTCATAATTCTGATGGGCCAACCTCTCCTCAGTTCGCACAGCTGGAATGTTTCTGTACAGTCACAAACTGGATACTTCACATGCTAAAACACACCTACCAGGCTGACTGGCTCACTTGAGCTGAAAATTTGCTTCCCTTGCTCGGAGGAAACTGTTCTTCCTTTTGAACCAAACTCCTAATTCTTCTGAACTGAAGTCAAAAGCTAAACTAATGACCTCTGGTCTGTTGTAAACTCAGCAGCACAAATATTTTATCCAGTACCACAGGTGTCCTGACAAGTACTTGACTAAAGTCACATGCTTTCTCAGAAATTACATATTTAAATCACTTCCAGCAAGACTTTCTGACCTTTCGAAACAAAACCTTCACAGGATTGACAAAAATCCATATACTATAAAATACAAATTCCAAATGATAATATATGTATAATACATGCTTTTATTAGAACTCACTTCCTCTTAATTGATATGATAATGAAGCCTTAAAAAGAATCAAGGGTTTTGTCTATAAAATGTATATGAGCAGCATGTGGGGAGGGAAGGGAGTGCAGGTTTGTTGAAGGTTTCCCTTCACTCACTCTGACATACCACTGCCAGACAGTGAGTTCAGTCAGCGCCAGGGTGAGCCTTGCTGATCTGTGTGGACGTTCGCCTCAATGAACTAATGAGAAATGTGTGGAGCTGGAGAGTAGTAAGGGCGTGGAATGCCCTGCCTGCAAAAATAGTAGACTCGCCCACTTTAAGGGCATTTAAATGGTCATTGGATAAACATATGGATGATAATGGAATAGTTTAGGTTAGATGGGCTTCAGATTGGTTTCACAGGTCGGCGCAACATCGAGGGCCGAAGGGCCTGTACTGCGCTGTAATGTTCTATGTTCTATGTTCTATGGAGGAACACAGCAGGCCAGGCAGCATCAGAGGAGCAGGAAAGTTGATGTTTTGAGTCAGGACCCTTCATCAGAAGAAATCCTAATGAGAAATGGAGCTAGTTGTTGCAACAATACATGTCCAGGTTTACATGTGTGCAATTTTTATTATGTTTTGAAACCAGTGCTATGTAAGCAGATTTTGTGGTTGGCAACAGCCTCAGGCAATGCAGGACCAAGTTTTGATTCAATTCTAAAACATGGATTGGCAGTTAGACACTTCTGTGCTTCATGCAATTGTTATAATCTTATTAATTTGGTGCAAGTTCATTATAGAGGCTCACAACGTGAGATATAAAATGTCTAAGGTGGTATCGGGGTGTATCACTTTTTTTAACTCCAAAGTGATGGGTGACCTTCTAAAAAATATTCTGTTCATATCAAACTGCTGGTTCTGCTAATAACACACTTGGGTAGTGAAATTGTAAATGAGAACATTAACTTCATTATCAGAAATAAGTACAGCAAAATGAATTCAAATGGTTCATTCCACAAGGCCATGGAATCATTTACAGCACCGAAGGAGACATTCGGCTGCTTTCTCTAGAGCAATCCATCAGCTCCATTTCCCGGTCTATCCCTCTAGTCCCACAGGCTTATTTCCATCAAGTTTTGATCCAGTTTCCTCTTGAAATCATTGATCATCTCTGACCCCAGACATTCAAATGCAGTGAGTTCCATATCATTACTACTCACTGCATAAAAAAGTTCTCCTTCAAAGCCCATGCATCTCTTTCCAAAACTTTATATCTGTATCCCCTGGACCTCATATCATACATAAAGGAACACAGGTTTTCACTGTCTACCCTATGTAAATCAGTCATACTCTTATACATCTCAGTCAAATCTCCACAGTCTCCTTGGGTGAAACGAGAACAATCTTAGCTATGCCAACCTACTCTTTAACAAAAACTTCCAATCCCTTGAGCCATGCTGGTAAATCTATTGTGCATCCTCTCAAGGATACTCACTTCTTTCCTAAGTGTGGTGGCCAGGACTGGATGCAGCATTCTAGTTGTGACCTCCCAAACTTTATAAAGTTCAGCATAATTTTGCTACTTTTCTAATCAATATCTCTATATATAAAGGCCAAGATTATTTGTAACCAGCTATGAATTTTCTCAATATGTCCTGTCACCTTCAAAGATACTGACTCTCCATATGCTTTCTGGCAAGATGCATCATGTTACTCTTCTCCCTATTAAATTTATTTGTCTCTTGCCTGCCCATTCTCCTAGCCAACTCGCTTTGTTTCAGTTGATTAATATCATCCCCACTATTTCCAACTCCTTCAAGTTAGGTATCATTAGCATCTTGTGAAATGTTCCTTTTTCCTTGAATACATAAGTATATGCAACAAAAGAAAAGCAGAGGTCCTGGCAAAACACGTTGGGGAACACCACAATCTACCATGCTCCTATTTGTTTACCACGATTCACTGTTTTCTGTCATTCAGTCAATTTTTTTAACCTATTCTGACACTGACCCTCATTGCATGAACCATAATTTTTTTTAACCTATCAATCTTTTTACTTGTCATTGGTTTATTGTTTTGGCCACTTCTCAACTCATTCATCAACTAAAGTAAAATCTCTTCTCATGCAAGAGCTTTGCTGTATGCTCTGAAACCTCATTCAGTTTCACACAAGAACAACATGAGGCAACTTTATTGAAACATGCAAGATTCTTAAAGGACTTGACTGGATAGTTTCAGAAAAGTTGTTTCCCCTTGTGGGAGAGTCTACAGTAAGAGGGCATAATCTCAGAATAAGGAATCACACATCTAAGGCAGAGATAAGGATAAATTTCTTCTCTCAAAGGGTAGTGAATCTGTGGAATTCTTTAGCACACAAGACTGTTGAAGCTTGATTATGTATATTCTAGGCTAAGATAGATAGATTTTTAATCAGGAAGAGAATCAAAGGTTATGAGGAAAAGACAGGAAAGTGAAATTGAGAATAATCAATGGCAGAGCAGGTTCGATTGGTTAAATGACCTAGTTCTGCTCCTAAACCATATGGCCTTACAGTGGGCAGAATTTAAGGCTCCCCACGGGAACAGACTTTGATACAGGGTTGCGTGGGAGTGTTGTGGGTGGTGCTTTGGAGTCGAGTGGCATTTAATCAAGAGGGAAGGAGCAGGATGGACAGCTGGTCACATTCCCAGTTTCCAAGATTAGGTCCAGGTGGAAGAGTCTAGGTCTATACCCTAGTGAGTTTGCCTGCAGCCTGGGTGGAGTAGGGTCTCTCCTTCTTAGACAGCTTCTGTCTAATGGAGGGCTGCTATCCTCAGCAAAAACCATCCCATCTTTTAAAGCAACCACCCATCCCAGCTCACTTAGAGCACAGCGAGATCTTCACTGACCTGGATTCCAAGAGCTTCAGTGACATGTCTTCTCTTGGATCTCCTGCAGTACAACCATTCCTGGTGGCACTGCTGGGACTGAGGTGCTGTCAACCTCTGATTTGCCCCCAATACTCAGAGGTAGGATCTGTCAGTATTAGAAATGCATGTCCCTGCAAGGCTAAACCTGCTCAGTTCCACAATTGATTCAGAATAGCTAATGCTCATTGGGCATAACAAGCTGGGTTCTTCCCTGGTAGTTGGTTCATGGAAAGGGAGAGAGTCCAGAGGGGAAAGGTGGAAACTGGTGTTTGTGCTAAATAACATATCCCTTATAAAGCTCTTAAAGTCTTTTGCTGCCTAATTCAAATTTAGACACTGGTCTGTTAAACAGGATCTTCAACTTGAAGGCCCTGAAAATCTGTTGGCAGGCAGCAAACTGCCTGATTTCAATTTAAATCTAATTGGCCCTCCTGGAAATAGCCACAGTGAGGTTTCCACAGGCTGTCCAGCTAAGATCATCATCACTGCTATTGATTGCAGTCCAATATGTACATGTGTCAGTATTTCTATTCCTTGATTTGAGCTATTTGTCTGGAAGAGCACTGTAAATTGAAAATTAACCATTTCACCACTAAAATATTCAGAGCTAAATTAACAAGTTTAATACCTCCTGCCAGAAGAACTGGAGCTGCTTTAGCTCAATTCTGTAGGAATTATTTCTGGTTTGAGGACATGAATGAGTGTATTCCCTTTAGAACAATTTTCTTTCTAATGAGACTTATGTAAATTCCCACTGAATATGTGCAGGAGGAAGGATATGAACAATCAACCTTCCTTCCCACTGACTGTTGCTATGGAGAAAAATATCCCATGATGTTCTTTGATAACAGTGCATGGTTATCCTTGATGCCAGTTGAATTGAAAATATTGCTGTCACAAACAATTCCATTCTATTAATAAAGGGATCGATTTAAATAGGGGAAAAGATAGTGGCATCATTAGATATAGGGTCTGTAAGCAACAAGAGTAATAATTTAAAATACAAACTGACCTACAGCAGAGCAGTGTAGATGCATTGTCCCATCCCAAGGGTGGAGGCTTAAAGCTTGATTGTTAACTCAATCAGACACTGGTTATTAGGTTTTGCTGGACATCCTGAGCAATTTCATTCCGATATTGCATTGACTACAGGGCACATACTTCTGTCAATGAAATTTATTACAGACAATGTCCCTTTTCCCCATTCTGTGGTCATTCCCCCCCTTCCCCCTAAAATGAAGCTAGTGTATTCTTATATGTGGACATACATCACAGTGTCGGGGCAATGAAAAGAACCCTGGTCATTTGAGAAGGGTTTGAGATTTATTACAACCTACTGGTTAGAAATGAGTAGGCAGGCAGCAATTTATTCTGACAGCTCAAACCTGAATGTGAGTTGACAGGGTCAACCAGCACCATCAACTGAATGAATCTACCTGCTACAAGTGGGAAGCTAACGGTGCTATAGTGGCGAACCAAGCTGTGTAGAAATTAAGTGTTGTAAATGCTGTGCTGCTGTCTCCCACATTTTCCTGAGATAAGCTTGGTTTTCTTTCAGGTTAGATGCGGCAGAGAATCTGCCGAACGGGAGTGAGAATGCTGGAAGGAGGGAGAGTTCAGATCAGCAGAGGATCTGCCGAGATATCTGGAACCTTCGAGCTTCTCTCGAACTTTACATATCATCAGACCAGAGCAGCAATGATAAGGACTCGGTGCGAAGTGATGCAGAGAGCGTGTGCTCAGCAGGTGGCCTGCCCAGTACCTTATCCCAGGACACGGCTGATGAAGCGGATGATCTTGAAGAGGTCACTGTCCGCAAGCGGCCGAAACAGGACAGTGTGGAGTCCGAGCGAGGCAGCGACAGTGAGACCAGCACCAGGAAGTTGCTGCAGATGGACAGTGGTTACGCCTCTATAGAGGCTCCCAGCAGAGTACTGGAAGACAGAATCCTGAAGGCGGACAGTGAAAACGGGACGCAGGACAAAACTGCATCAGAGAAGAGAAGGTTTTTCACAAGTTCTGGCCGCAAAGGGACTGTCTTTGAAAGCTATGACTTGAGTGAAGAGATAGAGGAAGAAGGAGCAGTTGGGGGTGAACCAGGAAGTCCTATTGACTGGTCACCCTATGGCCAAATGTTTGTCACTAGAGACTATTTGCACAGACGGGATTACAGTATTGATGAGAAATCCGATGCCTTATTCAATGAATTTCTCCGGCATGACCCTCAATTTGATGATTCCCCACTGAAGTCGAAGCACCGGTCTCGGATCCATCTCCGCAAGCAATGGCAAAGGACCAAGCAATACAGTGACCCAGGAATCCGCTATCCGCCTGCACTGGAACGCCACCGTACCCCTCTCCGGAGAGGGGACAGTGTGAATTATCCACTTGATCATCGATACCAGAGCACCTTACCACGCATTATCAGCGCCACTGATGAAGAGCCAAGTGATAGCGGCCCGGAACCCATCAAATCACCCACGTCTAAACACTCAGAGGCGGAATCCTCAAGCCAAGAAACGACCGGTGTTGCCCCTGAAGAAAGAATCCAAATCATTGAGGAAGAAACAGCTGAACAAGGAAATGCCATTGACCAAACCGAACAACCAGACCAAACAGACTTCCCGCAGTCTCTAGGCCAAATCAGTGGCTTCACAGAGACAAATAGACCCACGGAGTTTGCGTATGGACCTCAAACGATAGGGGCCGATCCCATAGACAAATTAACGACTAGCATTGAAGACAGGCTGTATACGAATCTCAAGAAATCAAAGGAGAGTATTGATTGTGTAGTAGTAACTGTCACACATGCCTCACCAGACCACAGCCCTGTCTAACCTATTTTTTGTGGAAGAAGTGATTCTCAATTTGATTTTGTAAAATTCTGTCATTGATGCTAGTCTTAGACACTCCAGAGAAACACACAAAGAATGTTTGCTGCTATAATACACGACATGCTTCATTTTGTTTTCCATTAAAGAATGATTAAATGTCCTTGGAGCTTTAATCCCTAGTATGTATACATGTTTTATTGGAAGAATAGCTTGCTTTTTTTAAGAATAAAAGAATAGTATTGGTGACCTGGGGAAAGTTTTAGAGTCAGCTTGTTTAGCTGTTATTTTGTTTCTGTATTTCCAAAATACCCTTTAGTGTTTTTAATATTGAAGAGAGAAAAAACAAAATCAATCCTAGATGAATAGCATTGTACACCAAAAGCTTCATGTTCTGAGAGTTGGCTGTATTGCTGAGTCTGCATGCATACTTTTTATTCTTAAGAATATCATTAAAAATTCCTTACAATTACAATTCTACACCATAACATTATCATCAGTGCAAGTAACTTAGATTTTTTGAAGCCTTTTTGAATTTTTATAAAATATAATTTTGTCCCCTAGACTTTCAATTTCTGTGAAGTTAAGTTGTAATCATCGTTTTTGTGTCATGGTTTGTGAATTAGCAAGCTCATTCCTAAAAGCATTAAACAATATGTGCACATTTCCTCAAATGTAGAAATGTCTGTTGTAGTTTCATTGTTAAACACAAACAGTGCTATTTTGTATTTAAATATGGGCTAGGCGCAATAAATGGACATTTTTTTCTTTATTTTAATTTAATTCTTTCAGATATCTTATTTCCAAAGGCTTATACTAGATTGGTTCACCACCAATCTCTTTGCACTGAAAATTCAGACATGGTGGTTAATACATATGCCAGTAACTAGGTATCTATGTTATGTCTTTATGCCATTCACAGGTTTGACTAATTATATAAAATAGTTTTATAAAATATGTATGTGGTCTTATGAGTCACAAAGAAATTCTTACAAAGACATTTTTCCTGTTTCTATTTTTTTGTTTAACTTAATTGTAAAAACAGCCCTGAATAAACATTTCATTGGGTTTCTTCTGCTTATATGTTAAAATAAAATTCTTTTCTCATTCAAAATTTTTTGTGTGACTTGATTGTAACTTGTGTTGCTGCCAGATGAAGCATGGAGTTGTGGGGGACTTGGAGGTTGGGGGTGGAAGTGTGGAGCCAAGACCTAATATATACAGGAGAAATAACGACATCAATTCTGCTAATGAACCTGCACCCATAAGAAACACTCTCATATGAGTCATTTTATTATTTTATGACACACAGCACCAGATGACACATCAGATGAGAAGGATATCGTATGAAAGGAGCTTCTGTTATTCTTTTTCTCTCACTCTCTCTCTTTCTGTCTCCCTCTCTCCATGACACTTTTGAAGACCCATAACTGAAAGTATTCTCCCAACCAGTTTTGTGCAAATTTTGTCTGAGAATTATCAACAAAGTTTGCAACCTCAGTAATTTTTCTGACTGCCTAGTGTAATATTGTTTGTCATTTCAAAAAGTGTGTCAGAAGCTTTATCCTGGTTCGGCTGGATTTCTCTGATTAAACATTCCTATCACTGTAGATTTTGTCACAATGCAGAATATTTAGCAGAGATTTGTGACGAGGCCTTTCATTTATTTATCACCAAAGTGAAAATTTCCCTCTTTCTTGGAATGTGCACACATCTGCAATTGCCATGTGGTTTTTATCAATGCTACACTACTCCATGTCTCAACTATGATCCCGTATTCCATGTAAAAACTGTTGAGCTACTCTCCTACTATTGTCCTTCAAAAATAACTACTTTGTTCTAAATTGAAGAACCTAGTGGCTGATCAATTAGTGATCACTCAGAAACAAAGACTTACATCATAAAATTCAGTCTGGCATATGCCGAGTAAGATTGATTGGTATTGGAATCTGATAGCATCATTATATATCACTACTTATACTGTCTTTTGTGACAAATGACTATCATTTAAATATGCTACTGTCATTTTGTTTCTAATACTTCACATGACTACGTCTTTATTTGGTTTAATTTATATCCATGTATAATTCATTAGACAATGCCATTATTCATTTTAAATAAATAGTGTAATATCTTTGTTAACAGAGCAAAGAATATCATAGGAACATGTTTCATGGTCATCAGTAAATGTAGCCAATGGTCTTTTCTAAACTCATGTTCTGTTTTCAATCGTTAATACTTAGATTTGTAAACACAATATCTGTGTAATCAGTTATTAGGCATCAGCCACTGAAGACCAAACAGCGGCTTGAAAACAATAAATATTGTGCAAATTCCAGTTGATTATTCACACTCCTACTTCTTGTGTTCTCATATCTCCATTGAATTCTTTGCTTCAGGAGACAGAAAGGACTGTAGATGCTGGAAGTTAGAGTCAAAAAATATGGAGCTGAGAAAGCACAGCAGGTCAGACAGCATCTGGAGAGCAGGAAAGTCAATGTTTCAGGTTGAGATAGGATATGGCTTGCATTTCAGGACTGAAGAAGTGTTCTGACCCGAAATGTTGACTTTCCTGCTCCTCAGATGCTGTCTGACCTGCTGTGCTTTTCCAGCTCCACATCTTTTGATTCTTTGCTTCAGGTGTGTGAAAGCAGAAATGTAGTATTTTCAGAATGATTAAGATTAAAAAAAGATACAAGGTCCATTCATGATTGTGCATGATGGAAGATTTGAAAGCCAATTTTCATTATCATTGGGGGAACAGAAAGTTCTGCATTAATATGAATAGTCACTGTTTTGTGTATGTAAAGTAGATGCAGCAATATCAAGTTTAGAAATATAGAGGCCTATATACAAAAGTCAGGCAATCTCCAGATGGCATTAACAGTCTTAAAACCAACTGTCCTCCAAGGGTTCTTGAGGCTGGTCAAAAATAGCCTAAAACTTGGGAAGTATTTAGTATTTCAGAATGTAGGGAAAGAAGGGCTAGAGTCCAACATGCAAAACTCTAATTTTACATTTATGACGTCTTGAGAGTAAAATATTTTTTGTTAGGAAGTGAATTATTATCTTTGATACACCCCCATGTATGTAGTTATTTTTATTTCATCTGCGGTTCACAGTATTGTTGGTTGAGACCAGATGGTCAATTTGCATATCAATGTATCCATCAATAGGAGCCGCAATCATTGAAACGCCTTGTAGTGAATGTGATAGCAGGGTATTATTCTGTTTGGAGAAAACTCGAGAGAAGACTAAAAAAAAACTATTTGGTTTATGCACTATCACCTGAATACTCATATAAATCTTCAACATAACCACCATTTTACTTACAAACCATTTTGTTATAAAATAACTTTGTCTTTATAACAAATATTTATAAAATCATTAAATGGTAACATATTTTGAGACATTCTGACTACATTAGAAGGTATTATTTACTGCAAGCATTTCCTTCTTAATTGGACATTTTATTTACATCAGTATTTGGAGTCTTTTAAGAATGGAGATCCATTAACATTATGACATACATTCAAATGCAATAACTTTAAAATTATTATGGTTGTGAATAAAACAAAGAACTGAAGATCTGAAACAAGAACCAAAATTTCTGGAGAAACTCAGCAGGTCCAGCAACACTTCGACTCAAAACGTTAACTCTGCTTTCTGTCCACAGATGCCAGACCTGCTGAATTTCTCCAGAATTTTGTTTTTTGTTACTGATGTGATATATTTAACAAACGTTTATAAAATGGATTTCTTCTTTTTGGAGGGATGCCTGTTTTACATATTAGAGTAATATTCAACAATAACAATGATTCCAATTGTATTTTGCTGAGAAAATACTAACAGTTACCTGATTCTCTTCTTTTTCTCTCAGGTCCCTGAGTTTAAGCTGACTTTTTAAGGAAATGAATGGAAATTGTTCTGAAGGCCTGCACATTGAAACATGTGCGTTTTTTCAGTTTTCAAATACAGCCTTCTCAATCTGAATGGTTACAGTCTGAGCAAGAGAAGGGGAAGCAAAAGGTTAAAGGCATAAACCAGGAGGAGAACCTGGTCTAATCTGCTCATAAGTGGCTTCGTGCTGTACATTTCAACAGTCCAGCTCACTGGGATTTCAGGTTTCGGGAGAAAACTGTTCGATTCGGGGATTGCAGTTCCCAAACTGTTGGAAGTCCTTCATCTCCCTTCAATAAAAAATGGAATTTGACTCATTCAGTCGCTGTAAACCAGTAGCCTTGTTCATTAACTTTGGGCAGTTGTTGTACAATGATTGTGACATTTGTAACTTGGATTTGTGACTGCTGCTGCTGCTGTTCTGTGGTCACCATGTAACAAATTAAGCAAGTGCTTGATCATGTAACATTGTGTTGTCTGCCATATTGTTTCAGGTTAGATGGTATTGTCAGAAATTGAGCCTTTCTGCGAACATTATCATTTCATTGACAGTCATATGACGCATGAGCAAAGGTGACACTGTTATTGAGCTGAACTGTCATGAACAACATCTTGAACATATGGGTGACAAGTTGAAATTGATGTAGCTGTGGTCGGCAGAAATTCCTTGTTTGACAAGGTCAGTTCCAGGCCGAAGCAATTCTTTTTTAGTCAGGAATTATTGTGTTTCTGGACTTGTTCCAAATTGATGCTACTCTTTCAATTAGGAACATTGCAGTCTGTCTGTTCATGTCCTTCCCTTTTGTCACCAATTCATATATCCCTTTCTGACTGTGTTGTTCAGGTACACGCATGCCATAAGTTGAAGAGTGGTAAGAAATCCACTGTTTTTAATCTTGAAAATCAATAAACGCTGTTTTAATTCTACATGTTATTTGGCTATATTTTAACCTTCTTCTGAGTTCTTGGTCTGAAGGCAGATCTTTAGCATTTATTCATCAAACCACAGCAAAGTGCTTTGCACTTGTAGCATAGAATCTCTACAGTGTGGAAGCAGATCATTTGGCCCATTCAGTCCACACCAACCCTCCAAAGAGCATCTCACCTAGATCCACCCTATATTTCCCATCGCTAATCCACCTTACCTGCACATCTTTGGACTATGGGGGAAATCTGGAGCACCCAGAGGAAACCCACGGAGACATGGGGAGAATGTGCATAACACTATACAGTTGCCCAAGGGCAGAACTGAACCTGGGACCCTGGCACTTTGCGGCAGCAGTGCTAACTGCTCAGACACCTTGCTGCCCTAATTCTAACTGCAAGACAGATCATCCCAATAAGAGAAAAAATGTTACAAACTCCTTTTAAAAACACAAGCTCCTAAAATGGTACAGTGTTCATTTCAGCTGGAGCACATATACTGACATAAAACAGTAAATGACAATTTTTGATATTGCAATGAATCCTGAATCCATCTATTGCACTGACAATTGAAACTGAAAATTGTAGATTTCAGCAATCCACACTTGTTAATGCCACTGTTCAGTCAAAATATGTCACTAACAATGTAAACTGTTTATTTATCTGGAGGGAATTTAAATTCACAAGTAAAAACTGAAATTTCAACTTTGAGCTTTTGGCAAACTGTGTCTAGATTACTGCATTCAGTTCTGGGTACCAAGTTTCCAGAAAGATACCACAAATTCTGATATGTGCTAGAAAGGATCGAGTGCATATTCACCAGAATGATTCAAGGGCTTAAATACTAAAATTAGAAGAAGTTGTATAAACCTAGCTTCTTTTTGACATTAGAAGATTTTGGCAGGAGTTAGAGTTGACAGAAGGAATTATCTAATTGAGATATTTATAAAACTGAGGGATTTGAATAGAGAAACATATTTCCACAATTTGTACAATGTAGAACAAGATGG
>NC_063360.1:23889799-23917273 GCF_021869965.1 Rhincodon typus | reverse complement strand
GTTTAGGAAACTTGGTCAACATGGGTGACTTTGGCCAAAGGGCCTGTTTCCGTACTGTATGATTCTATAAAGAAATTAACAAGGAGCCCAATTACAATAATGTAATGACTGGAATTAAAGCAATATTGTTCTAAATTACCAAAACAGTCTTGAACAGTACAGACCAAGTAACAAAAATCAACATCCTTTATGCAAACACTTGCCATTAATCCAGTAAAAAATCAAAAGGAAGATCTGCAACATAGAAGAAATAACTTGAAATTATATGCTTCCAGAAGAATTATCCTTTCGTGTTTGAATCTTCCACAGCCTGTTCCCAAGATTATTCATATGACCTGTGGCCTTTCGAAAGAATCCCTATACAGTTGCAGAGTCCAATTTTAACTGCTCAGATGTCAAAACCAAAACATTTTTGTGCCAATGAAGTGCCGATGAAGAGGTTCTCTGATAAACCTGTGTGATCCATACATATTTCTTATTAAATACAGAATGACCAATATCATTTATGCAATAGACCATATTCTGGAAGATAATACGTCTCTGGTTGCAATAAATGGTCACATTGTATAGCTTCATACAGTGAAGAATTTCTTCACCTCAAAAACAATACACCTGCTAATTAAATCATTAATAAAAGAAATCTGTTTGATCACCTAAACCAGAAATTCAAACAGTAGATACAAGGCTCTAGGCCATATTTTCTCCTGGGAAATGGGAGACATACCTTTACTTAATCAAAAGATATAACTTGCTAACAAAATCATCTGAATGCACAAGTAAGAGATGTGCCATTCATTAAAGTATAATTACATTGGAGTTTTTTCTTATAAAAACAAAAAGACAGTTGTGATCCTTTGACATTTTCCAACTGTATCAAAACAGTTCAATTGAAAGAATGTCAAAAAAATATCATTTATCAAGCTCTTGATTGTGTTAAATGCATGACAAGTGAATCAAAGACCATTTTTCAGACTTCCCAGCAAAAGTCTGCAGCGGAAATATGAAGGATGACCTATAGCTCTGCAAATATGGAAGGAGATCACAGAGTTCATGTTTCAGGAGCATAGAACTTAATAAAGGGCGAAGAAAAGAGCACAAAGAACGTATGCATGCAAATGTGCAGTGTAAGCATTTAAAAAACACGTGATTATGAAGGAAAGTAGTTGTTTTAAGATAGTGCAAAAAAAAACCCTCAATTGTGACACACATGATTTTAGTGATTGTTAGGGTTACAGCAAGTTGGACATTAGGGATGAAAATTATTGGATTATGCTAAGCATATCCTTTCACAAGGAGAGTAAGGTAATACATCGTGAAAAAATTTATATGGATTAAGTCTCTTACACTCAAAACCTAATCACTTACTCAGAGTTGAAATTAGGCTAAACTGTTCACTGCTTTACTGTTCATTGCCTAAGCTTACATTTGATCAGAGGTAGCATCATGGACCTAGTGGTATAGTCCCATAACAATGCGGCCAATTTATTATGAAAAAGCTCTTCTAAATTTATTCAGAACAGAAAACTTGGAAAGGGTGATGCCTTGGAGACTGATGACATTTACCATGTTGTACAGTTACTCTATGATTTTCCCACTATGTTAGATCAACCTGTTTGTGTACAAGGGTGATGAAGTAGAAACTACTCTGTGCAACAGCAACACCCAAATAGACTATTGACTAAATAATAACTGAAAGAACTGCAGATGCTGTAAATCAGAAGCAAAAACAGAAATTGCTGGAAAAGTCAGCAGGTCTGGCAGCACCTATGGAAAGAAATCAGAGTTAACAATTCTGAGGAAGGGTCACTTGATCTGAAACGTTAACTCTGACTTCTCTCCACAGATGCTGCCAGACCTGCTGAGCATTGCCAGCAATTTCTGTTTTTGTTGTAGACCATTTACTAACCGGGCTTTTATTACAACATGATCAATTAGAGAAAGGCTGGACCATGTTGTCTCTTAAGCCTGCTTTACCACTCAATACAATTATGGCAAATCTTCGGCCTCACCTCCACTTTCCCACCTGCTCCTCAAGTCCCTTGATTCCAAGAGATACAAAAAAAAATGATTTATCGCACCCTTAAGTATATTCAGGAATGAAACATCACCCCCTGACTCCCCAGAGCCTGTTCACCATCAATAACGCACAACTCAAGAGTGTGATGGAATACTCACAATTGGCTTGGATGGGTGCAGCTCAATGACTCCATCCAGGATAAAGCAGCCCACCTGGTTGGCACCACACCCGCAAACATCCACTCCCTCCACCACCAATGCTAAGTAGTAGCAGTGTGTACTACCTACAAGATGCACTGCAGAAATTCTCCAAAGATCCTTAGACAGCACCTTCCAAATCCATAACCGCTTCCATCCAGAAGGACAAGGGCAGCAGATGCATGGGATTACAATCAACTGCTAGTTCCCCTCCAAGCCACTTACCATCCTGACTTGGAAATATATCAATGTTCTTCACTGTCACTTGGTCAAAATCCCAGAATTTCTAAGGCCATTGTGGGTCAATTTGTAGCATATGGACTGCAGCGGTTCAAGAAAGCAGCTCACCACCACCTTCGCAAGGATAACTAGGGACAGATAATTAATGCTAACCAGCCAGTGATGCCCATGTCGCAAGACTGATTTAAAAAAAAAATCAACAACCCTCTGTGGTAGCGAGTTGCAATTTCACAACTCTTACCGATATCACTCCTAAATGTTCAACTCCTTATCATGAGACTGTACCTCAAATTTCCCAGCCAGAAAAGTAATCTCTCAGTGTGTACCCTATCAAATCTCATCGGAATCTGTTTCAATACGATCATCTCTCATTCTTCTAAACTCTAGGACTCATAGGTCTAATTTACTCAGCCTTTCATCGTAGGATCCTTTGTGGTACTGTTTCTGTTGCAAGGATATCTTCACTTGAATATGGAGGCCAAAGCTACACACAACTCCATGTGTGTGCTCACCAAAACCCAATACAATTTCCATATCCATGTACAGTACTCCAATCCCTTTGTGATAAAACCCACCATCACTTCCTAGTCGATTACTGTACCTACATGTTGATTTGCTGCATTCCTTGTACTTACACGTGCAAGTCTATCTAAACATCAGCATTTAGATGTTTTACAGCTTTTAAACTAAAGACTGACTTTCTTTTCTTACTACAAAAGTGTGTAACCTCCTACTTCCACAGATTATACTCCATCTGCCACTTGGTTTCTCATTCACTTAACATTGCTACATCTCTTTACGCCATTTTAGAGTTCTCCTCACAGCTTACATTCCTATCTGTCTATCACTAGCAAGCTTAGAAAACCAAAGAGGTCAAGAGTAATGTTAAGTAAAATGTGGATTCTAGATAGCTGAAAGCCCAGCACTAATTCTTATGGCATTTAAATAGCTGCAGCCTGTTAATTTGAAGATCAAAAGAGAACCAAGTTAAATTCAAGGAAAAACCAATAGAGTGGCACTTTGTAAGGCATCAAGTGTCACCATTCTCACTCGAAAATAATATCAGCAAAAATACTCGCTCTGGCCAATTTTCATTCTGATTGTGGGAGTGGATGCACAGAATAAGTTACCAATTACAATAATGAATGAATATTAATTTTGAAGATCCTAAGAGTATAAACTCAAGAGTGTACCAGCAGATAAGGCTAGAAGTTGCAAAAATAATAAAAGATGCGCAGGTAGATGAATTGATGACACAAGTGGAAGTTAACAGGTGTGGTCTAGTTGCCATTACAGACAAGTGGAAAGTGAATGGGTAAGTAAGAATTGACAAAAAGGAGAAAGAGGTGAGGTATCACTGTTATTAAAGAATGAGTTCAGTACATTAGAGAAAGCTGATCTTAGATTGGAGACTGCAAGATTGCAAATGTTGCAAGATCAAGACTGCAAATCAATTTGGATGGAGAAATGAAAGAGCAAGCAGGCTGTAAATGTTGGTAGGATGTGTTTATAAGCCACCAAACAGTAGTGGTAATGTAGGACATGACATAAATCAGAAAATTAGACGGTGCCTAAGGATAATATCATAACCATGGGGACTTCAATCTACATATAAACTGGATTATCCTAATTAACGTTAATTTCATGAAGAACAAATTTCCAGACTGCATATGAGATGGATTTCTAGAACAGTTGAGGAACCTGCTAGGAATCACAAATAAAGTTGCTAGAAAAGCTCAGCAGGTCTGGCAGCATCTGTGAAAGGAAAAAAACAGTAAATAGGTTGAGCCACGTGACCCTTCCTCAGAACTCAGTTCTGAGGAAGGGTCACCGGACCCGAAACGTTAACGCTGTTTTCTCCTCCACAGATGCTGCCAGACGTGCTGAGCTTTTCCAGCAACTTTGTTTTTGTTCCTGATTTACAGCATCTGCAGTTCTTTTGGTTTTTATTCTGCTAGGAAACACATTGTTTTAGATCTGGTATTGTGCAACAAGAGCAGGTTAATTAATCATCTCACTGTAAAGGAGGTTGTAGGGAAGAACTATCATAGTATGTTGGATTTTGACGTTAAATTTGAAAGTGATGTGGTTCAATCTAAGATTAGAGACTTTAAAGCAAATAGAGGAAATTACAAAGATATGGTTAGGAAACTGCATTAAAATTATGAATAAAGATATTGCAGTGGCCAGTTTTTACATAATTAAAACATGAGTTATAACAAATATTATTCTTTTGAGGTACAAAATCCCAGCAGGAAAGGTGACTGAACCATGGCTAACACCAGAAGTTAAAAACTGGGTCATGTCAAAGGAAGGGATTTAGAAAGTTTATTTTAAAAATGTGAATTAGGAGCATTTTAGAATTCAGCAAAGAAAGACCAAGAAACTGAAGAGAAAGATAAAACAGAATACTAAAGTAAATTAGTGATAAAATGGACTGTAAAGCTTCTACAGTTAAGTAATAAAAGGAAAGGTTGCAAAGACAAATATAAGCCCAGTACACACAAGGATGCAGAAATTTGTAATGGGAAATAAGGAATACTCTATGGCTATCTTCAGGGTGGAAGAATACAATAGAATCAATGGTCTAGGGAGAATAAGGAACTGAAATAAATTAGATCTAGTAATGACATAGTACTGAAGAAATTCATGGGAGCTCTGGACCTGATGATTCACATCTCAAAGTGTTGAAATTGGTTGTTTTAGAAACGGTGGTATGTGTTGATGGCAATCTTACAAAATTCTGTAGCTCTTAGAATGGTTCCACAGATTGGAAGCCTGCAAATGTAACCCAATTATTTAAAAAGGGAGGGAGACAGAAAATGTGGGTTACAAACCCATTAGCCTGATATCAGTTCTAGGAAGAGTGCTAGAATCTATTAGAAAGCATGTGATAACTGGACTCTTAAAGATACTGATAAGATTGGGCAAAGTCAACATGGATTTATGGAAGGGAATCATGTTCGATAGGTCTGTTAGAAATTTTTTCAAAATGTAGTTAGCACATTAGATAGGGGAAAATTAATGGAAGTCGTATATTTAGCTTTTCAGAAGCCTTTTGATAAAGCTCCCATACAAGTACTTAGTAAACAAAGAGTACATCAGTTTAAGAGGAATGTGTCAGCACGGAATGAGAACTGATGAATGGACAGAAAACGGAGAGTAGGTATAAACAGTGCATTCTAATGTGATGAGTGAGCTACCATGAGGATGAGTACTTGGATACCAGCTAAAATAATCTTTACCAATGATTTGGATGTGGGACATCTCTGAGTTTGTTGATGGCACAAAACTAAATAAGTTTGAAGAGGACACAAAGTGGATGCAAGGAAATTTAGACAGGCTATGTGAGATGGCAAGAACTTGGCAGATAGAATATAATGTGGAACAACATAAAGTTATCACTTCGATAGAAAAAAAATTGAAATCTAGGGTATTACTTAAATGGTTACAGATATGGAAATGTTGATATCCAAAGGAACATAGGTGCACTAGCTGATAAGAAACTCAAAGCTAGCATGCAAGTGCAGCAAGCAATTAAAAAGGCAAATGATATGTTGGCCTTTATTCCAAGAGGATTTAAAAGGAAATGCTACTCCATTTATATAGAGAAAGCAATGGAATATTTTGTACAACTTTTGGCTCCTTACCTAAGGAAGGATATACTGCCTTAGAAGGAATGCAACAAAGTTCACCAAACTGATCATAGGCATGTCAAGACAGTCTTATGAGGAGAGGTTGAGGAAGCTGGATTAGAAGAATGAGAGGGGATTTCATTAAAACATTTTTTTTTCAGGGCTTACAGGGTGGATGTTGCAAAGATGATTCCTTTGGATAGGATTCCAGAACTAGGGAACATTGTATCAGAATAAAAGGCAGATAGGTTATGATGAGGAGTTAAATCTTTGAAATTCTCTCTACCAGAGTTGTAGTGTTGAACTTTGAGTATATTTGAGACGGTTTTTGATGGATTTCTAGATATTAAAAATCAATGTGGAATGGGGATAGATGAGGAAAATGAGGGAGAAGATCAGCTAATGCTATAGTTGAATGGTGGAGCTAGCTTGAGGGCCTAAATGGCCTAGTTCTGCTCTAATTTCCTGTGTTACTGCATTCCTATGTTCCTCCAAAATTGGATCAGTTGATACAGGAACCAATCTAAAACTGTAAATGGCTGCAGACCTTAAAGGCCGTGCATTCACCTGGAGTTTTACCAGCTGGACCATTTTCAGATCTCAGTCACTTCTTTATATTTAATAAAAACCATTAGCTATGTATCCATAGATCACTGCAACTCCGTCAGTGAAAACTTATCACAGTGTGGCGCATTAGCAAACAGGATGTTAAAGATACATATTGGGAAAGTATACCCACAAATAGACTACATGAAATGGAAAAAGAAATAATTACTATGCTTTCACCATACAATTGTGGGACAGGAGTGAACAATTCATGCAGACGAAGCATAAATTAGGAAAATAGGCATTAGTTTCTTTGTAGCCTTTGAATCCCAACTCTTTGATTTGACTTGATTTGATTTGATTTATTATTGTCACTTGTACCTAGGTCCAGTGAAAAATTTTGTTTTGCGTGTAGTACAAGCCAGTCACACCATACAAAGTGCGTAGAGTAGTAGAACAGAGCGAAGAATACAATGCACCAGCGAAAAATACAGATAAGGTGCACAGAGAGTGAGATCAACACATAAATTTAAAAGTTGAGAGGTCATTTCAGAAGTCTAATAACAGCAGGGAAGAAGCTGTTCTTGTATACAAACTTTTATATGTTCTGCCCTATGGAAGAGGGAGGAAGAGAGTGTAAGTGGAGTGGGAGGGGTCTTTGAGTATGTTGGTTGCTGAACCAAGGCAGTGGGGAGTAAAGATCGAGTCTATGGATAGAAGGCTGGTTTGTGTGATGGACCGGGTTGTGTTCACGGCTCTGTAGTTTCTTGCAGTCTTGGGAAGAACAGTTGCCAAACCACACCGTGATATGCCAGGACTGAATGCTTCCTATGGTGCATCGATAAAAATTTGTATGAGTCCTTGTGCGTATGCTGAATTTCCATAGCCTTCTGATGAGATGATGAGCTTGTATTCATTTCCTGCATGAATCTCTTTAAATTTCTAGATTTAATGCAAATTCATGGTAATTTCTACAGACTGGAAATCGATTGTTCGGAAACACTAGCTCTTCAGAAGCTTTTTGAATAGACTCAAACATTCCTATGATGTCATCAACATTATTTTAGTACAATTCCGTAAGGTCCTACGGCCTTAGCTGAGCTCTTGTGGCAAGACAAAAAAGGGAATAGATAATTCGATTCAGTAATTTCAGTGTTAAAAAGGCGCAGAGCTGGATGAACACAGCAGGCCAAGCAGCATCAGAGGAGCAGGAAAGAGAATTTATTAGGTAAATGTCTGAACAAAAATGCCAAACAATACGTGAGAACAGATAAGCTGCTTTTGATTTTTGCCCTTAGAAGCTGCTAGAGCACAAATGTCATTATTGGTTCTCTTCAATGTCTTCACTTTGATATCTTTTTTGACTCCTCTTCCTCCTGTGTTCTGTCATCATTAAGGTTTCCACTTTTATATCCTCACCAGGACTGCCTTGGTGTAATATTATACATAACTCCTTGGTTTCATGTGACCTGACTACTTGACCCCCTTGTCAATACCCCTGACCATCTAGCCCTAGAGGTTATGGTGACATTTTCATGCCATTTGTCTTAACTCGCACTCTGGGAGTCACAAGAAATAGATGTATACATTCTTGGATGGCAAATATGGTCTATATAAGTATCACAATCTGAAATATTTTCAACCCACTGCACTTTTAACTTTGAGACAAGAAACAGGATGTTGTCAGTGAGAATTTAAAAGGATCCTCTGCCCATTGCTTTAATTGATAGGCAGGTGTTTAAAAAAAGTAGAATCTACTCGTACAATTGCAATAGAGTTCTTTGTTGACATTTCCCCAAAAGCTTTCATTATGTAATTATGAATGCTTGACTGAATTTCAAACGATATACCTATCTTAGCAGGTGCTTCTGAGTTCATAGTTTAAGTGACAGTTTAAAGAATCTATTAAAGGATTAGTAGTCTTTGGTCTGGAGTCTGGATACAAGTTAGATTTTATGATCAATTATTCACTTCAGAGATTTATAAACTTTGAACAGATTTTATGAATGGGTGTTTTTCACTATTAAGTTGTCAGGACTGAGAGCTAGATTGCTTTTTTTTCTTCTTCACATAGCTTCTGAGTTCCACGAAAGACAGTGGTTGAGTAGTTCATGGAATTGCCATGGAGTGTATCAGGAGCTATGGTGGGTGAATGGTGGAGGTAAGAAAATATGAATGATAAGGGTTGGAGGACATCACCACTTTTAAAACAGCTGGCACTGATATCATCAGCACACCTTGACACTGGACTACGTCCACTCCTTTCAGACTTTGCAGGCCCAATCTATCCAGCACACAGCCTCTAGAACAAAAATTGCACATTTGGGACACTTGAGAGGCAAATCCAGTGAGTTTGGAAATTTCTTGACTCAAGCTAACCGCTTTAGTATACTAGTCCTATACATGAGGGTATTTAGAATGGAATGGACAAGTTCTGACCTTTTCTGGTTTGGTCTGTATAAAAGAACATTATCTTATTGTTTTGCAGTTCAATATGCTTGAATGATAATTTTAATGGCAAAGTGTCATTTTGTGGGAACACTCACAGAGGAAAGAATACCACGTCACAGACATCAAATTTTTGCCTTTTGCTTTTAATTGCAGATTTCCATCCACCAGACATTACTGTCCAATGCAAACATTAATAATGGTGAATGAAGTTAATCTCACAGCTTGATCTGGTCCCTGATGTTTGTGACAATTAAGTTTACAGGAGCAGAGTTGTGAAAGGCATGGTCTAGTCCCTCCAGTGGTGTTTTTAAACATTCATTCAAATATATCTGGAGTGCTGAAGTAATGGATAATTCATGTTGCTTTTCCCCATGATTGGAACCAAGTGTGTACACCATTTACGTTCTGAAAGGCATCACTCACTGTTATGTCACATGTGCAATCAAGCATTTCCCTGAATTCTTTTTTAGAAATTATATTAGCAATAAGAAACAGCCCCAGGCAAAAGATGAAGAATAAGATTCACATTGCCATCTCCTGCAAGGCATTGATCCCATCCAGTTGGACTGTTACATCTTTTTTTGGGAACAGACTGAATCAGGGCACAAAGATCCTTAAAATGGTAACAAAATGCTGTAAAGATTTTTTTTCCATATTTTAAATCTTTATGAATACATTTTAAACTGTAACCATTCTTGCATTCAGCTAGCAATTGTGATATCATCCTCGGTAAGGACAAAGTATGATAGATTACTCTTTTTAAAGTGAATAGCCTAGACCTTTAAACACTTTCATATAATTAATACAAATATGGTATACACTCACGTAAAGTTGCCACATTTAACATTGTTTTGTTTTAAACTTGGTAAGTTAAGGGTGTCTGTAAAATCATTTTTCATGTAACCCAATTACTGCCTCCCTTGTTCCATGACTTCCAATTTTTGACATTTCTCCATCACTCAACCTCTGAATTGAGACCTCTCCTTACTGCCATCATCCAAGTTGTGCCTTCTCTCTCCCCCCTGTCTGACCAGCACACTGTTTTCCCTCTTGGACTTGAATTCTGTTTAAAATCTGCTTAAAATCATAATTTTGTGATCTAGCACTCAGTGTAATTGCACAAAAAAAAAACCTGAAAAAATTGTCACTGATTTCTATAAATTGAAACAATGCTATGAAAGCACAATTGCTTTTAAGGATTCAAGCAATGTTTTTGTAGTTTTCTCCCTCAGGAACTTAAATTGGTGTGGAAATCTATGGTATGATGAATTGTTCATGCTTTGGAAGAAATAATTTAGTTGGCAAATTAATAGATCTTTTCCCATCCCATACTCCTTGTTGCAATTTGGATTCCTTTTGGTCTTTCTTTGTTCATGTTTCTGGGAAAATATGATTGCCACGAATAAACCTTTTGTGATCCAAACCTTTTAATTTTCTGTACACGATGAATGAAATAAACAATTTTTTCTACATTGTGATATATTGTATGAGGAGTTAAAATAGCTACTGATTATGCACTTTGCCTGCTCTAGAAGGGAGAAAACACAAAGACAGATCTAACCTCTTTCACTAAAGGTAATAAGTAAATATATTTATTAGAAATACAGTTACATAGAAGTAGCATATTCAAATACTAGCAATTTGAAAATAATGCTGACCTCCAGTCTTAGCGAACATAGAACATAGAACATAGAACATAGAAGGCTCTTCGGCCCACGATGTTGTACCAAACTATTATCCTACTCTAAGATCAAACTAACCTGCATACGCTTCATTTTACTATCATCCATGTGCCTATCCAAGAGTCGCTTAAATGTCCCGAATCTATCTGACTCTACTACCACCACTGGCAGTGCATTCCATGCACCCACCACTCTGTGTGTAAAGAATCTACCTCTGACATCTCCCCTATACCTTCCTCCAAACTCCTTAAAATTATACACCCTCATGATAGTCATTTCCGCTCTGGGAAAAAGTCTCTGGCTCTCCACTCAATGTACGCCTCTCATCATCTTGTATACCTCTATCAGGTCACCTCTCATCCTTCTTCGCTCCAACGAGAAAAGCCCTAACTCCATCAACTTTTCCTCATAAGACCTGCCCTCCATTCCAGGCAGCATCTTGGTAAATCTCCTCTGCACACTTTCTGAAGTTTCCACATCCTTCCTACAATGAGGCAACCAGAACTGAACACAATATTCCAAGTGTTGTCTAACCAGGTCTTATTGAGCTGCAGCATAACCTCGTGGCTCTTAAACTCAATCCCCCTGCCAATGAAAGCCAACACACCATACGCGTTCTTAACAACCCTATCAACTTGGGTGGTAACTTTGAGGGATCAATGGACATGGACCCCAAGATCCCTCTGTTCCTCCACACTGCCAAAAATCCTGCCATTAACCCTGTATTCTGCATTCAAATTCAAACTTCCAAAATGAATCACTTCACATTTTTCCAGGTTGAATTCCATCTGCCACTTCTTTGCCCAGTTGAAGATATTTGAGCCTAGGACACCAGCCTGAGGAACTCCTGCAGAGATGTCCTGGAACTGAGATGACTGACCTCTAATAACTATAAACATCTTCCTCTGTGCCAGGTATGACTCCAACTATCTGAGTTTTCTCTCTCTGGGTAGTCATTCTCACCTCAGCTCTGGAATTCAACTCTTTTGTTCATGTTTAAATCAAGGCTGCAATGAGTTCAGGAGCTGCATGACCTTGGCCGAACCTAAACTGGGTGTCACTGAGCAGGTTATTGCTGAGCAGGAGCTGCTTGATAGTTTAATCACTTCACTGATGATCGAAAGTAGACTGATGGGGCAGTAATTGGCCAGGTTGGACTTGTCCTGCATTTTGTAAGCAATTTCCCACACTTAGGTAGATGCTGGAGTTATAGATATACTGGAACAGCTTGCTTGATATTAATTCAATTTGATTCACAAACAAATCTCTCATTTGATCTGCAAAAATTTCTAATAACATAAAAGAATTTATTATCATAGTCATATCAAATGAACCCTTTGAAATAAATCAGATTCTATACCGAAGTTACTGGGAGCTGGACAAATGAGCCAACTAGGAAGTGGGAAAAGTTGATCTAGAAGCAAAACAATGACTTAGTTGATACAACTGTATGCTGTATGAGAAATGGCTGTAATCCAGGAAAATTGTGATGGCATTGATTTTACTGGGGGAGTATAAAAATGAACTGTTTTCAATGAAGATAACAGAGAAATATAATGCATATAATGTCACGTCTATGATTTTCTTTTTATCTGGCACCTTTCACCTCACATTATGAAGATGAAATCTGCAGGAAAATATGGGGTCAGGGTACTTAGGGATTTCTCTTAATGGTTTAAAGAGGGAGTAACACCCAATGAACATCTCATCTGAGGATAAGCTGTTACATAACCAAGTGTTGTAATGAAGGTCTACAGCAATCAATAGGGTAGGTCCAGAACATGCAGCCTAATGACAACTACTGAAGGAGAGTTAATGACAAAATTTAAGACCCAGTTAGATAAACATAGGAAACAGGAAAATATTACAGGGTATTAACTAAAGGGTAAAAGAGTGAGATTTAATAGCTCTGAAGTGGAACTATAATTGGCAAAATACCCTTCTTGCTGAAACGTTTGTGAACAGGAGGACAGAGATTGAAAACAGTGATCAGGCAAATACTTTTCTCTCAGAAGATGGACTGTCCCTGGACCCCTGCCTAAAAGGTGGCGGAAGCAGAGTCCTTGAATTCAAGGAGAAGTAGATTGCACTATATTCTCCATGCACCATAGCACCATGTGCTCCCTAACCAACATTAATTCCCTTTGGGCCATACCTCGGTTTTAAAGTTCTGTTTGTTGTTTTCATATTCCTCCCTCACTTCCCCAGTGGCCTCCTCCAATGCCTGTCAAAGATCTCTCCACTTCTCCAATTTTGGTATCTTCCACTTCCCCAACTCACTTTGGCCTATTGATGATGATGATGAGCAAATTGTTTCACTCGTTTGAGTGGTGTGGGCAAGAAAATACATCCCGATTTTGCCTTAAGGTTTAAATGTTGCAATCAGAATCTTGGGAATGAGTGGCAACTGCCTTATTTCCATGTATTTGCATCTCATCAATACCCTAACCCTGACATGAAGGTCACCTGTTTCTCGGGGTCCTCATCCAACGCTGTTTCCATTACAATTTCCCTGCATGCTCAATGGACATCATCCTCCTCGACTCATCATTCACGTAAGTCAGCAGCAGTAAACTGCCAGCCTCACCACATCACCATGCCTCCTTCTGGACCAACTCACACATGAGTCTGGCCCCTCAACACTTCACTTTGGAACTCAGACTTGCAAGCTTCTATCAGGTCACTATGTGCATAGGGACACACATGCATCTACACAGGTTACCCACCTCTGGGATGGGTTGTTGGGGGTGGAGCTTGTTTTGCTGTTTTAGAGCAGAGAAGGTGGCAGGAAGCTTGTCTAAGCTCAGAGTGCTGAACATTCAAGGGGTTGACATGTTGCCATACAGCAGTTTGCTACATTGATGTCAGACCTGTAGCAGGTGCCAGGCCTTACAAGGAAAACACACCACATGTGCTTCAAGCAAAGGCCATGTTTGAAAATGAAAGAAGTCTAATCCTTAGTGAGGTCAAGGAGGACTACAGTTAATCTGCAATGCTGCCACACTCAGTCAAGGGGATCATCTGATTTCAGTCCAGGGAGCCGCCCGTGCTTGGTCAGGTACTTGGTCATACCAGAGTCAATGGATCTGCATCTTTGCAGTCCAGGAATTAAGCTGTTGTCAGTCCTGCAGGTCAGTTGCAACCAGTTCGGGATTACAGGTACGTTAGTTATCATGCAAAAGAGACATCAGTCCGTAGGATTGGCTAATACTTCCTGCAATAAGACAAAGGAAGGGACTGAGTATGATGGGAGTGCATGGAAGAGCAGTTGGTGGTGCAGAAGATCATTGACCCTCTTCTTGCCCTGCTGTGCATCATATTTCACCTGAGACATTGCACTGAAGCACTGCTATCTCAGTCTAGATTGGCTGGATCTGGTGGTGTGATCTCCTTTGCCAGTCAGTAGAATCCAGCACTGTCCCTCCTATCCACCATCCCAGCCACAAGCACTTCCAGATTTCACTCACTGAACTGATAAGGTAACATACATTTCTGGGCCACTTCCTCACAAATAATGGTGCAAGATCACCATTAGTACAATGTGAAGTGCAGTTCCTAGTTTGCAGCAGCTAGAATTGCTGACACCATATTTAAACCACAGCACCAACCAGCTCCACAGCACTTCATATAGTCATAGTCAAACAGCAAGGAAACAGATCCTTCAGCCCACGATGTAGATGAGTTGGACCAAAGGGTCTGTTTCCGTGGTGTATGACTGTGAAGTATTGTGAAGCCGGTCGGTGCTGTGGTTTAAATATACTGCCAGCAATTCCATAAGAACGACACTGTAGAGACTGCTTGCTTAATTACTTAGGTGAAGAGTTGATGATCTCATGAGAAAAGCCACCATGGGCTTTGACGAGCTCCATGAATCTCACTCAAAAAAACACTTTGCCAACAAATGGGAAAATTCAGCTGCTTTAAGCTCTGGAATTGTATCTGTAAACCTCCCCACCTTTTTTCAGAAGCTATTTATAGCATACATCTGTGACCAAGCATTTGGTTACATTATCGTAATGACTTCTTTTGTTGCCTCAATAATGCTATATGAATGCAAGTTGTTGTAGTAATTGAAGAATCAGAATAGCAATTTCAAAATGGTAATACTCCATGCTTTGACCTTAAAGAAAAAAAAGTGTTCTTAGTATTCATTCTATGCGCTAAGATTAATATAATATAACCCATTCACAGAATATACATAGATTAGTTATTAATATTCAATTAGATATTACAATTCTAGTTAAAATCATTAAAATTGAAGATTTATTACCTTACTGGTAGCTTAGATATCTCATCCCTCAAGGTCTTTTTAGTAATTATACATGAACAAGATTATGGAGATGGTTTGCAAACAATGATTGGGGGAATAATGTTATCCCAAACCTCTGAGTCAGACTCTCTAACTAGAGTGATTAAACTAACAGGAGGCAATGCATTTTTCTTCTCCTTTTATTGCTAACTTTAAGATGACTCACAAGCGCGACTGTATTGATTGTGATGGCTGGGGGATATAATATTTTCTTCCTTTCTCTGACACATGAATCAGAGCAATTCATTATATCAAACAGCTACATGCTGACAATCAGAAAGGGGATTTTCATATACTGGTTGGTCTGCCAATGAAAATTTGCTCTGAATTTTATACTGTGATGCTTCCCTTCTATAACAGTGACAGTAGATAAAATATGGATACTTTCTGTTATTTTGACACACTAGAGAAGGAGTTTAGTCAAAAACCTGAATGGTCCAAAGCACAGTGGAAAGTAAAGATTGGAATAATAATTGATTGAATAAATTGCTAGGCAGATCGGGTAAGTGATTAATTAAGCACTTTTCATACAGTAATGTAAGAGATATCACAAGAAACAATCTGCTAGACTCTGATATTCACAGTAGTCTTTTCTCTTCCTGTACATTTCTACGTTTGATTTTTCAGTGACATTGCAAAAAGCACGAGGAAATGAGATGGAGCAAAAATGGAACTGGGTAGCATTTTAATGTTTGGTAGTATGTAAAGATATGTTCACCTTCATTCAGAGGTCTATAAAATTTTAATATATTAAATGTATGGGATATTTGAATAGTTAAGCAAAGGTATAATTAGGCACTTTGGGGTATTTATTCAAAACATCTCTCATTTCCAGTGAATTAATTTACGATTAATAGGGTCCTCTCCCATTAGAACCCCAAGTTGTTAGCAAGTTTATTATGACTCTGCACTATAATAACAAACATAACATTAACTAGTTTGTATGTTTGTTGATAAATTAGTTTTGAGTGAACTAAAATCATTAAACTATGGGAAGTGGTTCTGCTGTTTTATTTGTAATAACTTAGAGTCATACAGCATGGAAACAGGCCCTTTAGACAAATTTGTCCTACTAATCAGGTTTCCTAAACTGAACTAGTCCCATTTGTCTGTGTTTGGCCATATCCCTCTAAACCTATCCTATCCATGTACCTGTCCAAATGTCTTTTAAATGTTGCAATTGCACCCGCCTCTAGCACTTCCCATGGCAACTCGTTCCATACTTGCACCACCCTCTGTGTGAAAAAGTTGCCACTCAGATCCCTTTTAAAGCTTGATAGTTTAGAATTTTAAATCCTAAGAGACATCATTTATTAGTCATAACAACGCAGTACAACAATTGGTTCCCAAGGCAGACTCTAAACTGTACATGAGTGAAACATTGTGGTGAATTTACTCGAATGAAGAGATTCTGGACATCATTTAAGTGTAAAAGATATCCCAGAAATGCCAGCAGTGTTGCCAGACAACTTGTTGTACAATGTAGTGGAAATTCAACTCAGCCATTTGGCCTCACTGTGGCCACTGCCAACAAAATTCCTGGGAGCAAATGTGTTTAAACATTGGAGAAAGATGCCAAGAAACCATAGCATTTCTGGGATGCTCACATTGGGGTGCTTGGGAGCAACACATTGACAGCAATACTCCCACATAGCAGGTATGGCATAGGCCAGTCTGACTTGAGTTGTAAGTTTCAATCATTCCACACAGTTGTTTCCACAAGTGGGCCCACGTTCAAATGGTAATTGATCACTATTGCATATGGCACTGTGAGGCACACCAACAACCCCCATCTAACAAGCTCACTGGCTTCATGCAAATTCAATCGTCAGAAGCTATACAAGACATATAGCAGTATTTTCAAGGATGCCTATGATCCTGCAAAATATGTTCAATAACGTACTATAGGAACTATGGTGGATGCAGGGAAGTGGGGTTTGGCAGTTGGAGAATTCACAGAAGTATTTCTACAGATCTAAGTCCTAGTGAATGATGGCTATGCATATAATGGAACTAAATGGACCAGTATCAACCAGAACTTCAAGATAGTCAGGGGGCAGAGGTGAGTGTAGTGGTCATCACTAAGGAGAAGGTGCTGGGAAACTGAAAGGTCTGTAAATGGATAAATCATCTAGACCAGCGACATTTGGCACTCTTGCCTTCATTGGTCAGAACATTGAGTATAGGAGTTGGGAAGTCACGTTGCAGCTGTACAGGACATCAGTGAGGCCCCTTTTAGAATACTGTGTACAATTCTGGTCATCTTTCTAGAAGAAGGATGTTGTTAAACTTGGCAGGGTGCAGAAAAGATTTGTAAGGATGTTGCCTGGACAGGAGGATTTGAGTTATAGGGAGAGGCTGAATCGGCTGGGGCTCTCTGCCCTGGAGCATCAAAGACTGAGGGATGACCTTAAAGCGATTTTCAGAATCAAGAGAGGCATGGCTAGGGGTCAGCAAAGGTCTTTTTCCCTGGGTGGGGGAGTCCAAAACTAGAATAAAACTTTAAAAAGGACCTGAGGCGGTAACTTTTTCACGCAGAGGATGGTGTGTATATGGAACGATCTGCCAGAGGAAGTGGTGAAGGCAGATACAATTACAACATTTAAATCTGGATGGGTACATGAAAAGAAAAGTTTAGAGGGATATGGGCCAAGTGCTGGCAAATGGCACTAGTTCAGAGTGAGATGTCTGGTCAGCAGGACCGAAGGGTCTGTTTCCGTGCTGTATGACTCTATGACTGCACTGCAGAGTTCCGAAGGAAATAGCTGAGGGGCTTCTAGGGGTATTGGTGGGGATCTTTCAGGAATCACTGCACTCAGGGAAGGTCCCAGAGGACTGGAAAATGGCTAATGTAACACCCCTGTTTAAGAAGGGAGGGAGGCATTAGTAAGATCTTAGAGTCCATTATTAAGGATGAGATTGTGGATACTTGGAAGTGCATAGTAAAATAGGGCTAAGTTAGCATGGCTTTATCATGCCTGACAAATCTTTGAGGAGGTAGTGAGCTGAGTTAGACAGAGGATAGCCAGTGGACATCATCTATTTGGATTTCCAAAAGGCTTATGACAAGGTGCTGCACAAAAGGCTACTAAATAAGACAAGAGCCCATGGTGTTAGGGGCAAGATACTGGCATTGATAAAATGTTGGGTGACTGGTAGAAGGCAGGGAGTGAGATTAAAGGGGTCTTCTTCAGGATGGCATCCAGTGACCAGTGGAGTTCTGCAGAGGTCCATGTTGGGACCACAACTATTCACATTATACATTAACAATCTAGACAAAGGAACTGAAGGCATTTTTGCTAAGTTTGCAGATAACACAAAGATAGGTGGAAGGACAGGTTGTGTTGAGGAAGTGGGGAGGCAGCAAAAGGACTTGGAAGGCCTAAGAGAGCAGACAAAGCAGATGGAATACAATGTGGGAGAGTGTAGGAAAAATGGAAACATGGATTTTTTTCCACACCTAATGGTAAACATCTCAGCTGGTATCATTCTTGCATTCTGTGACATATTTTATGATGTAAAGTATCTATCTATCTGGAATTTTGAACTAGTCACATATGGTATGTCTGAAAGGTTTTAACTCATAAGTAGCTCTGTAGCCATAGTGATTTTCTTTAAAATGAGGTGTGAGAAGACATTCTAGAGACTAATGGAGGTGATTTTGTTTACATTCAGAGAGTTTTATGAGTAAACAAACTAAATAGTATTTGCATATGTTTTCAAAAAGAAGATTCTGGAATTTTACTTTCAGCTTACTGCAACACCCAGAGCTTGGAAAACAGCATTTTTTATTTTCAATTTGAGTAGTTCTTCAGGGTAAATGGCTGAAGCTGAACATGTAAAACAGCTGCTGTTGAGAAATGGAGAATATAGTTCAGTAATTGTTCAAAATAGGTTAACTCACTGTAAGGAGTTTTAATTTAAAAAAGTTCAAACCAGAAATTCTTGGTTAAAATCCTGAGGGGCTTATTTGAAGCTGAGAAAATTTAAGCTCAGTTATATGAGGAATCAAGGAAGACTCTTTCAAATTTTTATGACTGGGAATTTAAACCACATTTATGACAGATGCTGTGTGGGATAGCAAAGGGAATTCTCTCTGGTATAATGTGATTCAGTTGGGATTAATGGGATTGTATTTTTAGAATGTGTTTTGATACCTCTAAATACATTTTATATGTAAATAATCTGATTTACACTACTTTAAAATTTATTTTGCTTAAGAAACTTCTGTTTCATTGTTAAAACCAAATCTGCAACATTGTGTGCTTACATGTCAGTGAGAGACTACTTCATTAAGCCAAAAAGAAGATCTATCAAGCAAGATTTCAGTCTGGATCGGACTTGTTCAGTAATAACATCATAAAGGTATTCATGTGTACAGCATGGACTCTAATATAATAAAGCAAACATTTAATACAATTTGTTTCATATACATATAAACACAAATGATGATAAGAGGGATCTATTATACATTTAATGCTCCTTATGAACTTGTGTCCCTCCACTAAAATGTGCAGCACTATTGGAACTCCAAAGGGATTCCTAAATTCTACATTTCACAGCAAGTAAAACCATTTGCAGAAAGTCTATTTTTAAAAGACGTACCCTGAAAAAAAAAATGACATCCTTCAAAGCAAACAAAACAAATGCAGGAAGAAAAATACAGCTGAACATCAAGTTAAGTTTGTGTTGGCATTCTCCCCAAAGAAACATTCTGAGAGTCTGAATTTGTCATGTGTCCATTTTACATTGTTAAAGTGAACCTTGGGTTTACAGCTCACTGGAACACAATAACATTTGCTCAGGCTTAATTAATATCATTGTTGAGGCTCTAATGGAGATTCTATTGGGCGCCAATGCTGTCTTTTGGCAACTGACTAGCTTCTTCACCACAAAAGTCAACGTGTTATTAACTCACAACCCTGTGATTTCCCCTGTGACATTGCATACCACCAGCGAAGTCACACAATTTCAGAGCTTAGAAATGTGTCCATAACTGAAGAACCAAATTATCATCTCTTAGCTCAATTATTGAACAATTACTAACCTACAGCTTTTGTTTCAATTCTCTTTTCTAATTTTATTCCAACCTATTTCAGTGTTCTGAGATTATATACTATCTGGTACTGGCAAATTTCCTATTTAACACACATAGACAAAGCAGTAAATTGGAATGACTTACCCTCTCATTTTCCTTTCTTCCTTTCCTGGACTAATTCTCCATATGAATAGTTAAGATCATGAACATTTCCCCAAGTTTTGGTGCACATTCATGTCTTACATTAGCCACATTAGAGGACTATCGCAGGATAAGGTCTGGTCATCTAAGATTGAGTTGAGGAAACAATTGTACCCTCAGAGGTTGGTGAATTTTTGGAACTGCCTACTCCAGAGGCTCAGTCTTTGGATATATTCAAGGCTGAAATCAATAGATATTGAAATTCTACATGAATCAAGGAGTATAGAGATTGGCAGGCAAGTGAACTTGAGAGTGGAGGGTATGTTATGATCTTATTATAGGCGGAACAAGGTCAAGGGGTCATGCAGCATTCTTCTGCTCACATTTCTTAAGTTTTTTATAGCTACGCTAATGGACAGTCACTTTCATACAGCAGACTAGAGGACTTTTACATCACAATCTTAAATGATATTTGAAATTGTTATCCTCATTAAGTGAATTCCCCAGGAGAGTATGATATGACAGCAGTCTGCTTGGTGGAGTTTGGTGACGCAGATCTCCTAGGCCACAATGGACTAATCTGAATTGATTTTAAAAGGACATTAAGACATTCTCTGGAGAGATGCATGAATCATCCTTGCTTTCATGTGAGAGTAGAAAATACGAGCGCACAGTAGCAACAGGTACCTGAAATAGGGAAAATGTAATTTTAAAAGTATTAAAATCCCACAAGTGGAAGTTCTAATGTCATCATGTTGTGCAGATCAAAAGCAGTATAGGAAGGGAGGGAAAAGTTGAAAAGCAAACAATAAAAACTGCAGTTTGACTTGCATTCAATAATTTATCAAGGATCCCTCACCAGAACCCCAAATCCACAACTGCTGTCAGTTAGAAGAACAAGAGTAGCCAATGTTTCTTCATTGTCACTGGGTCAAAATCCTGGAATTGCCTCCCAGTTAGCACAATTTGGATCGCATTGGTGATGACTCGCTTTCACCTTGTTGGCTACAAGAGATAGCCAATAAATGTCCCATTGACAAATATTACAAAAGCCTTCTCAATGACAGAAAGAATACATTTAATAAATCTGTTTTTTTAAAGATACTGCATATATTCTAACTACAGCATCTGATTAAAAAGCAACATTCTTTTTAACTAATACAACTGTACCCTAATATAGAATAGTATATGACAATTAGTAAGGATTAAACGTTGCACCTAATCAAGCCAAATATTACTGTGAAAATAGGAGATGAAAATTGCAGATTTCTGCAATCCCTTCTCGTATTTGGCACTTACAGATTTTCAGTAGCAATGGACAGAATCTTACAAGGGACTGAGCAACATGGTTTATTTCTAGAATTGGGTATAAGTCCAGCGAAGCCTAGGTCAATGCCTGAACTGTCTTGCTTTGTCTTTTATCCATTTGCTGAGCTAGGCAGAGGTGATTTGTTAATTAAGGAGGATTATAGTTTGTTATAAGTGTCATTAATGGCCCAACTTGTGACTTTGCCATTCAGCTCGTTATCTTACTAAACTAGCCATATAAGCTTGATATCAAGAATTCTCAACATGGAGGTCAGAGCAGCTGCCTCATAAATTCAGCTTGTCACTTGCTTTGAAGACTCTCTATGTTGGACTCTGGCTGCTAACATCTCAGGACATTCTCCATGGGCACCAGCCGCATGCATTCCAAATCCAAGAGGTTTTGGAGAGAATATGGTGTTACTTACTCTGGTGGAGTGGAGAAGGTCATTGGCCTTCTTCCTACATTACTGGGCATTGCTCCAAATGGCTGAGACAGCACTGGCCTGGGTGGCAACCTCAAACCAGGCTGGCATGGTCTTGCATCATGACCTCCGCAGCTGGTCCTGGAGGTAATGGGCATTCTGCCTCTGCACAACTCCATTCAGAGGACTTCCAGGTTCCTACCCTTAAGGCAGCGTACCAGTTGCCCCCTGTCTGCCACACCTGGGGCAAATATCAGGAACTGTGCAGGGCAGTCTGGACTGACAGGGCTTGTCCAGGTGTACAACCACCTTTTAAAGTTGGCGCAGGCACAAGGGATGCTGGTCTTTACATAGATATCCAGTGAGCTGTTCTGGAAATGGTTCATGGTAAGATGTGAATAGAATTGGACATTATAGCCAACATAATGTTAGGGTAGATAGTATGACATGCATTTGGTAAGATATTATGAGAGCTCTTGCTAGGCCTCATGGCATGAATCCCTCTAAAAGACTTGACACAACTATTATTTAGCCAAAATAAAGGAAGATTCAGCCTAGAATTTCCTGCTTAAGTTAACTAAAGGGGATTCAAATTCAAATTCTTCCGTTATATGGATCTTTGTCATACTCTATCTGGAATAATGTGTTCAGTTTTGGGCACTTAGTTGTAGGAAAGATGAATTAAGCAGAATGGCATAAGGCCATAAAGGGTTAAATTATGACCAGTTGAATAAAATTGGTTTGTAATTCCTGGCATTGGGCAGCTAAGAGTGACATAAACAAGGTATATTAGATGATTAAGGGAAGAGAGGGGACACATGCAGGGACATTATTTCCTTTGGTAGGGAAATCCAGAACTGGAGAATTTGATCTTAAAATTAGAGCTTGGTAGTGTTTGAGTGAAAAGAGAGAGCCTTTTCTTCACATAAAAGGCAAGTGGCTCAGTGATTAGCACTACTGCTGCACAGTGCCACAGACCCAGGTTTGATTCCACCCTTGGGCAAGTGTCAGTGTAGAGTTTGCACATTCTCCCTGTGTCTTGTGTAGGTTTCCCTCCAGGTGCCCTGACTTCCTCCCACAGCCCAAAAATGTGCAGGTTAGGTGGATTGGCCATGCTAAATTGTCCAGAGATAGCATGGGTCTAGGTGAGATATTCTTCAGACGGTCAGTGCAGACTCCATGGACTGAATGGTCTCTTTCTGCACTGTAGGGATTCTATGATAATTAGGAATCAAAAGGTTGTAAATGCTTAAGTCAATAAGAAATGGCAGGTAAATGTAGCTGTAATAGAGTACCAAGTCAGTGAAATCCAATGAAATTGCAGAATAGGCTGGAGTAGTGTGAATGGTCTATTACAGTTCCTATGCTTGTTCCCAGTAAAATATCCATGAATGTACAAACCCAAAATACGCACTGTGAAACCATGTTTCTTTCGCTGGTTTGCAGAATTGAGGTGATGAGGTCTTGTGGCACAGTGAGCAGCATTCCTCACTCTGAGTCAGAAACCCTGGGTTCAAATCTGCCCTCCAGAAAGTGGGTTCATAACATAGCCCATCAGGCTGAATGTCAACCTGCAAATCATTCTAACACATGCCAATGGATAGAGGGGAGGCAGTGGCCTAGTGGTATTATTGCTGGACTGTTAATTAGAGACACAGATAATGTTCTGGGGACCTGAGTTCAAATCCTGCCATGGCAGATGGTGGAATTTGAATTCGATATATATCTGGAATTAAGAATCTAGTGATGACCATAAATCCATTTTCGATTGTCAGGAAAAACCCATCTGGTTCACTAATGCCCTTTAGGAAGGGAAACTGCCATCCTTACCTGGTGTGGCCTACATATGATTCCAGACCCACAGCAATGTGGTTGACTCTTAACTGTCCTCTGGGTAACTAGGGATGGGCAATAAATGCTGGCCTGGTCAGCGATGCCCTCCATCCTGTGAACGAATAAAGAAAAAAAGTCGAGTGGGAGAAATGCCAGTTCAGTCGTGTGATGGGAAGAAATTGGAGCCATATCCATAGCTTCAGGCTACAACATACATGTAAAATAAAGAATTGTGGGTGCTGGATATGTGAAATGAAACCAGAAATTGCTGGAGAAACTCGGCATCTGTGGAGAGAAAGCAGAACTAATGTTTCAAGTCTAGAGATCCTTTGTAGTCTTTCGCTTAAAAATGATACCTTCACACCAGATCATTAAGGATTAATTGGACATGGCAATAAGCAATTGGAGGAAAATATATGAAAAACAGGCTGAGGGTAAAAGCAGCTTGTTTTGGCTGGAAGGTAATTGCAATGACCTTGCCCTGACTTGGGAACAGGCTATTTTACAGCAATACCTAGATTCATTTGTGACCACAAAGCACAGAGGAAAACTTGGAACAGTACTCAGGATTGGCAACACAGCATATGATATCAGATTCAGAATTGTATTAATTTGGGGACCTTTCACCATCGGTCCCGAGTTTTGTGCAACTGTTGTCACGGAAACTGAGATAGAGCTTCACGCACCAGCTGTCACCAGGAAGTCCCTGATGGGTAGAGGGCAGTGGGTCTCACCTGTTGAATATGTCTAAAGTAGCTTCTGTAAATAGATTCACTCATTAGTTTGCATACATCTAAATTCGATGAAGCAAATAAATTTGCTTTATATCAAAGTGCACTTGTCTTCTTGCATTCATTTTGATCAGACCTTAAAGAAACTGTTAGGCATTTTCAGCCTAAAAATACACCCTTCCGCAGAATGATCTAGCTGGTGGCCTCAGTTAAGTAGACAGCTGATGAGTTTCAGGTTAGTGCCAATGGCATGGGGTTTAATCCGCACGTCGAGATTATGGTGCTGTGGTTTGGACTGGAATTGCAAGAAGAAGAACAGAAGAGAGGAAAAATAAATTCAACATAAAAAATAATTCTTACAATTTTCTAAAGATAATTTGTTCATGGGTATCACACTGTGGGCCAGCATTTATTACCCAACCTTAATTGCCCCAGAACTGATTGGCTTGATCAGCAACTTCAGAAAGTGGTCAACCTCATTGATATGGGTGTGGTCAGACCAGTTAAGAACGGCAGATTTTTTTGCCTAACAGGCATCAACGAACCAAACGTGTGTTTTTTTAAAAAAAAGTGACATTTGACTGGTTACATCATCACCATTAGAATACCTTTTTGTTGAGTTTCACTATCTTCCATGCTGGATTTGAGCCTACGTCCCTAGAAACATCAGGGTTGTTATATTATCGGCCTAAGTGACATCATCACCATGTCATCACCTGCTCTCCTGAGATTGGATATCTATCAGAGGCCACACTCTCTAGCCTGAAGCTGGCCTATTTCTTACTTTTCCAGCAGTTTCCTGCAAATTTTTTCCCTAAATACTATAAAATAAATTAAAGTCAGATCCTCATAGAGAATTGCAAAATCATCCAACTTGGCCCAGATTTTTCTGTTTGCTGTTATTCTAACACTTGTATTAACAATTCCATGGACTAAAAAAGAAGGTTGTGCCTGCTTTATTCTCTTATGAGTTGTAGATCCAACTGAATTCTGTCCTGTGAAATGGTTTGGAAGTTCTGCTGAAGGCTTGTTTATAAAATAAAATTTTCTTAGGGCAGCTTAGTTTTTAGTTTTCTTTTTCAAATTTTTTTAAGCTTTTTGATACTTCAGTATGTCTTCACTTAGCACTGAGTAGATCTAGGTGGCATGGCGGCTCAGTAGTCAGCATTACTGCCTCATAGCACCAGGGACCTGGGTTCAATTCCAGCCTCAGGTCGCTCTGTGTGGAGTTTACACATTCTCCCTGTGTCCATTTGGCTTTGCTGTTGTTTCCTCCCCCAGTTGAAAGGTGTCCACGTTAGGTGGATTGGCAATGCTAAATTGCCTATAGTGTCTAGGGATAGGTGAATTAATGATGGGTAATGGGGTGTGGCTGTGTGAACTGCTCCCTGAAGGGTCAGTGTAGACTTGATGGGCTGAATGGCCTTCTTCCACACTGTAGGATTTCTACAATTATGAATCTATCTGGACTGATAGCTGCATCAGGCAAAAAGGTTGCATAAATTGCATCAAGTACAAATGTTAACTTAAATTTTTAAATAGCATTGGATTTTAAAGTCCTAAAGCCTTTTGAAGACTGAACCAGAATCTTTTGCCACCTCTGCACTAACCCCATCCCCTCAACCCACCCCCAAGCTGCCCACCACAATGAGTGGTGGCTAAAAGCAAAATTTTGCAGATGCTAGAAATCCAAAACAAAAACTGAAGGCACTGGAGAATCTAGCAGGTCCAGCAGCATCTATAGAGAAACAGAGTTAACACTTTGAGTCCGGAATGGCTCTTCTTCGGAGCAGGTTTCCAATGAATAGTGGTTTACGGTTTCACATGAATTCTGGATTTTATGAACATAAAAACATAAGAACTAGGAGCAGGAGTAGGCCATCTGGCCCTTCAAGCCCTCTCCTCCATTCAATAAGACTTACTTCAATGGAATGCTACTTAGAGAAAATTTCTTCTTGTATCCAGATTCACTAAAGGGTTGTCACTTTTGTATGAGTATCTTCCAGTAAGCACAATGTGTGCTGACTGAAGGAACAAAACTGTTCAACCTATCAAACTTGTTCCGCCACTGAATTACACAACTAGATCTCACATCCCTTAATTCGCCTGGTTTAATATTAGATTCATTTTAACAAAGTTTGAGTTGTCCTGTTGCAAACCCATTATTGGGTGAATTCAAGCCAAGAAGTCAACTGGTATGACAGAGGAGTCACATTTAGCAGCACAAGTGTCAAGAGCTGCCTCAGGGCAGTTTTACAGAAATCCATTGCAAAGGTCATGGATGCCCAAAGATTTCAGGTGAACAGATTCTTTTTTGAGTAGCCACTTGCAAATAGGGTCAGCATAATGGTCCTGAATTTTCCTGGAGGACACCCTTCAGACCCCACAGACAATTAATTTTCTACCACAGTAAATACTAACCTTGATGATCAAGTACCCAAGTCGCAGTCTGTGTGATGTGGGCATTTGTAATGCCTTGCACATTAAGGACCTCCCCATCCCTCTTCCTCAACCCTACAAACATTGGCAGCGATCATGAGCTATAAAGCCCAATAACGTTCTAATAGTCGAAACATTGTATTTCATAGGGTGTTTGGTTACCATTGACTACAGCTACCCCACTGCCTTCAAACTCTTAATCAGGTATTTCTCTAGCTCTGTTTAAAATACTTCTCTATCATAGCATTAGCATTGCTTCCACTTTTACTTCATTTGTCCACGACTTACTTTAACGGTACACTACTTACAGAAAATTTCTTCTTGTATCCAGACTCGTTAAAGGGTTTCAGAGATAGTAGGGACTGCAGATGCTGGAGAATCTGAGATAACAATGTGTAGAGCTGGATGAACACGGCAGGCCAAGCAACATCAGAGGAGCAGGAAGGCTGACGTTTCGGGCCTAGACCCTTCTTCTGAAGAAGGGT
>NC_063360.1:23852656-23889399 GCF_021869965.1 Rhincodon typus | reverse complement strand
CTCGGCCTGCTGTGTTCATCCAGCCCTGCACCTTGTTGTCTCGGATTCTCCAGCATCTGCAGTTCCTACTATCTCTTATTTGAAATGAGATGGTTTGCAGAAGCAATGGTGGTATCAAACAAAAGACAACACAAGCGATAAGATATAATACTGGTAGCCAGAAAATGCTTTCCATAGAATGAACTATTCTCTTGAAATGCAACGGTTCCTGAAATTCTTGTGGCTCACTTTGTGTCAGTCCTTGCGACAAGCTGTTGATCCTGTCCCAAGTGGCAGTGATAGTAATTTGTTTGGCCATGATGGATGTTTCATGCCTGAATAGGGTGGTTCAATATCTCATGCTTCATTACACATGTGTTCTGAGGCCTTTCTGGTCCAAAGCCAGAAATGAAAAATAATTTTTTCCACTCCATTTCATTAGTTTTGAAATTCCTGGAGCTGCATAGAACCAGAATAAGGGATGAACCCATGCTGTGACTTATTTGGCTTGACTTTGAACTCCAGTAAGGCCTGGAGGGAATGCTGTACACTCTCAATCTCTTTCATCATCAGATCTGTCTTGTCAATTGGGACTGCAGATTATTTTTTTGAATGAAAGACAATACAAATTTTGAAAAACAGTCTTTCAGTCTTCAAATTCAATTAGTACTACAGGCTTTCTTCACTCACTCTCAAAATAATTGTAGATAGTGTTACCCATGGGTTGTTCCTCACTATTTTACTGCTTAACAAGGATTTGATTCTAATCTGGACTATTGCACAAATATTGCCAAGAAATGGTGTTTAAAGTCTTGTTTCAAGGCTGTAATGTATTTGGCAGATTTCAATTCTAACATAAGCCACAAGCTATAAGACTATAAATACCACATAGGTTGTGATTTTTATCACTGGAGCGTAGGAGGTTAAGGCGTGACCTAATAGAGGTTTATAAAATTATGACAGGTATAGATAGGTGAATGACAACTGTCTTTTCGATAGGGTGGGGAATTTCAAGACTAGGGGACACATTTTTAAGATGGAAGGAGAAAGATTTATAAAAGATATGAGGGCCATTTCTTTTGCACAGAGGGTGGTTCATGTGTGGAATGAACTTTGAAAGGAAGTGGTGGATGCGGGTACAGTTACAATGTTTAAAAGACTTTTAGATAAGTAAGTGAATAAGAAATGTTTAGAGTGATATGGGCCAAGCACAGGCAGGTGGTGCTAGTTTAGTTTGGGATTATGGATGGGATAGACTGGTTGGACTGAAGGGTCTGCTTCCGTGCTGTATGACTCTATGACTCTATCTAAATCTCAAAAATCTATTCCCAAATCTAGCACTGTGTCACACATTCTTTCTTCTCTATAATACATATTATTAAAACTTTACAGGCAATTTTTTTTAATACATCTGTGATCGTATGTAAGCAATAGTCAATTAGTAGTGTTATGTTGCCAGATGATGTTACTACTGGACAAGTCAGGTCACAGTGTGAAACCTAGCCTGATAGATCTTTATTTTTATATAATTTAACTTACTGGTCTTTCACTGAAACAAAAACAAAAGCCAGCCAAGTAGGCTTTAACAATAAGAGGAAGTTTATTGCACAAAATAAATAAAAATACAATAAAACAAACCAAGCCGCTCACATGCAATACAGTTTCAGAGATTTTAAAACATGTGGCAAAACAAAGTTCCATCAACACCCAACACCATGGAACCTTTTTGACCAAGAACAGATAAATCATCAATGATACCCTGACCAATATTTATCCTTCAAGCAACACCACAAAGCAACAGATTATCTTGTTATTATCACATTGCTGATATTGGGAGTTTGCTGCATGTACATTGACTGACGCAGTTCCTACACTGCAATAGTGGCTACATTTCAAAACTATTCATTAGCTACAAAGCACTTTGGAATATCTTGTACTTGCGAAAGGCACTATTTAGATGTAAGCTTTTCTTTCTATGATCCCACATTTTAGAACTTGATATAAACATAATCCTCTGTTTCTCAGTCCTTTATCTCCCCTTCTTTCTGATAGTGTTGTCTCTTGCTAGTGTGTAGTTCAATATTACGAATAAGCATTCAGTATCCAGCCCAAGTAGAGATTCTCCATGTCCAAGTTTAGGCAGTGAGTGTTAAAGAAATTTGGGGATTTACATGTACATATTAGTCAATTAACTAACTGATTAAAGATTTAACAGTATCTTAGGTTTGTTTAATACATTTTCATCAGTTGTGTGACGCTTTGATCTTTTACTTATAAATACTGTGTTCTATATGCTTCTTTCCCATTTCACCTGATGAAGGGGCTATTCTCCAAAAGATTACAAACTAATTAAGGCAGAGAGATCATAACAAGTTATCAAGGTGATGGTGTCAAAACAGGACAGTAAGGAAGATTTTAAAGAACAGTATGCACCTGCAGAGACCTATCATTCGGCCTGTCGACTCTCCACTCACACCATTTGTATGATCTTTTGATCTCTTTGATTACAAAGTCTGTGCCTGGGTGCTCTCTTTACTTCACCTGATGAAGGGGCAGCATTCCGAAAGCTTGTAATTTCAAAAAAACCTGTTGGACTGTAACCTGGTGTCGTGTGACTTTTGACCTATGCTTTTCAAGCAAGCAACAAATTTACCGTCAATGAATAATCATTTCACCCAACTCACAACTGTTGGTACCGGATGTTCATTAAATCCCATCTGGACTGCTGGAGCTTCAATGTACCACACTATCATGGTGAAGGTCATCTTTCTCCTGCTCAATGTGGGATGTGGAAACAGTGTCCTTGTATATATTCATGGCTGAGATAGGTAGATTCTTGATCAGTAGGGGAATCAAGGGTTAAAGGGAAAGGTCAGGAATGTAGATCGGCCATGATTCTACTGAATGGCAGAACAGGCTCATGGAGCCCAATGCCCTACTCCTGCTCCTGTTTCTTATGTTCTTATGGAATATACATGGATCTTTAACATAGTGGACTTATTACAAAGCACATGGCCCAAGCCATGTCACACAAATACAGGAGGTAGAGAGGTAGGATTACTGAAATATTCCTCCGTCCCCACATCCCACACCTCCACTTCACCTCAAAAACGGCAACATTATTTGTAAGAGCATGTTGGCGAATACTTACAGTTCAAGTTGAGACAAAATCAACCTCATGCCCTTGTTCAGTCAATAAGATCTTGGGCTGCCTTTCTGATTTGTGACAATTTTAAAATCACCTGTGGTTAGTTCTGCTTCATGGAGATCACAATGATCAATCTGTAATGAAGAAGAACATGGACAAGATTGCTTGTGACCCAACATAGTTGGTCACTGCATGCATTTCACAAGCAGGCTACAATGATTACAGATGCCTTTAACCTATACTGTACAAGTGGCTGATTAATGCAATTGCCAGTTGAAAGGCTTCACATCAATCATAAATACAACTCACATTCTCAGACAGGAAAAAAAAATGCCACCCATTTCAGGTGTGCTGGCAGTCACTTTTCATTTTCATAGCCCATCTGCCATTGGATGTTAAAGTGAGGTAACAGGGTGAGTAGGGATCAGTCGTGTAGTCCCAGGGATCCCCTGAACTTTCATGTTCCTTGATTCCCTGTTGCACTCCCCGTTGATCTCATCAGTTTCCACACGTTCTCACCCAAATCTTCAATTGACATCTTCATCTCCCAATATTACCATCTGGCCCCTGACCCTGAAATGTAGTCATGCAAACAATCATGATGCATTGTCCCCCTGTCGTTGCCAGGGTGTTGATGATCCCCTCACTACCCCTGCAGCCAATGTCCTCCAATGCACTATTATCTCCCATTCTGATATGTTGAGTTGCTCCTTCTCACAATTATTGTCCCTTCTGCCGCCCAGAGTGCTGCCTCTAACTCCCATAGCAATGTGTCCCTGATAATCTGCTTTGACTTTCACACATAGGCCAGCACGATTGACTGTGGCGCACCCCCATAAATGGTCTTGGAAGGTCTGTCGCAACAGATGAATGACCAAACCTCTGACAGATCTCTGTGCAGTTCCCCAACTGTCCTACTGCTTACACAGGTTGGAGCTGTAGGGCAGACCATGGCCCACTCTCCAGACTGTAATGATATGGAACTGACTGTGCCTAAGCCCTTGGACGGAGACTGTATGCTGCCCTTGACTCACTGTGACAGAACCCCATGGCTCATGAAATCATTATCGCGATAATAAAGGAAAGGTAAAGAATATGAAATGGCTGCAGGAAGCCACGTCTTACACTGATTTTTAAACCTAAAATTTGATTACCTGGGCCTACAAGCATTTGGTGGGGCCTTAAGTCCTATTGAGTGAAATTAGTATCCTGCAAACCATTTGGGTTAAACTGTTCAAGTGTGATTTTCCAGTATTACATTTGTCTATTTTGTAATTGCTTCACTGAAGGCTATAGTCACTGAGGATATAATAAAGGAAATAGCTAACCAGTTTAATTATTATGTATATCATAGTTTCCCTAATTACATAAACAAGATATCTTGATTGGAATGATAAATTCAACAATGCTTCCAATTTTAGAAGATTATTGCAGTAAGGAAGATTAAGTAAAGAAATGTCTTAATAGTCTCAGATTATTGTATTTTGCTAGGGCCTAATTCATACAAATAAACCCCCAATAAAAAAATCTCAACATGCCCTTTGATATCTTCTGATGCAGGATTTGTCCTAATGGCTTTAGCATGACAAGAATTATATTTATATTTATATTTATAATTATATTTATATAATGCCCTTAATGTAGCAAAAATTGGCACTGAGCAGAAAAGGAAGACACTAGGACAGGTGATTGAATGCTTGGTCAATGAACTCAGTTTTAAGTGTCTCAGAGGAGATGGGATGTAGAAGCCTAAGAAGCAAACTAAGAACAGATTATAGCATTGAGAACTGTAGGATCAATTGCAATAGAAGCAATTAAATGCTAATAAGGGACTAGGATTTATGTCTGGGGTATAAAGTGTAGTTACCTGGGATCTGCAGTGACCTGATAAGATGGACACAGAATTAGCTTAGTCATGTGAGGACAGAGTGTAGCAGTGGATGGGTGTTTTTCTGACTGGAGATCTGTAACTAGTGGTGTTCCACAGGAATCAGTGTTGGGACCCCTGTTGTTTGTTATATTTATAAATGTTTGGAGGAGAAATTAGTAAGTGGCCTAATTAGTAAGTTTGCAGACGACACAAAGAACAGGGGAGCTGCAGAAAGTGAGAAGGATTTCCAAAATATGCAGTAGGACATACAGTAAATGGCAGAACCCCTAGTACCATCAGCATACTGAGGAAACTAGGTTTATAGGTCCATCCATGAAAGTGGCAACATAAATGGTTAAGGTAGTCAAGAAGGCATATGGCATGCTTGTCTTCATTGGTCAAGGCATAGAGTATAAAAATTGACAAGTAATGTTGCAGCTGTATAGAACTTTAGCTAGACCATATTTGGAATATTATTTACAGTTCCACATTACAAGAAGAATTAGAGGCTTTGAAGAGGGTAAACAATTTACCAGGATGCTGCCTGGTTTGGAGGATATTAACTAAGAGGAAAAGTAGGATAAACTTGGTGTTTCCACTTGAATATTGAAGAATGAGGGACAACTTCATAGAAGTTTGCAAAATTATGGGAGATGTGGATAGAACGGATAGTTGGAGTCTTTTTCCCAGAGTAGAAATATCAATTACCAGGGGACATAGATTTAAGGTAAAAGGGGGTGACTTTAAAAGAAATTGAGAGGCACGTTTTTCACTCAGAGGATAGTAAGTGCCTGGAATGCGCTGCGAGAGGAGTTGGTGGAGGCAGATACAATAGTAATGTTTAAGAGGCATTTTGACAGATACATGAATAAGCAGGGAATAGAGGGATACAGACCATGTAGAGACAAAAAATTTTTAGCGTATCAGCACAATCTTGGTGGGCCAAAGTGCCTGTTCCTGTGTTGTATTGATCTTTGTTCTTAAATGTGTAAAAGGCTGTAGTATTTTTGGTGTGGTTAAAAATTCATAGCATCCAACTTCATCCTCTACCAGGTTTGTATCGCAATTGCACAGATTTAACATACCCAAAACGTTGCTGCTCATAATCTAGCTCGCAACAGTATAACATGTGCATACTGACTTCTTCCTGATTGGTTTCAGATGGCTTCTTATTCCTCAGTGTTGCCTTGAAAGTGTTTTGTATATAATTTCTCTACAGGCTTATCTGTATTTCTGGTTTTGGTACTCTGTACACAATCAATACTAGTGGAGTGTTTGACTACCGTTGAGAGTTTTTTGGATTGCTCTTCCTAAACCACTGTGCCCAATTACAATAATCTGCATTTATATAGTGCCTTCAATAACATTTACTACAAAGCCAGACAAATCTCTATTTGGGAAGGTGGCTAAATGCTTTGTCAAAATCATAGATTTGAAGGAGCATCCTCAAAGAGGAATAAGAGGAAGAGAGCCACACATGTCCAGAAAGGGAATTCCAGAGGTTAGGGCCGAGCCAATGGAAGGTACTCTCTCAGCAACTAAAATTGAGATGGCTCAGAAGGTCAGAATTGGATAAATGCAGAGTTCTTAAAAATTTGTAGGGCTGAAGGAGGCTATAAAGATGCAGAGGGGTGAGATCATGAAGTGAGTTGAAAACAAGGACGGACATTTTCATATTGAGGCAGTCTTCTCTTTTCAACTTCAGTTATCGTTTTGAATGTGCTTTTGGAGATCTCCACAAATCCCTCAGGAATCCTAAATTTCATCTGGATGTTTTATTTCATGAATAGTATGATTAAGTGAAATCTGTAGTTGATTAAGTTTGTGAAACCAAAAATGCATTGCATTCCTGTAACATATCAATTGGTAATTAAACTGTTGTTATTTTACACTCATTCCTGGAATTGGGCCATCACTGGCAAGAGCATGTATTGCCCATTCTGAATTGTTTTTCAGAAGGTGGTGGTGAGCTGTCATTTTGAATTGCTGCAGTCCATTGTTAGCACATATTGGTACACACGTGCTGATGGGAAGGGTGTTCCAAGATTTTGACCCAGAAACAGTGATGGAATGATGATATAGTTCCAAATTGGGATGGTTTCTGGTTTGGAGGGGAAATCACAAGTGGTGGTACACCCACACACCTGTCATCCCACTTGACCTGCTGCATGCTGCATATTGAAAGAGGATTGACAAGCTCCTGCACTGTATCTTGTAGAAGGTTGATAGTTCTGCCCCTGCACATCAGTGCTGGAGGGATTGAATAAATAAGAGGGAGGATGGGGTGACAATCAAGCAAATACGATGAAGTGACTCCACACTACGGTCAAGAGGTCACAGGTCTGGAAAATGCTGTTGAAGAATACATGTGAAAAGGGTTTGTGGCTTCATTAATATTTATTTCTGAGAAAGTGGGAGGTACGTATTCTACTACTGGGAACTACTGGACATTTGTTTCATTACATCCACATTTAATTTACAAGCAGTCTGCCCTACTTATTATAAATGCTGACTAGGAAGCTAACGGAACTTCATGAATTAGCTTGGCTACACACCAAAGCTGTACATGAATAATATTAAGGAGTGAGAATTTGTGATAATGTTGCTCATTCAGCAGGAAATATGCAATATGGCAAGTTATTCATTGATAAAGTATCTTGGCGAGGATGTTAGATTGGAAGGGATAGCATACAGTGTTTAAACTCCTTTAATCAATGGCAAATGGAGACTAGAGGTGGAGGTTGTTTGGCTTGTATTCAGCAGAACTAGGATGCAAGAAACAGACTTGATAAGAGTATAGAGATAGTAGGAACTGCAGATGCTGGAGAATCTGAGATACCAAGGTGTAAAGCTGGATGAACACAGCAGGCCAAGCAGCATCAGAGGAGCAGGAAGGCTGACGTTTCGGGCCTAGACCCTTCTTCAGAAATGTTTAGAAACATTCTTCAGAAACATTTCTGAAGAAAGGTCTAGGCCCGAAACATCAGCCTTCCTGCTTCTCTGATGCTGCTTGGCCTTGATAAGAGTATAGTTCTAATGAGTGCAAAATGAAAAGCTTCCAGTTTGCTTTTAGCAATGCTTAAGTTCTGTGCTCTCACATTCATTTATATACCTGAGACAAAGTTACAACAAAAACCAAACAGGAGTCATCAGCAGTACAGTTGGTTAATGTTGCAAAAAATTGGTTTCTCATTTTCAGGTTTGTGTTTTGCATCCTTGTCCTGATGGGTGCAAGACAAAAATGCTTTCCAAAAACACACTGTAATAACTCAGGAAGCCCAACTGAGAACGAGCATCATTTATTGTTAAACATCAAAAGAGAGCCACAACTCATGGTGTACATTGACTATTCCCAGCACAGGACAGACAGACAGTCCTGCAGATCCGTCCTTGAACCTGGTTCTCCTGGCTCAAAGGAGGTACACTGCATCACAAGAGCGCTCCAATTCAGCTCTAGTTTGTTGTGCCTTTTTTTATTCTAGCTAGAAATGCTTTGACACACAACTGAATGACTTTTCCACCACCAAAATTGCTGTGGTTTTTTTCACTTTTTTTTAATACTGCTATCCACCACCAGTAAAAAAACACCCAAACAGCCAATTCAACATTTACATGCAAAGCCTGTTATGCGCAACGCAAACCATCAAAAGTCTGGGTCTGTTTTATAATTTTTATTTAACTCATTTTTCTAATCAGCCTGTTCAGAGATGTTATTACACACCTCTAGAGTAGTGGGACTTGAACTCAGGCTCATAGTCCAGGGGTAGGGATACTATAACTGCACCGCAAGAGGGCCTAGGTGCTGACACTGCTGGGATGTGAACCCATGCCGTCCTGTTTACTAGACAGGCACTTTACATAAAGGCTCAGGGGATGAAGTCCAACTGGGCAGAAAGTCACATTTAACACTTCACAGGGAGATTATTCAAGGAATTCCCATGGGCTTTGTAGAGATGGTCACAGACATGATACCACTTAACATTCATGAGCCTTGTGAAAATAATTGACAAACAAAATAGAAGCCTGCCTCAATACAGTTATGGTCAATGCAAACTACAAGCCCTAAAGGAACGACTAACACATAAAGTTTAATTCTGAGGATATTACATAAGAAAGGAAAGTTTAGGATTAGGATCTTTTAGGATGCGGAATAATAAAATCACGCGTATTTTTGTTCAGGATTTGTGTAAAGGAATTAGTATCTTCTTAACATTCACAGTTGTATTATTAAGTTATCCACGGAGTAGGGCAAAATGAGTGGAGTTATTTTAATTAAAAATGAGTATGCTTTTGATAGACGTTGAATAAATTTTGAAGATATAAAATACAAAATTAGTTCATGTAAATACCGACTTAGTGCTGGATCTTTACTTTGACAAAAAGTGTAGAAAATCGCAGAGAAGTGCAGAAATTTGAACTCATAGCCATGCATATGGCATTTCCCACTCTGTGCTGAAGTGTGAAGGGGATAGCTCATGTTTTGCACATTGCTTTTCACATGCTGGTAGACATTTATATCATCAGGTGCCTCTACTCAAGTCTTATTTTGGTAGCCTAGGAGTATGAAACCTGAAGTGTAAGGGGTAGACCTCTTAAAAGCAAGATTGAACTTTCTGCTTTGAGGAGCCACAATACCTTTTTGGAAAGGAAGGTACACCTTTGAATATAGTCACAAGTCAACTATGGGATAAGTAAGAGGGCCTTTGGAAAATGTGACGTGACGTTGGAATGATTAAAAGTAGGCATGAATCTGTTTAAGAATACCATAAACTCACTAATAATCAAGTTCATTGGAATTGTGAACAACCCTGTGAAAAAGAACTATCAGGAGGACTTTTCAAGTGGACTTCAAAAAGTATCAAGAGGACCTGTCAAAAGTGTTGCATGAAACTGTCAAAGGGATCTGTTAAATTGCCAAGACATTTAAAAGTCTAGCCCTTTAAATCTTTGAAAAATTGTCTAGAGTGCTTATACAAAAAATTGCTTTCTATATAACTCTGTCTGTTGACATAAACATGATGGCTTCCATAAAGGGTCTAGTACTACATAACTGGTTTCACAAACATCTATTATCACAGTAGGAAGCCTGCCAATTCACACAGTGATTAACAACTTCATGTGCTCAAAGTCTCTTTGATGCAGCATTAGTAATTCAAATGCCTGTTATTAAAAGACATTATGCAGTTGAAAGAAATGTTTGTTTTTACAAGACAAAATATAGTTGAAGGAGATGTAATAACTGAGCTTTTAGGAATGGAATTACTTTTCTCAATGTATTGAAAGGAATATTTAGGGTGGCAATTAAAATGGCATTTCTAGTGGCATTTGAAATCTTAACCTGTCATCTGGACAGCTTCTCCTTTTCAGGAAGGACTGCCAAACCATAAGCCAGATTTGGTGAAATGGGAAGTTTGTAGGCATGAAGTACAACACCATGTTCACAATTAAATGCCTTCCTTGTCTATAGGTTCTCCAGCAACAAGAACAGAAAATTCTGCCCCATAAATATTATTTTTGTCCATCTCAACCTTTGCTCTAAATTCTGTCCCTGGTGGATACTGGATGAATTAGTATTGTAGATATAAGAGAAAAAAATGGTAGGTGGCGGGATTTGGTTGTCATGGCACTAAATTTGCATGACTGTAAAGGGTCATGAGGGTCTGGGTACAGGGGTATACATTGGCATGATGGGTATGAACGTTACGTAGTTGGATATAGGATCATAGGTTCATATGGAAGTCATGAACAGTTTTGGGTTAAGTACAAGGCATAAGCTAACATAGGTTGGCATGGTTTGGGCATGGGGATCTCTCCCTCAACATCAGCAAAACAAAGGAGCTGACTTCAGGAAGTAGAGTGGAGGACATGCCCCTGTCTGTGTCAATGGTGGACATGGTCAAGAGCTTCAAGTTCCTAGGAGTAAATATCATCAGGAATCTGTACTGGTCCATCCATAGAGAAAATACACCAAAGCCTTCATTTCCTGAGAAGGCTAAGGATATTTGGTATGTCCACAATGGCTCATATCAATGATGCACCATAGAAAGCATCCTATCCAGATGCATCACAGCTTGGTATGGCAACTGCTTTGCCAGTCACCGCAGGAAATTACAGAGAGCTGTGAACGCAGCCCAGTCTGCCGCGCAAACCAGTCTTCCATCCATTGACTCCATCTGTACTGCCTGCTGCCTTGGGAAAGCATCCAACAGAGTCAAAGACCCCTCCTGGTCATATCCTCTTCCACTGAGCAGAAGATACAAAAGTTTGAAAACACGTACCAACAGATTGAAGAACAGCTTCTTTTCCACTGTTAACAGATGTTTGAATGGACCTCTGATATATTAGAGTTGATTCTTCTCTGCACCTTCTCTGTAACTATAACACTTTATTCTGCATTCTGTTCTACTACCTGATGTACTTCTGTAAGATATGATTTGCCTGGATAGCACACAAAACAATACTTTTCATTGAATCTCGGTACATATGACAATAATAGGTCAAATCAAGTCAAAGACAGTGGAGGGTTGGGATGATACTTTATTTTTCTCTTAAAATTTTGGACACAGAGTACCAGAGGCCCATGCCTAACCTGCTTCCCACCCTCCATTCCGCAGTCATCTGACCTGTTGCAACTTTTAATATAGCCTATGTCCCCAGATGGTAAAATCTGATATTTAACTCATTTTTAAACGTTAGATTCACAGATCCAGGAATTCTTCAAATTCTGCATCCCCAACTCTTGGATGAGATTCCAGGACTTAGAACCTAGGGAGACCTCTCTCCCACAGAGGAAAAAAAGTGAAATGGTGACACTTTGGCTTCAATTATAACTCCTTTACTGCACCCATTCCTGATCAGACAGTAAAAGGCAAGGGGAGAAAAAAACCCAGAAATTGCTGGAAAAGCTCAGCAGGTCTAGCAGCATCCATGGAGAGAAATCAGAGTTAATGTTTCGGGTCGAGTGACCCTTCCTTGGAACTCTAACATAGGTTAAAAAAATTGGTGTTGCAATGAATCCCCAGCGTAATTCTTTACACGCATGCTGTTATCATTTTTAAGGTGTTCCACCTTCCGGTGTCAGGAACTGCACATTCCACATCTTACAGATGTTGTTACACCAAAAGCAATACTTTTAAAAAAGAGAAAGTAAGTCAATTAATTAATGCTGTGTGTTTCTGGAGACATTGGGGACAATTGCTGTTCTACAAACAGATGGGATCGTGGTGTCACTATTGTTGGCTTCAACTTGTTTAACACAAATTTACTATTTCACACCAGGACTAGCAAACTAAACACCAGTGCAAGTTGTTTCAAGATATATTGACGACTTGCAGGCAGACAGATTGGCAACAAAGATTCAGCCGTTATTGTTAACAGGAAAGCACAGCGGTGACTCACTCACACTACATGCTGCAAACTGGACTAAAAAATAGCTACTGGTCATATGTTCTATACCTTGGTTACTTGGTCATTAACATATTCTCTGTTAAAGTGATGTCATGATCCAAAGCATGAAGATTTCTATAAGGGTGGGACAAAGAAGGTTAATGCTATTAATTTAGATGACATAAGTATGTTCAGAGATAGAGTGTTGCAATTCTTCATGACCGTTCTAATTTTTTATAGATAATTAAAACTGTAGATTTTGGAAATTCATATAATCAAGTTACAAATATCAATTTTCCTAAATATCAGAACCAATGAGTGTGGAATATAAAATTTCAACTGTAATATACAGTGAATGAATTTAAATTGAATTTTTACTTTGTTAGAATAGGGATACTCTGTTCAGAACAATTATTTTTGAGATTTTTAGCTGATTTGTGGAGGCTTTAGTTATGTTAGAACATTTCCTAATATTGTATATTCTGTACAATGTTCATTCTCATTTCCATATTGAACTTTTTCTGTGAATTGTATTACTGAATAACTTATGAAAATTCTCCGAGGGGAAGACTTAAATAAGCATTCAGATAATGACACTAGCTTGACAGCTTTTCCTACATAAAATGTATTTCCATGTATTCAACACTGGCAACTCAAGAGACTTTTATTGAAGATTGTGAATTATCAAGCATGCTTGTTCAAGATTTTTTATGATGGCCTTCACACATAAAATGAAATAAAACTGAGCTGACTCGTACTGGCCAATTCACATCTGTTAAAAAGCATTACTCACTGAAAGCCTTCTGTAGCAAACCTTTAAAATATTTACATTGCTACCCATGATGTGCACCATCAAACATTTCTCTAACAGCAAAAGTCATTCCTGTAACTGCAAAGGACAGTTTGATATACAAAACGTTTTTACAAGGAAGCTTTGTGGTCTCAGACGGAAGCAAATGTGGTCATGTTTACATCATTCTGTTTTATTTTCCTTTATCCAACAAATTTACAGACAATGGGAGTGGTCTTATTACTGGACTGTTAATCCAGAGACCCAGATAATGTTCTGGGGACATGGGTTTGAATCCCGCCGTGGCAGATGGTGGAATTTGAAACCAAAAAATATCTGGAATTAACAGTCTAATGATGACCATGAGTTCATTGTCGATTGTTGGAAAAACCCATCTGGTTCACTAATGCCCTTTAGGGAAGGAAACTGCTAACCTTACCTGGTCTGGCCTACATGTCACTCCAGACCCACAGCAATGTGGTTGACTCTGAACTGTCCTCTGGGCAATTGGGGATGGGCAATAAATGCTGCCTAGCCAGGAATGTACTCATCCCGTGAATGAATAAAGGACTTGTCAATGCTTGGCCAACTGAAATCAAAAAATCATTAGAAAGATTCCATTCTGTGTTCATATGTAACAAACTTGTTAATCTGATTATGGAGAACATAATACACATATTGAGAAACATACACTACTGTTTATAGAAAAAATCTTCCCTTAATTATACAACTTACTTCCATCCTTTTTAGCAATGGAAAGATAAACAAATAAATTAGATGAGCTGCTCTATGAATTGAATTGCAAATGTGCTGTGATGAGAGGACATTAGGTTTAATTCTAGGAAAATGAAAATCATTGTGGATACTCGATCTGTGATTTGCAAAAACTTTGACTTTGAATTGTTGATGGGTGCAGATTGGACGGAGTCAGTGCCCATAGACAGTGTTTTCTGGACATTTTTGAAATGCTATCGCATCTGCACCAGAGAAAAAGAGGGCAGATTTTCACTATTGAGGCAGAAAGTTTGAGGCAGGAAGTTTCCAGGCTGGAGTCAGGCCTCCACATCAGAAGATGGGTTTGAGGTTGACAAGGTTCTCTGAGATAAAAGGTTCTCTGAGATTTTGGCCCAGTTTTAAAATCATTTTTAAAGTAGTGGGGATTTAAATAATTTTAAATTTTAACACTTAAGCAAAGTTATCTATCCTTCAGGAAAGTTTACATCTCATATAAGAACATAAGAACATAAGAACTAGGAGCAGGAGTAGGCCATCTGGCCCCTCGAACCTGCCCCGCTATTCAATAAGATCATGGCTGATCTTTTTGAGACTCAGCTCCACTTACCCACCCACTCACCATAACCCTTAATTCCTTTACTGTTCAAAAATTTATCTAGCCTTGCCTTAAAAACATTCATCGAGGTAGTTTCAACTGCTTCACTGGGAAGGGAATTCCACAGATTCACAATCCTTTGGGTGAAGAAGTTCCTCCTGACCTCAGTCCTACATCTGCTTCCCTTTATTTTGAGGCGATGCCCTCTAGTCCTAGTTTCACCTGCTAGCGGAAACAACCTCCCTGTCTCCACCTTATCTGTTCCCTTCATAATCTTATATGTTTCTATAAGATCTCCCCTCATTCTTCTCAATTCCAATGAGTATAATCTCAGTCTACTCAGTCTCTCCTCATTATCCAACCCTCTCAACTCTGGAATCAACCGAGTGAATCTCCTCTGCACCCCCTCTAGTGCTAGTATATCTCTTCTCAAGTAAGGAGACCAAAACTGCACACAGTACTCCATGTGTGGCCTCACCAGGACCCTATACAGCTGCAGCATAGCCTCCCTGTTTTTAAACTCCATCCCTTTAGCAATGGCAGACAAAATTCCATTTTCCTTTTTAATTACCTGCTGCACCTGCAATCCTACTTTTAGCAATTCATGCACAAGGACACCCAAGTCCCTCTGCACAGCAGCGTGCTGCAATTTTTTACCATTTAAAACATAGTCCATTTTCCTGTTATTCCTACCAAAATGGATAACCGCTCACTTATCAACATTGTACTCCATCTGCCAGACCTTTGCCCACTCACTTAGACTATCTATATCCCTCTGCAGACTTTCAGTGTCTTCTGCACACTTTGCTCTACCACTTACCTTCATGCTGGGTGTTCCCAATGGGACAATTTATAACCAGATGTCTTGCTATTTCTTCCTTGATGATAGATTCAAGCATTTTCCCCACTACCGAAGTTAAGCTAACTGGTCTATAGTTACCTGCTTTTTGTCTACTTCCTTTCTTAAACAGTAGCATCACATTGGCTGTTTTCCAATCTGCGGGAACCACCCCAGAGTCCAGTGAATTTTCGTAAATAATTACTAGTGCATTTGCTATTTCCCCCATCACCTCTTTTAGTACCCTGGGATGCATTTCATCGGGGCCAGGAGACTTGTCTACCTTTAGCCCCATTAGCTGGGCAAGCACTGCCTCCTTAGTGATAATGCTAGTTTCTAGGTCCGCACCTGCTATAACCTTCTTGCCATTAGTTTTCGGCATGTTATTTGTGTCTTCCGCCGTGAAGACCGACACGAAATAACTGTTTAATGTCTCGGCTATTTCCTCCTTCCCAGTTATTAAATTGGCCTTCTCATCCTCTAAAGGACCAATGTTTACCTTCGCCACTCTTTTACGATTTACATATTTATAGAAACTTTTGCTGCCTGTTTTTATATTCTGAGCTAGTTTACTATCATAATCTATCTTACTTTTCTCTATAACTTTTTTTGTGGCTTTCTGTTGGCCTTTAAAGATTTCCTAGTCTACTAGTTTCCCATAACTCTTTGCTTTTTTGTATGTGTTTTTTTTCAATCTGATACTTTCCTTTATTTCCTTAGACGTCCATGGCTGGCTCTCTCTTTTCCTACAGTTCTTCCTTATCACTGGAATATACTTCTGCCGAGCACTGTGAAAAATCATTTTGAAAGTCTTCCACTGTTCCTCAAATGACCCACTATAAAGTTTTTGCTCCCATTCTACCTTAGCTAACTCCTCCCTCATTCGTCCATAGTCTCCTTTGTTTAAGCACAAGACATAGGTACTGGATATAACCTTCTCACGCTCCATCTGTATTTTAAATTCGACCATACTGTGATTGCTCCTTCCAATAGGGTCCCTAACTGTGAGATCATTGATTATTCCTGTCTCATTACACAGGACTAGATCTAGGATAGCTTGCTCCCTCGTAGGTTCCGTTACATATTGTTCAAGGAAATTATCGTGGATGCATTCTATGAGCCCCTCCTCAAGGCTGCCATGACCAACTTGGTTTGACCAATCGATATGTAGATTAAAATCCCCCATGATAATTGCTGTACCATTTTTACATGCATTAGCTATTTCTATGTTTATTGCCCGCCCCACCACGATGTCATTATTTGGTGGCCTATAGTCCACACCTATCAGCGACTTCTTCTCCCTGCTATTCCTAATTTCCACCCAAATGGATTCAACGTTTTGTTCAGTAGAACCTATATCATCTCTCACTACCGCCCTGATATCATCCTTAAAAATCAGAGCAATACCACCTCCCTTACCTTCTTGTCTGTCCTTCCAAATAGTTTGATACCCCTGGATATTTAACTCCCAGTCATGACCATCCTGTAACCATGTCTCTGTAATGGCCACTAAATCATACCCATTTGCCATGATTTGCACCGTCAACTCATCCACCTTGTTTCGAATGCTCCAAGCATTCAAATAAAGTGCCCTATGCCAGTTTTTGCATCTTCTTTTTGGGTCCTATTACCTCCATTACTAACAGCTCTTGAGTTCTCCTTCCCTTTAACTTTTTTCCTAATTTTCATGGAGTTGAAGCTTCCTCATCACCTGCTAACCTGCTGCTTTGCCTTACATTAATTGTTATTCTCCCCCTACGCTCACTTCTCCCTTCCCCCCCTACTTACTAGTTTAAAGTCCTATTAACCACCCTATTTACCCTTTTCACCAGAACACTGGACCAGGCCCTGTTCAGGTGGAGTCCATCCCAGCAGTATAGATCCCTCCTGTCCCAGAACTGACACCAGTGCCCCATGAAAGGAAACCCTCTTTCCCACATCACTCTTTTAGCCAAATCTGTCTTTTTGCTCCCCCCTCTTGAATGGCCTCCTGGACCATGGTGCCATGGTCAGTTGACTCATCCTTCCTGAGCCCTGTTCCTCATCCACGCAGGGAGCAAGTGCCTCATACCTGTGGGACAATATCAAGGGCTGCGGCTCCTGTGTTCCTGTCTGCAGGGTCCCTCTACCTGCCTCACTCGCAGTCACACACTGCTGTCCCTGCCCGCCGATCGAATTAACATTAGTTAATCTACTAGGTGTGACTGCCTCCTGGAACACAGCATCCAGGTATTTCTCCCCCTCCCGGATGTGCCACAGTGTTTGGAGTTCGGATTCCAGCCCATCAATTTTGAGCCGGAGCTCCTCAAGCAGCCAACACTTGCTGCAGATGTGGTCACTGCCGTTCTCAATGGGATCAGCCAGCTCCCACATCATACAGCTACAACACATCACCTGACCTGCCATCTCTACTTAGTTAATTATTTAAAATTAATTAGTTTTTTTTTTAGTTTCGCAGTGTTCTCTGCACCAGTAAGTTTACTCCGTTATATACTCAAACAGACTCCGGCTTTGCCTTCTGACCCGCTCCCAGAGGATTTGGAGTCTTGGTGACCACCCCGAAAGATAACAAAGAGATGAGGAAAAAGAAATGCAAATAGCTTACCTGCTCACCACACTTAGTCATTATTATTAGGTTAGAGGAGGTGGAAGGGTGGGAGACACTACGCGTGTAGTGTCTCAGGTATTAGTTAACTCCCAAATTTATCAGGTGGAAGCTTACCTTCCCAGGCTGCCCTTGCGCTTTCTCCCGGACTCCCGCCGCTGAAATCTCCTCCAATTCATGATTCCCACCCTCTGGGTTAAGGCTATTGGAACAGTCAAAATGTTGCCTATGAATTCAGCACTAATATCAGTAGCCCAGCTGCATTCAGGTTTTCTGTCTGTGAGACCTAAGCTGCCACACCACCCAACCCTTCCCCATCATCAAAAGTTGCATCTGCTGGAGTTGACTGTGGGACTTCCACAGGTTCTGAAAAATTCCTGAATTAAGTACAGCGAGGGTCCATCCAGCATGCCACCATCAACTGCTTATCCCATATTGGAAAATAGCAACAACTAGCCAAGTGAGGGAAAATTTGGATAGCAAATGGGCCAACGTAGGTTATTCGGTGAGCGAGTAAATCACTGGAAGTTAGGGGTTAATCATGAAGAAGAGAAAAGGGGAGCCAATAGCTTTTCCTCCATTTCTCTTCATCCATCCTCTGGAGGAATTTGGCTGCACCAAGAATTATCTTAGATGAACTCTTTCCATCATGGCTCCTGAAGTCTGAGACTGGGTGAGTTGATATGGAGGATGGAAGGGCAAAAGGGTGGTGAAGTTAATTGCCCAGAGTTGACATGAAGTTAGCACGCAGGCTATAAGTGGTAATGGAAGCAATTATGGTCACTTTGCCTGATTGTAATGGTTGAAAATAAAAATTGTGTTTTTATCTCAGGTGCATTCATATTATTTTCTAAATTGTTAATGAGTTCTACTTTAATCTTGTTTCACTGATGGCGTGGTGGTTCTGTGGTTAGAACTGCTGCCTCACAGCACCGGGGACCTGGGTTTGATTCCAGTGACTGTCTGTAAGGAGTTTGCATGTTCTCCCCTTGTCTGCATGCCTTTCCTCCAGGTGCTCTGATTTTGTCCCACAGTTCAAAGATGTACAGGTTAGATGGATTGGCCATGGAAAATGCAGAGTTACATGGATATGTGGTGGGGGATATGGTTCCAGGTGGGATGCCCTTCGGAGGGTCAGTGTGAACTTGACGTGCTGAATGGCCTGCTTCCACACTATACAGATTCTATGAATTCCATGGAAACAACAGACCCTTGTTCTTATTGGGCCAGCTTATTGTCATTAGTGTTTACTGTGCTAATGGTTTAGTTGTTTCAGCTATTTCGGATTACTAAAATGTGTTATAATTATTCCACTGATAATGAAGCAATTTGGATTGTCCCGAGAGTATAAAAGGCTTCAAATAAATGCAACCAAAAGAGAGAATGCCAGAGAAACTCAGCAGATCTGCCAGCAATGAATTCTTCCATTATTATAAATGCAAGTTCAATCATATTCATGGACCCAAAGACATTTCAGCACATTTCAGTTAATCATGCCTGTGCCAATACTAGTTACAATCAGCACAATCTACACTAACATAATCGCTCTGGTCTCTCCCTATATCCTATAATATTTTCCCTCACCAGGTTAAATTCTCTTTTAATCACTTTTAATGGATAAGTCAGCTTTAAGACTCATTTACAGAAATGCACTTTATAGGAGTCCCAACCAGTATTTTGACTCATACTATTATGATAAAATCAGAAAGGAAATTGGTGTAATAACACCTTTGTAGTTTATCATTTTATAATAACTGGTCAATGTTTAAACATGATAAGTTAGAGAATATATTTACGACCTCAGTGGAAAAGAAATGTTCTAATACTCATTAGACTTGGATGCAATTTAAAAATTATGAATTATAGAGGTTAATTTCCTTAAGTTCTCCCACATATCAATGTCCTGTCAACTGAGAAACCATTGAATCCCAAGTAAAAATGGAACAAGTTTGGGACACCCTATTTTTCAAAATGCTCATAATTGTACTTCAGAATGCCAGCATTAGAAACGCTCTAGATAACTTCTGCATGCAATAGACTTCTAACGGATATTTTAGTTATTTCTGAGCAAACAGCTTCTGAGACCTGAAGTTGGATTTAATGCAGGCCATTGCAGAAGGACCCATGGTGGCTGGGTCCACTTAATCGCTGGAGTCATCAGTCTCCCAATGTTGGTAAAAATGTTCCCCAATTGGGTTTGAAAATGCAAATGTCTGATGTGGGATTTGCAGCTACAGCTGGTGGTCTGTGTTCCACACCTTCTTGTCCCACCCTCACTCACTTTTGTTCTGGGACCTCATGATGTTGTCGTCCTGGTGGGAATCTTGCTGCCAGCTGCCATCACTTCCGTTGGCTCTGGTAGTGATACATAGCTGCCTGGATTCTGCTCTTGTCACTGGGATCTAAATCGAGGGGTGACCTGCTTTTGGCCACTTAAGAGTCTAAAGGCTTAGGGGTAGCACGGTGGCTCAGTGTTAGCAGTGCTGCCTCATAATGCCAGGGACCCAGGTTTGATTCCATCCTTGGGTGACTGTCTGTGTGGAGTTTCCATATTCTCCCCGTGTCTGTGTGGGTTTCCTTCGGGTGCTCTGGTTTCCCCCCACAATCCAAAGATGCGCAGGTTAGGCAGATTGGCCATGCTAAATTGCCCAGGGATGTGTAGGTTGGGTGGATTAGCCATAGGAAATGCAGGGTTACAGGGATAGGGTAGGAGTGTGAGTGTGGGTGGGATGCTTTTCAGAGAGTCGGTGTGGACTTGTTGGGCTGAAAGGCCTGTCCCCACATTGTAGGGATTCTAAAGGGCACTGTATTGTATTGGGCCTTCTTCGTGGAAGTAAGCCAAGGCACTTGGAGAATTCCCAGTTCTTCAAATGCATCTAATTTACACCCACTTGGATGGACAGAAACAGTATCAATTAAACGACACATTGGCTCAGTGGTTAGCACTACTGCCTCACAGCACCGGGGACCTGGGTTTGATTCCACCTTCGGGCAACTGTCTGTGTGGAGTTTTCACATTCTTCCCGTGTCTGGTTGGGTTTCCTCCCACAATCCAAAGATGTGCAGGCTAGGTGGATTGGCCATGCTAAATTGCCCGCAGTGTTCAGGGATGTGTAGATTAGGTGGGTGCAGGGGGATGGGTCTGGGTGGGATGCTCTGAGGGTCGGTACTTGTTGGGCCAAACATCTCATCCAATAAACAGCAACTCTGTCTTAGCTAATATTCATTTCTTAATCAATGGCTCAAACAGTTAATGTTAAATTCATGCTGATGTTTGCTTTGTGCAAATTGGTGGCCATGTTTCCTCATTATAGTAGTAACTACATGTCAAAAGTTCTCCATTGGTGCAGTCAGATGACCTTCGGTTAATGAGGAATGGCATTAGATGTCATTCTAACAAAACAATTTACTCCACTTCTGCAACTCTGGTCGCACTGAAATCCAACCTACAGTGGGATTTCATAGCATTTTGAAGGAAAAGTGCTTTCATTGTGCCAAACCAACAGTATTAGAAAGTATGTATTTACTTTTAAAAAGACAAAGTAAATGTTTTCATTCTAGAGCACTGACAATTACACACTCACTACAAAAAGATAAATAACCATTATCATTTAACAAGTAAAACCATAGAAATACCCAATGCATCATTAAAATGCAGTCAGTGAACACATTCAAATTAACACAATCAACAGATACCTATTGTGAACATTGTTAAATGTCTTTTGAATGCCAATCTTTTAAAGTAAAGGTGGTAAAATATTAACAGGCACTTCATTCTTTTAAGTAATTTTGCTAGTCTGAACTTTGACACCCCAGTTAATTATTGACTTTCAGTTCATCTAATTAATTTTAACTTTAATACATCATTTGGCTTTCAGTGAATGGCTTTGCATAGTTTATCTAACATTACCTTTCAGGGACCCTATTAGCACGTTTCAATACGAGTGAATCTTATACAATGACAATCCTTTGTAATAATATCATTTTAACTGTTAAATTTTATTCTCTAATAAGCTGTCCATGGCATTATTATGTATGTAAAATAACTGTTGCAATTGTCTAAGTGACAAGATGACATTAAGAGTACTTTGTAATCCATCTGAGAGATATGGTAAAGTTACATAAGTTAAGGTATGTATCCTATAGGATACTGACGTAACCAATGGCTCACTCTGGTACATTATTAACAACTCATTTAATTTATATAATAATTATGTGTTTTAATGCTTGAATTATTACTCTAAATTGAATGCTTTAGTAGGTTACCATGTAGGTAATCTATGATTCTCAGACATCTTCTTCAGTCTCTGCAAATGTCGATATATTTCCTATTCCTTTCCAGCATTTAGCCCTAGACTAACACCACCAAAACCTATTTGTTTCATTTTTCAAAAGCTAGGACGTTATGCAAAAAATTAGCTGATGTGTTTTATTTTCCAAACCAAAGACATTTTCAAAATGTGGTTCATTGATTTGAATTTCAGAATGATATTTCCATTTGAATTTTACAAAGAGGGGTCAATCAGCTTAGTTGGTTGAATGGCTGGTTTGCAGAGTAATGCCAACAGCTCGAGTTTGATTCCTGCACCAGCTGAGGGCAGAGAAAATATTTACCAGGATGTTACTGGGACTGGAGAGTTTGAGTTATAAAGGAGAGGCTGGAACTTTTTTCACTGGCATGTAGAAGGTTGAGGGGTGAACTTATAGATGTTAATAAAATCATGAGGGGCATGGATAATACTCTCCTATTAAGTTTCCTGTTAACATCAGTGGAAAAACTGCAACTGGTTTAAGTATCTCAATCAATGGTGTCATTCTAAAGAGTCAGTGTTCTATATTTTTGGTGTTTTCTCTATAACGAGTCACCCAAAACTGTGAAGAGAGTTCCAATGATGAGATAAACATTAATGTATACACATGTATCATGTCCTCTTTGTTCTTATACTCTTTGCTGAAATTTATAAAATTTCACATGCTGTTGGTCTTTCTTGACAATTTACTTGCCGTTGGCATGTTCAAGAAATCAGGTACGGTCTCCCTGTTCCTTTGCATCTTTCAGTGACTTTCCAATAAGCATGTACTCCAATTCCACGTTTTTCATCCCAAAATATATTTCATAATTTCTTATATGAGATGTCTTTAAGCATTCAATCCAGACTATTCAAATTTCTGAAACAGCTCTGTTGACTCATTAATAAGTACCTGCAGAAATGTCAGCAATTCCATTTTCCTGAGAAAATTGCAGAGAGTGCGTGACTACTCGGAGATAGGGATCTGGCCCTCAAAGCCACAGCGTTTACCATGTTTGATTATGATATAAAATTCTTAAGTCCAACTTTTGTCCTTTGTGCTAATGTGGTTTCTGTTGAGAGAGCTAGGGCTTTTGTCTTTAGAACGACAAAGGATGAGAGGTGACTTAATAGAGGTGTACAAAATGATCAGAGGTACAGATAGAGTGGACAGCCAGAGACATTTTCCTAGGGTGGAGGTAGCTGTTACGAGGGGACATAGTTTTAAAGTGAGTAGAGGTACATATAGGGGAGACTTCAGAGGTAGGTTCTTTACTCAGAGTGGTAGGGGCATGGAATGCATTGCCGGAGAGGGTAGTGGAGTCAACCTCATGAGGGGCATTTAAGCGGGTATTAGATAGGCATATGGATGATAATATAAGGTAGGGGTGGAGGTTAGATAGACCTTAGGTTTAGGGTAAATGTTTGGCACAACATCGTGGGCCGAAGGGCCTGTACTGTGCTGTACAGTTCTATGTTCTATGTGGTTGATGCAACTTTCAAGGAACTATGCACTTGCACCCCTAGTTCTCTCAGTCCAACAAGGCAAGTCCTGCGCTTGTTTCTCTTACCAAAATGCAACACCTTGCATTTATCCAAATTAAAGCCCATCTGCCATTCCTTGGCCCATTTGCCCAATTGATAAAGATTCTGTTATACTTTTAGATAATCTACTTCACTGTTGACTATACCACCAATTTTGGTATCATCTCCAAACTTATTGATGCTTCCTATTTTCTCATCCAAACCACTTACATAAATGACAAACAACAGTGGACCCAGCATTGATCCCTGCAGAACACTGCTGATTATAGGCCTCCAGTCCGAAAAACAACCCTCCACCACCACCTTCTGTCTCCTACTGTCAAGCCAATCTTGTATCCAATTTGCAAGTTCTCTCTGGATCCCATCTGATCTAACTTTACTAACCAGTCTACCATGCAGAACTTTAACTTAACTTCTATCCACAGATGCTGCAAGACCTGCTGAGCATTCCAGCAATTTCTGTTTTTGTCTCTGATTTACAGCATCTGTAGTTCTTTCGGTTTCCATACTCTGTTATTTTTGCTTAAGTCTAAATCATGCATTTATTTAAAATACAAGTGAACCCAGCACTGACAATCTATCTTAAAGTCCCCAGTAGGCACAACGATGTCAATGTAATTTACCTTAAATAGGCAGCAGTCAGTGTAACCAAGGACTCAGGGAATCCTCATCCTCCATATCCTGCTCCAGTGCCATTACCCAAAGTGGCAAATTGGTTAGTTTAGATGGCAGGATGGTTGGTTTGTGATTCAGAGTGACACCAATAGTATGGGTTCAATTTGTGCACCATGAAGGTCCCACCTTCGTAACTTCACCTCTCGCCTGAATTATGATTGTCAGGTTAAACTGAACAGCAATCACCTCTCTCTAATAAGACAGAAACCCTCTTGGGCAATGGCAATTACCACTACCCAAATCAGATAAGCGTTTCAATGTGGACTAATCAACAATTATCATAACACAGGGAGGAAAATGTCAGAAAGAAGCAAACGGTTCAATCCTGGAGAGTTGTATGGAGCTGGAGTATACTGTAGTCTTGTTGGTTTCACCTCTGATTTATGGCTGAAATGATTGCAATTATAGGAGGTATAGCAAACCATGAGGGAAGACTGAAAATGATGGATTTACCTGTAACCACAAGTAGCAATACCTGCTTGAACTGCCCCAAAATAGTTGGCACTGTTATGTAGTTTCCACCTAAAATAGTGGCAAATGGTTAGTAATAGTAGCCTATTCAAGTAACTATCCTGGATAAACATAGACAGCTTAAGCAATGAGCCGTATTTCCAAGCTTTCCCAAATCAGAGGCTCATTTTTCACCAAAATCCGTCACTTCTTGTCCATCACACCATCCTGTAACAAAGTGTATAGTTTGGGGTTGGGATTCCTAATCTTTATTTTGGACTTTCTTTTCTCTAAAGCCGTTCACAATTATTGGATTTGGTTTTGGAGCCTCATGCCATTATCCACACAAAGTTACAGTAATGAAACCTGGTTTGAATGGGCCTTGAGGAGGACATTCAGAATAGCCCAGTTCTAGGAGATCCATGTTTCTGAATGCTCTGGGAGGCCTTGTCACTTTGGGGCTTGCAGATAATCCCATCTCCCCTTTAAAATGTGGCCATGGAGATCGTTTCCACAAATTTAAAACAAGAGACAATATGATCTGCTTAGCAGCAGGAATGGAGCAGCCTGGCATAGACAATCAGTAGAGAGGTATCAAAGCACACCCACTAACTGTTGCCACCAGTCGCCAACAGGAACTACCGATACACTGGCTACATGGAAGCCTCAAGGTAAAATGGCATGACATTTGAAGTCCACCTTTGCCTCAAGACTCTGAGAAAGGTGAGCATTGGCAGTGCTATGTTATAATGCAATGGAATGGCAAGTGTCCTGCAACATTTAAAACCCCTATGAGACTTTTGCAACAGCTCAAAGTAAGTTCAGAAACTGGCTGACATGAAAAGTCAGACTGACCAAGAAAACACCTAGAACCCCAGAGATATGTATGCTGACCCACTAAGGTAAGTTAACCATCTATAAAAGCAAAGGTAAAGTCACCTTAGTCCTACCAGACCTTATTTGAGAGAGATGACTGCTGGAGGTTTAACCTGAGGGTCACCATGCCTCATATGAGGGGATAGATTGAGAAGGAGAATCATGTATAGTAACCTCAGCTTGTGAAGGAATTGAACCCATGCTGTTGGCATCACTCTGCATTGCAAACCAGCCATCCAGCCAACTGATTCCCATACTGCTGCTCTCTCATTACAGAGAGAGAGACAACTGGGAGTGGGTTTAACCTGGGGGTCACCCATGCCTCATGCAAGGGCAGAGATTGAGAGGGAGAGTCCTTCATGGTAACGTCAGCTGGTGTGGGAGTTGAACCCATGCTATTGAGGTCACTGTACATCACAAACCAGCCTTCCAGCCAACTGAGTTTAACCACATATATGCTGACTTCAGTTAAAAGTGCTTGTTTTTGCAAAGATAAGAAAAACAAATACTATGATCTCACTCAAAACCACAGAGGGTATGAGGGTTCAGCGGCACACTTTCAGTTGCAGCAAAAAGAACATTGTTGTGTAGCTATCAATATCCATTCACTGTGGCCCAGAAAGTCGAGTCATCCAGAAGATTTGTACCACAACCTTGAAGTACATTCTGGCAGGTTATACAGACCTAAGGTTGTGGGACTGACTCTGAAAGGGAAGCAAATGAGAGAATATGGATTGAGAAAGAGTAAGATAGAACCTGAAAGGGATTTGATCATTTTGGCTGTGTTGTGAGCCCACTGTAGTGATTGGAGCCTATGCGACATTTTATGTTATTTTTTATTATATTTTATCAACTTTACCTTCAAACTTTGTTAAAACTGGAGTAGACCTGAACTATTCATCAGATACTAACCAAACTGCTGGCTCATTTCCCTGTAGTGGAGCGAGAACCAACTCCAACAGGGCAAGAAAGGTTGAGAAACAAAATGAAACAAACACCTTTCTTCCCTTCACCCAAATCCCCCCCTCACCAAGCGCCCAGACTTTCACTTAGTTTCTTTAACTGTACTGGTTAAAAACTATTGGAATTCTTTGAGGAAATGACCATTAAGGTAGCTGAATAAATGTAGTACACTTTGAATGTTGTTATTTGACACAATTTCTCTTTAGACTAGAAAGAAGAGTTACACTCATGGAATAGGTCTCTTTTATCTTGATGTGAATTGTAGTAGATTTTCATTGACATTGTCTGGACATTAATTGGGTGAGGAGGACCATATGCCTTCAATCAACAGCATGAAATTCAGATGGGTTCTATAAAGAGTGAATGATCCACCCCACCAGAGTGCCATCCAGTTGGCAAGGAAGAACATTTATTGTGTTATCTTTAGGTTTGTGACCAGTTTTACAGCTGGGCTGAAATACAGCAGAAGGAATTACATGTCAGTGAATCTGCAGGAACAGTTAACATTACATTTTAATAGGTAGGAGCCACATATTATAGTGGATGCAAACTTCAGTTCTATCATAGACAAATTGTGGTTTGAACTCCGGACCTTTTGTTTAGGAGATATAAAGCTTACTCCAGATGTTAAATAGGTATTGTGAATCTCTGATAAATTCCAGTTGTAAGATTATCAAGTGTATTTGCAGCAGTTTCAATAATAAGATTGTCACGATTGTTTGCAGCATTTGAGTGAACTGTAAAGTAACCGCTAATTAATGTGTCTATTTTATATAAAATGTGTAACAGCCATCATCTTCTGACACATGTCCTTCTGTGACCAGTCTGACCTTTCAATGTGCAATTATGTTAATATTTCAGACTTAAAGGCAGGAATAGCAGTGAAGCTATCAGCTCTCACCATTAATCTGACAGCAACTTCTGGCATCCATACGTGCTGACCAATTTCCCCTGCTTCTCCCAAAGTAATGCTGTACAAGTACCTCACTGAGAAATTTGGCGTTGGAATACACAAAGTCATGAAATTGTGGTATTTACCCACTAAACACACCACAAAAGGTTAGGTCATGTCCATTTAAATATAAATTAATGGTACGATGAGTTTTAAAAACTTCCATGTAACTTCTCAGACCTTGAATATTAACATTCTTAAATGTGGAGTTTCATTCCTTTAGCTTTTAATTATTGTAAGAGAATTTTTGAAAACCTTTCCTTTCTACTGCTCTCAATACTATTTTCTTTCCCCTTTTCACTTCTGAACACGAGTTCACATTGAATTAAATATTTTGATTTATCCTCCCTGATTGAGACTCGGCATGTCTCAGTGAGGATTCTTCAATCTGACTGAGAGGTGTTGTTGCTTACCTGCATCAATATCGGTCCAAGTCTCATGCTGTTTCAGGTGCCCATTCATTGTAGGTTGCGACTTGAAAGTTCACTAAATGCCTTTTGGCAGCTGTAAAGTGTGATGAACTGCGAACACCAATAGTTTGCCACCGACTGTAAAGTCTGGGCCATCATGAAAACTAAAGCTCAAATATTGTTTTACTCACAAAATAATATGTACAAAGTAGTTATCAATGCACAAACACTTTGTGTTGCAGTACTGACCATTTTATGTCATTTCACTTACAGCCTCCCACCCTTGCTGTTGAATGTGATGCAATGAGCTTGTTCCAAGTACCGTTCCTAGCCTCCTTCTCTTATCTAAACTGATCTGAGATTGTGCTGAGAATGCTGGCCAACTACACAGCCTAATGAGGCTAAAGCCCTTCTCCATACTTTTGTCATCTCATGAGCGGAAAGGGTGGATATTGGTGGTCTTAGTACTTGTTTTTGTTTCTGTAATATAAAAGAAGCTGTATCAAGATGTGGTACAACACTTATGTCCTGCTTTGTAGTGTATTGGAACATTATTGTGAAATTTTAGTAATATATGTCGGACTTTTGAAAACTTTCTGTACCATCTAAACTCTGGTGTCAATCTACTAAAATAAAACTGGAGAGCACAACTTCAACTTGAGTTGAGCTGTTTCAATACAAACTGGCTGATTTGTCAGGAAAACACATTTGTATTTTCTCATGTCTCCATTAATCAGAACAAGAACAAAACTCTTGGCTCCGTTCTCTTATGCCCAAATTCAAATTTGTCTAACAGCAGATCTAAACATGAACCAAGATTATGTTCAGATACCGACAGACAATAAAAATAAAAAAAAAAACTAATTATTCAGCACTGATTCATTCTGGTCTAGTACTGGAATTAATAAATGGATGCACCAGCTGAATTTATTCCATTGTAAATTTATCAAACTGCTGCATTATTTGATATACTGACTCAAGGTGTGAGAAATAAAGGCGAGTACCTATTGTCCACTTTCACTACAAAGAAATAAGATGCAGGGTAAAGAATTCCACTGAGTCTCACCATGATAATAATAATGGCAGCTACTTTAGTACAACAAGTAATGCTTTGGTTCCACTACAGTGTTTTGATAATTCACAAAAACAGCCAGTCTCCAATGTGTGCACCGGCTTCATCAAGAAATAGCATGAAAAACAGCAGCTGCAAAGTATACAAGTTGCATTCGTACACCAGTGTGGGACAGCAGGCCATCCTGTTAGACAGAACTGTCTTATTATCATCAACACAAAAATTGAATGTATTTCTCTTCTCTTACCAATATTTTACCATACACATTATCAATCCAATATTGCAGCAAAGGGTCAATTTTACAATGCTGGCTGTAGAATCTTTTCTGGTTGTCAAGTCTTCTATCTGTGACCCATAGAAATATATTTGCGTCTACTGCATAAACATAACATTTATCCTTGAAACTGCAGCATCCATTTATATCTGCTTAATGAACAAGACCAGGTCTGTGTGTACAGTATTTTCATCTCAAAGCTCTTTTGGTATAGAATACTGTGGACGAAAAATAAAACTGAGTCAAAAATTTCATTGGCATACCACTAATGAAAGGAATGCATATGTTGGCATGCCCAACAGGTGGGAAGCTATCTGCAGGTTGATTTGATTAATGTAAATCATTTCTAACAGTGATGCGACTGTGGCTGTCCAAAAACAGTACCAGGAGGTAATACTTTTCACTATAGGTCTCTCAATAAATTGGGTTGTTTCCTATAGCTTATCCCCCAATTCCAAAATCTTGTCAAATAGTGAATATTTCAATACTTAAACTGATCTTCTCATTGCTCCCAAAAATGGCAGCAAGACATTTTCATTTGATGTATGTTGGTTTTTCTTAATGAACCAGCTGCAGAGCAATACAGATTAACCCAGACAAAAATACTAAACCTTTTGTCTTTTATAAATGTATATTCCCTTTCTCCAAGCCCTTTACAGCATGCATTTACACATCACAATGTGTACTATACTGCAGGTATAAACAGGAAACAAAGTAGTCTAAAACATAAAGTGCATCTAAATGGCTTTGCACAAAGTTCTAAACATCCATGGTTATACTTCTGTCAAACTCAGGATTGTTGTTATAAACTGTTGGCATTGGATGATAGGCTGGACAAACATGCTTTCTTCATTCTACAGAAGGCAGGAATTGTTTTCTATTTATTCACCGCTTCTTTCTTCTTTTCTCTGTCGCTTGCCTCCAGTGCTGATCCGCACAGGCACAGAGGCAGCAGCAACACCATAATCCTCCAACTTCAGTTTGAGCTGCAACAAATTATGAAAAATAAGCATTAATTTAAATTACGCACACCAGCAAAGGAGTGACATCGAAGACGTTTTCAATGAGCCATCACAACAGGGTTCAAAGCTTTGTCGAAGAATAAAACATTCCTGAAAAAGCTACTCAGACCTAGGAGCTAAAAAGTTCAAGAATATCAGCCACCTGCAACCTTAAGATTATCACATGCTGCATTACCACAAAGCTACTTGAAATAACCAGACAGTATCATAGAATCAAAAAATTGTTACAGAACAGGAGGCCAATTGGCATATTGCTGGTTTCTGTAAGAGTAACTTGGCTAAGTCTTATTCCCATACATGTCCTACATAATTTTCTTCTCTTTAGGTGCTTATCCAATTCATTTCTGAAAGCCCCAAATGTATCTGCCTCCATCACATTCTCAGGAAACATATTTCAGTTCCTAACTGCTGATTGAACAGTAAAGCTTTTGTCTCTAAAAATCTGATCAAGTCTCCAAAATTGTCAATATCTGTTGAAAATCCACTGATTTGAAACATTAATTGGTTTTCCTTCCACACATACTGTTGTACCTGCTGCAGTTTTTCCAGCATTTTTAAGTTTTGATGTCAGTTTTGTTTTTAAATAGGCAGGTACTTGTGACAATATAATTTGATGCAAGAGAAAACCATCCTCATGTTATGATGCAAAATTAAGACCCAAATGAATGTTTGTGTAGAGTTTTGCAAGAGATTAATATTCAAGCTAATTATTACATCAGACCAAGTATGTTTAGATCTAGTGGTAATTTAACTTTAAGTTGAATTTACTTCCCCTAGTTAAATAATTGTCTCAGGTATTGAAAGTTTTGACTTTATCACTCTTGTTGGTGTAAAATCAGCCAGGTAACAGATTAATTTACCTTAAAACCATTGAATCGTTTTTCCATACGTCCATTACATCTCCATTTCTCAACATGTTTACTTCTACGATTGGGAATTACCTGCATCTATTTCAGCATTAGGAGTTCATAATTTCAAATGGATAGGAATTAGGTTGGGCTTGGCTTTCACATCTTCATCTTAACTTGAGAACATCTCTTACAAATTCATGCATATAGTTTAAAACAAAAATTCATACCTTCTGTACAGATTTAGAACAATATTTATCATGACGACACCAACTAATTTCCAAGATTTTCAACTTCCTGATACACTTTGACCACTTCATTCTTTCCCAACCCAGATACAATCACCCTACCAGGTAGAAAATATACACCAACAGAGCAAACTGTAATTGTACAGCGATTCTAATAGAGTGAAACATCTTAAGGTTGCTTACCAGCATGACAAAACATAATTTGAGACCAAATCACAAGAAAATATTAGGTCAGAGGGCCAAAAACTTGGTCAAACAGATAGGTTTTAAGGATTGTCTTAGAGGAGGAAAGAGAGGTTTTCAAAGGAGGATATTCCAGAGTTTAGCAACCAGCATTGAAGCAATAGCCAGCAATAGTGATTATAATCAGGATGGCAAATGGCCAAAATGGGAGCACAGATGTCCTGGAGGATTGTAGGACTGAAGGAGAGTAGAGAAAAAGGGAGAGGCTAGGTCATGGAGGAATTTGAATACAAGGATGATAATTTTAAAACTGCTTAACTGGGACCTAATCTAGTCAGGAAACACAGGGACGATGGATGAACAGAATTTGGTTCAAGTTAAGACGTGAACAGCAGAGTTTTGGATGACCTCAAGTCTACAGAATTTAAAATGCAAATGCTTACCTGGCATGTACTGGAATAGTCAAGTCTAGAAATGATCAAATAGAGTTGAAGGCTTCAGTACCAGACAAGATGAGGCAGGGCGTTGTTGGGGAGGTGAATATATAGGTGACCTTAGTGATGAATTGTAGCTGGAATCTCATTTCTGGTTTAAATTTGACACAGGGTCACAAACAACCTGATCCAGCCACAGCCAGTTGTCTGAATGAGATGGTGTTTGGCAGCTAGGGACCAGCAAAGCTCCCCCTAAGATGTGCTGCTGCACACATGTACAGCTACTCTGAGGGTCCGGGCACAATGTAGAGAGGTCCACACAAGAGATATAATGGGAACGCGGGGAGAACTAGAGTTGGAGGTTGGAAATAATGTTCTCTCTAAACTCCTTCTGAATCATACAGGTGCATGGTTTAAATACATGACCCTTTTTTTTGTATAACTTTGCATGCACTGTGACTTAAGCAAATCGTGTTATTCATTGGGAACTTTCTGGTTGCCACTGGGCCACTCAACATGGAGAGATCTGAATACAATAGTTTCGATCTTCCTAATATTTAACTGGTGAAAATCTTTGTCAGTCAGCCTGGCAAGTTAGTGAAAAGGTCAAAAGGAGTTGTGGTTGAGAAGCACCTAGTGATGTCATTGTACTTGTAGAAACAGAGGCTGTGTTTTCACATGATGTAGGTTACATCCTTGGAGAGCGATAACAAGCGTTGCAGTGTGGGAGCATGAATAGGAAGGGTTTAGAGGGATATGGGCCAAACACTGGCAAATTGAACTAGATTAATTCAGGATATCTGGTCAGCATGGACAAATTGGACCAAAGGGTGTTTCAGTGTTGTATATTTCTAAGACTCTATAAACTGGATGAATAAGAATGGAACCAAGTGAAGGCAGTCTCATCCAGGTGGATAACAAGGAAGAGGAGTTGGAGAAGGATGGCATAGTTAACAGTGTCAAAGGCTGTGCACAAATCGAGAAGGCTGAGGAGGGATAGTTTATTTTCATCACATTCACAAAGGATGTCATTTGTGACTTTGATAGTTTATGAACTGTATCGGGGAGGAGTTTCAGGCATGCATTTGACAGGCAACAATGTCACCTCGGAGAAGATTACAGAACCCATCTCCAGTGTGACTTCAGAGTGGGAAATGTTCACAAAACTACAAAAAATCATTACAAATTCAGCAACTAGGCATATCTATAAAAAGAGTATAAAAAAAAGTTTGCATGGAGAGATATTGAGAATTCAAACTTCTTGTCTTAGGCACATCTAACAGCATTTAAACTGGGACTAACATTATAATGTTATTGAGTTATGTCAGTAATTAAATTTCCCTACAACCATCATCATCTTTGACATGAGCAGTTAGCAAGCTGTCCTTAGCATGGTGACAAATCCTAAGTGTAAAAGCAAAGTGAAAGGACAGAACCTGACACACAACCAAACTGTTCACGTCACACACATTTCAATGTTTAACTGTGTATTTAAGAAACTAAAACTAATCACTGTTTTAATTGGAAACACTGAAAATCATGATAATACGAGTATCCACTTGACGTCAGTCCATTCACATTGGGGACATCTGCCTTCAACAAACACCAACACAATCTACAAGAAAGTGTTTAAACACATTTTTAAAATGTGGGCATTTCTGACTGGGCAAGCATTTATTACCCACTCCGTAACGGTCATCAAGAAGGTGGTGGAGAGTTGGCTTCTTGAGCCACGACAGTCCATGTAGTGCAAATACACACACAATGTTGTTAGGGAGGGAGTTCCAGGATTTTGACCCAGTGACACTGAAGGAACAGTGATATATTTCCAAAGCAGTATGCTATGTAGCTTGGAAGGGAACTTGCAGGTGGTGGTGCTCCTACGTGGCCCCTATGGTAGAGGTTTTGGTTTGGAGAGTGCAATCTAAAGAGATTTAATGAGTAGTTAAAGTTCATTTTGAGGATGGTACACACTGCTACCACTGTGTATTGGTGTTGGAGGGAGTGAATGGTGAATGGGTGCCAATCTAGAGTGCTGCTTTGTGCTGAATGAGTGATGTTGAGGCTGCACACATCCAGGCAAGTGTCAGCATTCCATCACACTCCTGATTTGTGCCTTATTGATAGCTTTGAGCAGTCAGTTAAGTTACTCACCACAATATTCCCAGCCTCTTAACTGCACTCGTAGCCATGGTATTTAAAAGGCTCGTCCAGTTCAATTTCTTGTCAATGGTAACTCCCAGGATGTGGATCGTAGGAGATTTAGTATTGGAAATGTCATTGAATATCCAGGATTAATAGATAAATTCTCTTTTCTAAAGAGATGGTCATTGCCTAGTACTTGTTTGGTGTGAATGTTACTCACCATTTATCAGTCCAAACCCAAATGTTATCCAGGTCTTGATGCATATGAACACAAACTGCTTCAATATCTGGAGAATCATGAATGCACAATGTTCCAAACCAATCATCAGCAAACATCGTGACCTCTGACCTTATGACAGAGGGATGGTAATTGATGAAGCTGCTGAAGATGACACTGAACACTACCTGAGTAATGTACTAACATCCTAGCACTGAGATGACTGACTTCCAACAAAAACCATCTCCCTTTATGCTTGGTATGATTCCAAATGGTAGACAGTTTGTCCACTGATCCCATAGACTCCAGTTTTGCGAGGATTCCCTGATGACACACTCATCCATAATATCAAAGGTAGTTACCCACAGTTCCCCTCGAGCTCAGTTATTTTGTCCATTTAGAGTGGGCTTAGTGGAAGCCAAATAAGGATCAGTTGGCAAGATACTGTTGAATTAGTGCCACTTGATAGCACTGTTGATGACACTTTCCATCACTTTACTGATGTTTGAGCATAGACTAAATAGTTTGGATTTGTCCTGCTTTTTGTGGACAGCATATACCTGGGCAATTTTCCACATTATAGGATGTCAATATTGTAACTGCAGCACAAAGCCTGGCTAAGGGTGTGCCTAGTTCTGTCATGTCTTTAGCAGTTTCTTTACATCAAATGAGGTGAATCGAATTAGCTGAAGCCTGGTAACTGTGATGCGGGGACCTCTACAGGAGACTGAATTCAATTATCCAGCTCCCTTTTGTTCTTTCCAGATCACTGAGAATGTACAATTCTTTCCATTCTGTTTTATTTATTTCATATTCATGGAGGAGACAGTAATCCAGAGAGCCAAGTTAATACTTGGGAACATGAATTTAAATGCCACTTTTGCACCTGGTGGACTTTTAATTAAACTTTTTAAAGTTCTGAGTTTATCAAAACTTGTCTCGCCAATGGTAACCATGAAACAACTATCGATTGCTGTAAACAAAAGCCTATCCAGTTCACTTACGCCCTTTAGGGAAGAAAGGAAATCTGCCATTCTTACCTGAGCAAAGTAGCTAGCTCTTAAACAATGTTTCAACTGGTCCAGGAAGATACTCAGTTCAGGAGCAATTAGGGACAGGTGTCAAATGCTAGCCTTGCTAGCAACACACACCCCGTGAAAGAATAAACAAAAAGCTGCTGTCGAAAACCTTGGTTCAGGAATGCATCTCCTGATATTATATACATTTAAAATGGAAACCTTATTTCAATAATTGGTTTTAAGTATTTACTACAGAACTTAGAATAGGGTATTCGTGCTCATCTCAGTTAATTGTTGTTGGCTAGACAACGACCATCCCTATACTTAGGGCACATACTTCTGACCATTCTCAATAGGAAATTGGTGATTTGGAAAAATGTTGCCTGAAGATAATAAGACTGCAATTTTGTTGGGAGTTTTCAATTTGATATACAAGGTTGTATTCTTGTGTGTAACGAACTGTCTGGATAACTCAGTTTAACTGTAGTATTTATCCCTGGTCATGATGATAGGTCAACACCTATCATCATCCTATTACATGTGGAGTTATTCATTATATAAAATAGCCATGCCTGCTGCATCTGAAAGATTAGAAATCATTGCCATTGTAAAAGATTATGCAGACAGTAATGGAGAGAGAGCAATTTAAGATGAATGTGTAATTTCCATATGTTAATAGGTCTGACCCACATGATTGCGTGCTATAGCTGCCACTGCCAATGTGAACACATGGATGTTGACACTGGCATTTCTTAAGTGTATTAAGTGGGAGTGAATTGTCAGTCATTATACATGACTCAGGAAGAGAACAAATTCAGAGAGAATAGCAACTCATCAATTTAGCTAGATCAGGACAAATTAAGGTGTCCAGGAAACAGTTATTTTTAACATAAGGCTATGATAAATGTAAAGCACAATGAGAATAGCAGTCAGCACTGAACCTTGGGAGATAACAGGAAGCAGGAAGATCAGGTCACCATGTCAGTCAGCAAAGGTGTCATACCCAGTGTGAGCTATTCTGAACTTCAAACTAATTATTTATTTTAAAACTGGTCACAAAAAGGTTGGGAAAGATGGCTGCTGAAGGATCTTTTGTGAATTAGAAAAAGTCCCTCTCTTAAAAGGGAACAAAAGACTATTCCAAATTAAATTGATTCAGTAAAAACCCTACGACC
>NC_063360.1:23844089-23851756 GCF_021869965.1 Rhincodon typus | reverse complement strand
GCTCCGTCATCATGTGATTTTAAACAATTTCTAGTCCTTTTCCCAATTAACGTAGAGTGCTTATGTCGATTATACATCCTGAATTGTTGCTTAACATCTCTGAAAGTTTGAGACTATTTTTGTTTTGGAACGACGCATTTAAATCAGATGACACATTACTGAGTTCTGAGGAAGGGTTTCTGGACCCAAAATGTTAACTCTGATTTCTCTCCACAGATGTTGCCAGACCTGCTGAGTTTTTCCAGCAATTCCTGTTTTTGTTAACATCTTATTGATTGGTTTCTGAAACAAGATCGAATCATGTCAGTCTAGAATGTTCTTTTGTTCCCTTGTGTCTTTTGTTGCTTTTGGTCTTTTTCAAAAGAAAATCAGTGGGAGTTGTTTGCAGGCAGTTCCATCAAAAGACATCAAACCATCGGGTCAGCTGGTCTGCAAATTCTGAATTTGCAAACAGATTCAGAAAAAGCGGAGTGACATCAGGTTGCCAGAGTTTATAACCTGTTCCAGTTTAAGGTTCACATGATAACCAACCTCCCAGCTAGTCAACTGAATAAACGTTGTTACCTGTTACTGTTCAATTCACAAGACCTTTACTTCAATTTTAAATGATCAAAACCACCCAAAAACCCACAGGTTGTCACATGGCGTGCAGGAAATTGTAAATCAGAGACTGAAGTAATTATAACCTATAACAGTATACCTTATACCTAAAGTTTGGTTGCAGGTAATGTATGCTTGCATGAGATTAAGTGGATAACATTGTGTCTAATTCAGGGTGTGAGAGAATAAATAACCTTCATTTTAAAAATCACAAAATCTTGCAGCTGTAATAATCTAATTAGAATCCATACTTCAAGGGAAAGAAAACAGACTTCTTTCCTTAAGAACACACTGATCACAGACAGTAAGAGAGGAAATAACACTGTTTGTGACAAAGACATATTGTTCAAACCTCTGTCAATGTATTAGCCATTGGGTGTATCATACTAATAATCTGGGATTGAATGAAAACCAAATTGATAGGAGTCTACATTATAATAGAATTAGAATGGCAAATGCCAACGTGGTTCCAGCTACTACAGTGAACCCCCTTGCCAACATCTGGAATTTGGGGCAACTTTCAGAAGCAGCCACAGTTACACCGTACCTCAAATTTTATGCATCCAGCTTCCAATTACATGAACAGCAGAACAGGATGGGTGGGGCATCAAGTGCCACAAAGTTTGCTGTTTTCAAATAAAGGAGGTTACATGGTTTGTTTTATTTAGAATCACTGACTTGATCACTTTCACTATTGACCATTAACAATAACAGCAGAATGCAATACACTCAGTCTTCGTTATTTGCTACCCACAGATTTGGGTACTCATACTGGACCTACTCCCGACCACAAATATTTTCAGAGGGTTTAGGCTGATTTGAAATGCCTCCAAAGGAGCGGGAATGCACACAGATGTATTCTTCCATGTGCAAGTGGGTGTAGGAATACACCCACATCTCTTATGCCATCTTGGTGTAAGTATCTGCATCTCATGGTCTTGTCCAATTCCATAAGCAGTCTGTCTTGGTAAACATTGCACAGGTGAGGGCTTTAGCGGTATCCACATTTTTTGTTATCTGACGATCAACTGTACCCCTATTCCACGCAAATATCAAGGAGCGAGTCAACATTCTATCCCACTGCCGACTCTCCACTATTAAGAAGGATTGCACCCATTAACCATTCAAGATAATACTGGGCCTTCACAGAATGAAAAAGGAGCCGCAGATTGGATGGAAGGGGTGATGGACACGCTCTGGAAGTTCAGCTGACAGGAAGCTACTAGAAGTCATTCTGCCCAATATCTAGCTCCCAACCATAGATTGTAAGGAATAAGCGGAGTAGGCCATTCAGCCCCTTGAGCCTGCTCTGTCATCCAATAAGATAATGGCTGATCCAACATTCCTCATGACCATTTTCCTGCCTTAACCCTCATTCCCCGACTGATCAGGAATCCATTTATCTCAGCCTTAAATATATACAAGGACTCTGCCTCCATAGATCGTCATGACATGAAGTTCCAAAGTCTCTTAACAGTCTGAGGGAAGAAATTCCTCCTCATCATGGTGCCCCTTTATGCTGAGTCTACGTCCTCTGATCCTATACTCTACCAAGACAGCAAATACCTGTCAGGGCACTACAGGTATTGCAGGCAGGCCATGAAGATGATCCCATGAAACCTTGTACAAAAACAAGTTGCCAGGAAAGCTCAGCAGGTCTGGCAGCATCTGTGAAGGAAAAAACAGAGTTAACGTTTTGGGTCTGGTGACCCTTCCACAGAACCAGGAACCTCGTATTTTGTTAATCAGAGGTATTGGGTCAGAGAGAAAGATTTGCACCCACCAAATGTATTTACCCTGTCAAGCCCTTAAGAATCCGCTATGTTTCAATGAGTTCACCTCTCATTCTTCTAAACTCCAGTGAGTACAATTCCAACCTGTTTAGCCTTTACTTATAAGACAATCCCTCCATACCTAGTGAACTTTCTCTGAATTTCCTCCAATGAAACAATATCCTTCCACAAGAGCATCAAAACTATGCACAGTACTCCAGGCGTGATCTCACCAAACCTTGTACAGTTGCAGTAAGACTTCCCTACTCTTATACTCCAAGTCCCTTGAAGTAAGGGCCAATATTCCATTAGCTTTCCTGTTTAACTGCTACATTTGTGTGCTAGCTTTCTGTGTTTCGTGCACAAGGACCCCCAAGTCCCATTGAGTTGCAGCTTTCTTCAGGTTTTCTCCATAAAATAATATTATGTTCTTTTGTTCTCCCTTCCAAAATGATCAACTTCACATTTTCCCACCATGAGGACCTCGCCCAGTTTGCACTTGAACTCTTACATCTACCAGGCTAATGGCAGAAATTTACACAATTGGGGTGGAATGAAGCCACATCATCTGGACAGAAAATCAGCTTGAAGCCTAAACAACATTCATAAAGGACTGTGGTGGGATAAATTATATAACTGTGTGACTCCAGTCCTCACTGAGGAAGAACTCCTACCCTTGGGAGCTACAGTGCCACAAGCTCTATAGTGGGCACTACAGGTATTGCAGGCAGGCCATGAAGATGATCCCATGAAACCTTGTACAAAAACAAGTTGCCAGGAAAGCTCAGCAGGTCTGGCAGCATCTGTGAAGGAAAAAACAGAGTTAACGTTTTGGGTCTGGTGACCCTTCCACAGAACCAGGAACCTCGTATTTTGTTAATCAGAGGTATTGGGTCAGGGAGAAAGATTTGCACCCACCAAATGTATTTGAGCATTGACAGTACATTATCAGAATCAACTGAGCCTTTTAACAATCTCAACAGACCCTGAATTATTTATTTATAAACGATAGTGGGAGGGGCATTGATTTTGGCACTCGGCCATACTCTATAATGAGAGTGAGCCCAGGGATGGGTGTGTAGGTGGGTTGGCTGGGCACTGTATGGCTGAAAATAGAGGCACGTAAGATGCACATTCAAGTATTGGTCCTGGCAGACATGCCTAGTGGCATCCTGATGCTAGCCATCGTCTGGGCTACTGTGCGGGAGGCAATGTCCAAAGTTTTGGCCATTTTATGCATAACCAGTAGAATCAAATTCTCTCAGCAGTCACTGGCAATCCACTGCAATTTCTATTTCAAGGATTTTAATGGGCCGCATACAATCGTAGCTAAATAGTTTTTAAAAATGTATTTGTATAAAACAGCAAGATTAGAAGCAATGGTAAAACTTGGGAAGAAGGGTCAAACTGGATAGGGATGACAATGTCTCAAAATTTGGTTTTTTTCTAAAATGAAGTATTTTAATGCTACATGCAGACAGTTTACAGCAAATACTTACTTAAAGCAAAATAGTTTTAGTACAAATATTTGTTCAGATCCTATTGCTGTTTTGCAACACAGCTAACACCAATACAGCTTAAAACATGCTGATTTGAAAGTTATTGATTATTGTTTAAATAAACGGTGTTATGTTGATATGGAATGACCCTGTACCTGGCTCAGAAAGGAGAATTGATTATTATATACCACATTTTCTATTGGATCTTGCAATCCAACAAAGAAACAAACATTGAAAACAAAATGAATGTGAACACCAAAGGTGAAGAGTTTGGCTCCAGACGTCTCCATTAGGTTAATTCTATGTAGTTGAGTAAGCATGCAAACCTTAAAAAGAAATAATGACATGATCAAATGGAAAGGGGAGGTTGAATTTTAAATTCTTTCATGGGATCGGGGCATCACTGGCAGGGCCAGTATTTGTTGCTTCTTTCCTAATTCCTCCTGAACTGAGTGGCTTCTTAATTCATTGCAGAGACCAGTTTTGAGTTAAACACATTGCTGTAGGTCTGGAGTCACACGTAGGGCAGATTAGAGAAAGATGGGAGATTTCTTTCATCAGAAGACACTAGCAAACCAGATGGACTTTTACAATAATTGATGATAGTTTTATGGTCACCCTTACTGAGATTAGCTTTATACTCCAGACTGTACAAAACGAATTTAAATTTCACCAGCTACCATGGAGAGATTTGTACCTATGTTCTTGAAATATTAGCCTGGGCCTCTGGATTACTAGTCCAATGACTTTACTGCTATGCTACTGTCCATGGGGAGTCTGGGCCCTGCATGTTGTCCAGACAAGCAATGCCAGTAAATTTCCACTAAAGTCAACAGCTAGCAATGCTCACAAGCTTGGATTAGAAATAGCTTTTCATCCAGTTTTCATTGCTACATGTTGAGAACCATCTGGATTTTTATAAAGCAGCAGGGTTGAGATCAAAAACTCAAAAGGCATAAGAGTGCCCTCCCACTATTATACTATGAAGTCTCCATAATTTTAAATAGGAAGTGAACATCATTATTGTGATTCCCTGGTGCTCTTAATCATGTTCCCTAGTCCAGCACTTGACAGAAGGCAAATTAGTCAAAACATCTATAGGCACAAAGCCCATGCTTAAGTACCATTATGTTGACATAGTGACGGTGCAGTGATATGAACAGCTTTTATGTTGAAAGTTATTTTCTAAGAAAAGGCAATAAAGAACCTTGACATGAAATGGGGTTCAGATCATTTCTCTCACCTTTCTCCCTATATATGTTCATGAAATATTCTTCCTCTAAAGAAAATCCCTTTCTAACCAGAGCTTGAGGGATTTTACATTCAACTGGAAACAGACAAATACAGACTAATCTCATATGTTTGTACAATGCATACCAACTTTGGAATGATTCAAGAACATAAGAGAGAGGAGCAGAAGTAGGCTATTTAGCCCATCAAGTTTGGTCTGCTATTCAATGCCATCATAGCTGATCTGATAATCCTGAACACTTTCCTGCCTTGTTCCATAAACCTTGATTTCTTTCCTGATTAAAAATTTGTACATCTCAACCTCTGTAGTCCTCTTCAGCGAAGAATTTCACAGATTCACAACTCCCTGGGAGAAGAAATTCCTCCCCATACCTCTCTTAAATGGGCAGCCCTTTAATCTGAGACTATGACCTCTGGCCCTGGGCTCTTCCACAAGGGGAAAACAACCATTCCACATCTACCATGTCAAGTCTCCTAAGAACATTATATATGACAGCAAGGTCTCCTCTCACTCTTTCTTTATTACTAGTTTAGAGGGACTGTCAATATTATGGGTGTGTCTTTCAATACAAGACTGCCTAGGCATACAATTTTCAGTTTTCTTTTGGACATATAATATTGATTTCATGAATCAACTTTTGTAATCATAATTATTTTGGGAAAGGAAATATTAAAACATCTGGAGAGCACTGCAATTAAAAAGTACCTTGATTTCAAACATTGGACTTACTGCAGGAACAGGCCTTTTCTGCCCTTCAAGCCTGCAATAAAGAGCTAAGGGACAGCACCACTGTCACAAAATATTATCAAACAATGTTTTACTAAGTAGACAATAAATTCAAGTCATGTGACTACCTGCACAAGATTAAATCAATTAAAAAAACATGTTTCAATAAACAAAAACTAAACTATTTTCTTTCTGTATGAAGTGACCTAACATGGAAACTTCATGTGTTTTTGGAAATGTTTTGTGACTGGGCTCCAAAAACCTAAAGCTAACTCTACAGATTTTTTTCTCCAAGTTCCATCAATGGATAAGAAATGTGCTGGAGATGCTTCCTTGGTGACAAAATTGTTTTACTTGACTCCTCTCCATCCTCGAAAATTCACAAGGTAGTGTGATACTGTAAGCTTCAGAACATTAATTACTGTTCATGGATTGAAAGAATCAGCAAGAACTCTGCCTGGAATAAACTATTAAAAGGACAAGAACAAACTTGCATAGGAATTGAAAGCAACTAGCTACGTCTGGGAGAAGAAGGGGCCAAAGCTACATGAACTGACTGTTTTATGCCATAAGGACAAATGATTGCTCCACAGAAGAATTTAAGGAGTTAATCACAGGCAAGTTGTGTCTTCAAACAGACAGTTAAGATCAACTGTAACAAGGAACAAAAAAGTTACTTCTGAAAAGGAGGCAAGCTGCTGACTCAAAGACTCCAAAAAGAATAATCAATATTTTGGATGAGAGAATCTATAAATCATTAATATTGTCACACCATAAACCTGAAGGATGAAAAATCTATGTAAGAATTCAACTCTAGAACTCCACATTAGCAGAACTTCAAAGAAGAATACTGCACAAGGATCAAACCCTGGACATTTCCAGAGACAGGCACTGTTGTTTGGAATCTTAGCTAAATTCCATCATTAATTGGGTAATAGCCTAGTTGAGTTGTGAGGCTTAACTTGCTTACTTGAGGGGGCTTATTTTAGTTGCTGCAAGCAATAAAGTTTAAATCATTGTTTCTGAAATTGATTGTGAGATTTCTCAATATGTAACCAAATTAGATAAAGGTAATAAAGAGTCACCATCAATTTCTACGTTTTAAAGTTTAGCCTTGAAGGTTTAAGTTAATATACAAAAACCTCAGAGGTTTGGGTTTGAATCTTATTCAGATAAATAACCCTGCTGGCTTAGTGTGAGCACTAGTTGCTTTCTTTTTAACATGTAGCAAAAATTACTTTATTTCTTAAGGATAGTTCCACTTTGCAAATGCACTAAATATTAAACCACAACCCACTGACCAAACGCCTTTCTTATTTTTTTTAATTCATCCCCAAAGAAATTCGTTTTAAACTTATACATTCTGACCCGTTAGCTGACTAATTCCTAACGAATTAAAAATTTCACCCATACCTACCACGGGTACAACTATTTTCTTCCTTTCCAATATAAAATCTCTTTTTCAAATCCCAATGCCATAAAAAGGAGGAAAAGAGAGACTGAGTCATGGAATTTGATTAATATAGTTTGCTGAAATAAACTCTGTGATGAGTCATTCATACTGAACTAGTACCATGACATGAATGAGCAGATGCCAGAAGAAAGCTCAAAGCAGAATTACAATGTACACCTACCCACATCCTCTAATCATCTCAGGAAGCCCATGTATTAATTTATTAACTCGAGAGAGGTTTAGCAAGATAACAAGAGCTTGTATCAAAATTTGGCATGCTCCTGTGCAGTGCTGTAGCTCCACTGGGATGGTACATAGCTGAGATGCGAGTGAGAGCTGTGAATAAGAGCGTCACCTTAGCGGTT
>NC_063360.1:23838823-23843589 GCF_021869965.1 Rhincodon typus | reverse complement strand
CAATCATCTCACTATGAAGGTTAACATGTCACTTGTACAAGGACACTCGAGTCTCAATGCATCTCCCCACCTTTCCCTATCTACTGCCATTCAGATAAGAACCTGACTTCTTGTTTTTGCTACCAAAGTGGTTAACCTCACATTTACCTTCATTATACTTCATCTGCTATGCATCGGCCCAACGATCAACTTCTCCAAATCACACTGAAGTATCGCTGCATCCTCCTCAGAGTTCGCCCTCCCACCCAGTCTTGTGTCATCTGCAAACCTAGAGATATTACATTCAGTGTCCTCGTCTCAAATCATTAATATATGTTGTGAATAGCTGGGGTCTTAGAACTGATTTCTGTGATACGCCATTAGTCACTGTCTAACACTTGGAAAAAGATATGTTTATTCCTACCATTTGTTTCCTGCCAGTTCTCCATCTATATCAGTACACTACTGTGAATCCCACACGCTTTAATCTTATATACTGACCTCTTATGAGGGACCCTATCGAAAGCATTCTGAAAAGTTCAAATAAACCACATCCACTCCCCCTATCAACTTTACTAGTGACATCTTTGAAAAAGTAGATTTAAGTAGATTTGTCAAGCAAGATTCTCCTTTTGTAAAACCATGCTGACTCTTTTTGATCTTGTCACTGCTTTCCAAGTACTCTGCTCTTAAATCTTTTATAATCTTTTTGTTCACTATCGATGTCAGGCTAACTGGGCTATAATTCTGTTCACTCTCAGCTTCCTTTTTTTAAGAAATTAATGGGGTTACATTAACTACCTCCAATCCATAGGAACTGCTCCAGAGACTATAGTAGCTTGAAAGATGACCACCAATGCATCCACTATTTCCACGGTGACATTCTTAAGCACATTGGGGTGCAGATTATCATACCCTAGAGATTTATTGGCCTTTAATCCCATCAATTTCCTCTGCACCATTTCCCAACTAATAAAAATTTCCTTCAGTTTCTCCCTATCTCCAAACTCTGCATTCCTCAACATTTGAGAGACTTTATTTGTGCCTTCCTTTGTGAAGGCAGAACCAAAATATACATTTAATTGGCCTGCCTTCTCTCTATTCCCCATTATAACCTCCCCTGTTTATGACTATCATGGACCCATGTGAATTAACTAACATTTTTCCTGCACATACCTTTGAAGTTTGCAATCAGTTTAGATGTTCTCTGCAAGCTTACTCTTATATGCTAATTTCCCCTTCTACGCCCCTTCCTTGGACCTAATACTACCATTAATTTCCATCGTTGGGCTAACTCCCATTTTATCTTTGTGCCAGACAGGAATGAACACTTTTTCCAGTTTATCTATGCATTCTTTAAATGTTTTCATTGCCTGTCTACCAAAGCACTTTAAGTATTGTTGCCAATTTATCATAGCTAGTTCGTCCTCATGCCATGATAGTTTTCTTTATTTAGATGAAGAAAGCTGACAGTAATAGATATCTCAAAGTGCTTTACAATGAATTAAGTACTTTTCGAAGTGTCGCCATTGTTGTAATGTCAGGAATGTGGCAGCCAATTTGTGTTCAACAAACCTCTTTAAACAGAAGTGTGAGCATGAGAAGACTTGTATGGTTTGTGAAAGTTCATGGAGACTTGTGCCCTCACGCACAGAGTGGTGCCTCTCAAGTTGCTCCCTTACCCCCAGCTTCTCTTTCCCCCCACATGCACAGATGGAGAAAGATGCTTATGATCTACTGTGAACTATTATGGTTAATCAACTACTTATCCCTCAACCAATGTTACAAATAAAAAAGAATTGGTCAGGGCACCAGGAATAACTCCCCTGCTCTTTCTCAAAATAGTTATTCACATTCACAGAGTTTTTTGATACCTTGGTTGAACACTTCTTCCAAAATACAGCACTTCCAACAGTACAGAATTGCCTCAAGTACTGCACTCGTGCACCAGCCTTGATTTTCATGCTGAAGGTTATGAGTGGGAATTGAATTCAGAACATTAAGATTCACTTAGCATGAAAGGAACGTGTAACCTTACTCTGCTCTCTTTTCTTTACAAAGCCAGCCATGCATTTAGGATAATTGAATATGTAGTTAGTAGTAAAATCAACAAAACAGTAGTTAATTTTTATTGCCTACATAAGTCAAAAGAGTCATAATTAGTATTTAAAACTATCCACTTAATTATAGATTAAACTTCAAGCTGCCTAAGAAAGCATGAAAATACGCCTTCTACTTAAAGAGGAGCAGTTCAAACTCCACTAATGATGCACAACAGCAAGAAAATATTTGGATAAAGCGCATACTTGATGACATTGTAGCATTACATCGAAAAAAATACTGTGAAATGAGAAATCATCTCCATCTCTCATCTTGAAATGAAAGCAGGGCTAATTTTTTTTTTAAATAAAACACTATAATCAAAACATGTTCAGGAAGTACAAATAAATGTCACCACTAACCAAAGGCTCATAGACTTGCTCTGGACTTTGCTCATGTTTCCCCAAGAATTTCTCGACTGTGGCAAAAATATTCACATTTTAATTTCATTGTTATAAAGTTTATGACATTGCAGCTCCACTTAAATCCCTCATGCATGTCCCAATCATCTATTTCATGCCATATAAAATGTGATTATTCTTCTTTCAATTACAATGTGCTTGACTGTCCATGACTAGCTGATGCTTCTGCTTGATAACACCACTATTGCTTGGAAATCTTGACTTTGTGTCAGATTCTAATTGCTTCCAGGGGAATTTCACACCAGAGATCATTAAATGGCCCACAGTTCAAGATCAGTAATGAGCATCATCGTTGACTGCAAAACCATGACCCAATTATGTATATTTAGTTGCCCTATTCCTTTCTTTCAATCAATTTATTCCCCCAAGTCTTGGACAAACAAGCAGCACAACAGTAAAAGATATTCAGAATGCTTACAAAGGAAATGCTCATTTTGCACTATTTAATACTTCATAGGATTAGGAAGAGGTTATTGAGTCACTTGAACCTTTTCTGCATTCAATCGATCACTATTAATCTGTTTGTAAACTCCATTCGATACTTTGATCGATATCATTTGTATACTAAAAATCAGTCTGTTTTGAGTCTATTTTGAAATTTCCATCGATTGAAGGTGCATAGCCTTTTGTGGACCGCAGTCCGAATTCTACTGACTATTGTACGACAAAGTGCTTCGTGATTTGCCATTTGCCACAATTCTCTTCAAGATGCATACTCCATTCAGTGATAGCTTTGTTTTGGTTTCAGAGCAAGGAACATCTATTCTTTTTTGTCATACAATTCCCCTTCATTAGGATTCAAGGTGAATATCTTCAAAGCTAAGATTTCATCAAAAACTAGGTAATAAAATAGTGAATTCCACCCCTGCAACTGACTCACTCAACCCACATATTATTGTGAATATACTGAACATAGAAAATGCCTGTAATTTCATATAAATATTTATTTGAAACTACTTTTTCTTTAACATATTGAGCACCTCTTGCTTTAATGACGACAAAATATTCGAACACTATGAAAAATCGTGATAATATGATGAAAAACCTCCAAATCTCTGCCACAAATTCTTCACAATGTTTCGGGTCTCAAAATTGTCACTGATTAATTTACTACATGCTCAATTGCTGAATAACTTCACAGGACCATTTTATATTCTTTTCAATCCTAGTCATTAATAGCTCCTTATCAACACAAGACCTCCAAACTAGGTAAAGATCTGGAGATTTGCAGAAAACGAGATATACATCACTTGACAAATCAATGATCTTTCTGCATGATATTAAGAAGAGGGGAAATTGTAGAAAAACACTAAGCAGGAAAGCAGGATAACACAGTTGAAGAAAACACCACAGCAGTAGCTTCCATTTATCGTGAAACTCGTGCTACAGCATAGACAAATAAAAAGCAAATGAAAAAGGCAGTTTCCCTCTGTCAACCTGATGTCTGACATGCAAGAAAACTCAATGGCTGAATTTTAAAATCCTGAAACAAGTAGTCAAGTTAGAGGCTAAAATTTTACACATCTCAAACTTGACCTCAACCCGCCTACTTCTAGGTTTAACAGAGATAAGACAAGCAGTAAGCAGTGAACCCAAGTTGCGGTTTGACAAGTGAACTATTTTAATGAGGCTAGCAGCCCCGATTCAATCTGTTTTACCGGTTTTTCCGAGCGCCTACATGTCAAATTAGGCAGGGCAGCTTTGAAAGAGTTAAGGACCTTTGCAGGATTCCCTCTGAACCAAACTGAACATGAATGCTTCCCCCAGCACTTCCTTACTTCCTTGCTCAAAGAAGAAGTGCGGTGTATTAGCCACGTGAGAGAGAGTTTCTTGGTTAGTGAATAATGCCAAGGAAGAAGTCAAGTTTGATTTAGACAGTCTAATAAAACACTGATGACCTTGTTTTTAGTAGCATTAAAATTGAAATCAACAGACGGCAAAATTTTTCTTATCATTTGCTAAGGTTTTAGAGTAGATTTGTAGCTCGGGTTGTGGATGTTGTGGTTGGTTGGCTCGCCAAGTTGGTTCGTTGTTCCGCAGATGTTTCATTACCCTGCTGGGTTACATCATCAGTGCAGCCTCCGATGAAGCGCTGTTGTGTTTTCCCACCTGTTATTTGAATGCTGGTGTCCGTCGGGCTAGATTACCTCACTTCCCGTTTTCCTTCGCAGTGAGTGTATATGGGGTCGAGCTCTATGTGTTCGTTGATGGCTTTCTCAGTGGAGTACCAGGCTTCTAGGAATTCCCGTGCTTGTCTCTTCTTTG
>NC_063360.1:23818589-23828823 GCF_021869965.1 Rhincodon typus | reverse complement strand
CCCTTCTTCAGAAATGAAGAAGGGTCTAGGCCCGAAACGTCAGCCTTCCTGCTCCTCTGATGCTGCTTGGCCTGCTGTGTTCATTCAGCTCTACACCTTGTTATCTCAGATTCTCCAGCATCTGCAGTTCCTACTATCTCTGTCATAAAAACACACTTGGTTCACTAATATTCTTTAAGGAAAGAAAACTACTGGCCTTACCTGGTCTGGCTTAACATGACTCTAGACCCATATGGTGGTCAACTCTTAACTGCCTTCTAAAATGATCCACAAAGCCATTCAGTTCTATCAAAACTACTAAAAAGTCTCAAGAAAGGAAGGAAACTGAACAGAACACCTAGTATCAACCTAGGCACTGAACACCAAACTTAACCCTATCAGCCCTGCAAAATCTCTTGTGAACTGGCTCACTAGTTAAGAAATAAGCTGACACTGTCATACTCAGAATCATACCTCACAAACATTATCCCAGATAATATTACCATCATCTACAAGCAGGACAGAGCCAGCAGAGATGCTACATTGGTGCAGTGAGGAGGAAGTTGCCCTGTACTCACTCATCTCAATCCACAAGGACAAGGAGAACCACAACTTTGACTGGGACAACACCAAGATCCTGGGACAGGCTAGGCAGAGACAAGCACGAGAATTCCTGGAAGCATGGCACTCCACGAAGCATGCTATTAATAAACACATTGAACTCGACCCCATATACATTCCACTACGGAGGAAACCCGGAAGTGAGGCAATCCATCACAACGGACCCCAGAGTTTAAAAACCAGGCGGGAAAACACACCGACGCTTCATCAGAGGCTGCACTGAGGATGTTACCAAGCACGGTAACGAAACGTCTGCGGAACAACAAACCAGCTCGGCGAGCCAACCAACCTCAACAGGGGATAAACATACTTGACCTCATCCTCACCAATCCTCCTGCTGCAAATACACCTGTGTATAAAAATATCAGGGAGAATGAACACTGCACAATCCTTGTGGCGGTGAAAACTCATCCCTACATTGAGAATACCTGCCATGTTTTGCAAATTAGATAGATTTCAAACATGTCTAGCAACTCAAGGTTGGGCATCCATGAGGTGTCTGGCCCATCAGAAGCAGCAGAATTGTATGCCAACCACATGGCAGTGCATATCCTCCATTATACAACTACTGTCAAGCCAGGAGATCATCCTGATTCAATGAAGAGGGCACACCTGGAGCTTAGTGAAACATGAGGAAGTGAGTCTACTGGAAGCCAGGAGAAACATTATCGTTTCCTGTAAAGACTTTAATCTGGCATTATGTGTGGTGTAACACAACCATGGTTGGGTGTTTTCTGTTACGTTAGGAAGCTGGAGGATGTTTTATTCTAGGTGTTCAAAATAAGAAAGGGATTTAATAGATAAATTAGTATTATAACTACAGCCGAATCAGTTATGAATGAAATTAGGAATCATATTTTCTTTTACTCCAAGCCCAGTGAAAATTTAGACCAACATAATAATTTGTGGTTGGTCAGCCATTTGAAATTTTCACTGTTGGCATTAAAAGTGCCGAAGTACATAGAGCAGGTTAGTGGAGATTAACATGTATATTCACCATGTTATGACAGAAGAGAGTCACAGGCTTGTGGGGAACAAAATGACTATCCAGATTCTCCATTTCTGATATAGCTTTAATGGTATTGTGATATTATCATATCAACACCACTCATATTTGAGCAAATTGTTAATACTTTCAATTTTATCCAGTTTCCATACTAATTATTAATTATTTGTCATTTTTCTCTCTCAGTTCTTCTGGATTATGTCATTGTTGCATTTTTCCACATTCATTTTAACCTAGATGTTCAAATTTCACTAAATTACCCGGCTATAAATGCAACTAAAGCAAATTGACAATAATTCCTGTTGCTTTAAAAGTGATGCTGTGTACAAGGGCTTTTTGAGAAACACCCACACTATGTGGGGGTGTGCGCCAAAATACAGCACTCGTGCCAGCAAAAATTCGAAAGGTTATTAAGGCCAACTCACTGAGCAGCACTATTGACAAGCAACCCCCCCCACTCAGATATGCCACCTGCTAAACAAGGTTGACAGTGAAATTGCTCAATGGTAAATTAAGTGAATAGCTTCTACCATCTCATTTATAATTCAGTCACCATCAGCCAGTTTTTCATTTCATCCAACCCCTCTCCAGTAACTCCTAAGACCCAACTAACTGATGAACAAAGCAGTGGGAAAGCCTTCTTAAACCACAGGAGACAGCAAAAACATCTTTTTAATCTAAAAGGGCAATAACTTAGGAACAGCATCATAGACATTCATATTTCTTAGCCTTGAACACCTTTTGATTAAAATATCATAACTGTTCCTGGGGAGAGGGGTGTGTTGCTTATTTTAGCACATTAATAACTCTGCCTCAGAAAAGACTTGTGTTTCACTCTGCACAATTAGAAGAAAAACTACAAAAATCTACTCAAATTGCATTTTCAGTGACAACTTCTAAAACATCAAAGTTATATTAATTAGTATTTTTAAAATAATTTGGGGGTCAAGTGAAGAGAATAATTATGTTCTTAACATACAACACTCAAATGAACCTGAGCTAAAGGATACTATTATTGAAAAGTGCAGACAGAAACTTTTCTCTTAAATAATAAACTTGAAAAGTTGTATAGTTATTGTTTGAGCTGCGAATTATATCTTAAATGGTTCGTTGATGTTCTACATGTTGACTTTTTGGAATAGTCATTCTTTAGGAACTAAATAACAAAATATGCAATGAAGTTATTTATCCAAGGCACATTTATGAAAACTAAGTTATCAGAACCAGTGTTTACAATCATAGGAAGCTAAAATCAGCCGCAAGAGTAACGGTGAAGAAGTTCCAAATGTATAGCAATGGTCAGAGTAGGGATTTGCGAATAGAGCAGATAACATCCAATTGCGGACCATTAATGGAACCTATTGATTAGGCCAAATGATCTCCGACAATTTTGTAATGTCTTTGAAATGATGAAACCATAACTCAGTGTGAAACAAGGTCTACAGGAGGCACAGTGATGTATAAAGTCGTGAGAACCAACCTAAAAATGTATTCAAACTACGAATAAGCACCAACGCTGTCACGAAGTATGCACACAAGCATTTTTCTGCCAATGTATCTAACGTCTCCAAAAGAAGATTATTATGAGGAATTGAGTTTTTACTAATTCATGTTAAATTTGACTGATGCAACAAAACTTACTTGTGCTGTCTGATTTGTTGTATTGAAAATCTTTTCACAGGATCATATTCAAGCATTCCTGTAATGACAAATAAAGACTAATGTTAAAATAACACAATGGCTACAAAACTAGAAAAAATTACTTCCTGATTTAGTCTTCTCTGGGTACTGGCCCAGAATTAACTGGAGGCTTGAGCCTTCTCTATGGTGGAACCTACATTATAGCACAAAAGAAAGGAAATGATTTGCAAATAACTTATACCATACCACAATTGCCTATACCATACCACAATTGCCTTACACTTCAATGTTCTTCTCCTGTTATCCTCAGCAAAAAACCTGAGACGATCATAGCCATGTCACCATTATCAATGGCAACCACAAGTTCCCTGAATTAGTGTTACTTTTACAGGCATTAAACCTTAGACTGTAAAATATTTTGCCTGTGGAGTCTCTTGATCAGTTAGTATCATGATGCATGCATTTAAAGGATCCATCAGCAGTTCAAAATTACTATCTTTCCTCCTTAAAACCACAGGAAATTCAGGTACCAACTTTAGGAGATTTATAAGCATCTTTTACATTGTTAATTTCATGATATATCATTGTGCTATGATTTATTTAGCACACTTAGAAAGTTGTTTGTGGATGTAACATTTTGTTTGCCATGCTTGTTTGTGGAGCTAACAGGATTACCAATTGATTGAAAAAAAAGCTTCTCAGTTTCGGTTACTATTTACTTGTTAAAAGAATCACGTAAAAAGGCTGTTCTGTATGTCATTCCAACAATTTTCCACAATATTCCAGCAGGCAAAGAGCCCAATTTATGCTTACAATATTAACTACAGAGTTATGCTAGATCAACAGATGTTGTAGCTACATGTGAAAGTATATTGTAAAAAACAAAATCACAATAGCCCATAACACCAGCTTGAATTTTGCAGTTATAATGTCAATGAAACTGCAAGCATTTGACATTAACGCACATGTGAAACTGAGCAACTTATCCACATATGGACATTGAATTGCGGAGATTTATTTGGTCCATCGTGCATAAGCCAGCTCTGCAAAAGCAACTCTGGTAATTCTACTCCCTCGGATCTGCAACTTTTTTTTTGTTCAGTCAATCATTCAACTTAAATGTAATATAGATGTTCAAAAACCCTGAAAAGTAATGATTCATTATTGAGGTGTTACTTGAGTTTCAATGGCACACTAAACCATAAATATAGCTGAAAATTCTGGGATCCTGGAAAACTATTTTTATGTTTGTGGAATGCCAAGTTTTTCCATTGTGATTAAAAAGCCTTTAATATAGTTTTTCCCCCCAAGTTTTAACATTTCAGACTCAATTTGCTAATTTTATAAATAGAGGATAAGAACATACAGGTGAAGGGCATTGATTGGTTATTTGAGCACATATGGAGAAACAGTTACTGACAGAGATAGCAAGAACTGCAGATGCTGGAGTCAGAGTCAACACAGTGTGGAGCTGGAGGAACACAGCAGGTCAGGTAGCATCAGACGAGCAGAAAAGTCGACATTTCAGGTTGGGACCCTTCATCAGTCCTGAGAACTGGAGTGGAGTCAGGAGATATACATCTGTAACATCTCATTCTGTGAATAAATCTATTCCAAGCAAAAACTGGCTTTGATTTCATCCTTCATCAAATCGCTATCAGAAAGTGTTTTTCTTTATTTTCTTCATGGGATCCATGTGTTGTTGGCAAAGTTAAAATTGGTTGCCTATTCTTAATTGCCTTGAGCAGACAGGCTCATTTCAGAGGGCAGTAAGGAGTCAGTCAATCACATCGCTTTGGGTCTGGAGCCATGTGTAGGTCAGATCAGATAAGGATGGCAGATTTCTTTCCCAAAAGGACATTATTGAAGCAGATAGGGTTTTACAACCCTCTGATAGTTCTGATGGTTGTCACAGAGACTGATTTTATGGTTCCAGATTTTATTAATTCAATTTTTAAATTCCACCAGCTGGCAGGGTGAAATTTGAATCCATATTCTTACAGCATTAGCTTGTTCTTCTGGATCATTAGTCCAGTACCGTTACCCTTACGCCACCATCTTTCCCCAATATAATAAAAATGTCCTAATCAGGAACAAATACAAAGTTGCTGGAAAAGCTCAAAAGGTCTGGCAGCATCTGTAAAGGGAAAAACAGAGTTAACATTTCGGGTCCGGTGAGCCTTCCTCAGAACTGGACCAGAAATGTTAACTCTGTTTTTTCCTTCACAGATGCTGCCAGACCTGCTGAGCTTTTCCAGCAACTATGTTTTAGTTCATGATTTACAGCATCTGCAGTTCTTTTCGGTTTTCAATAATATCCTAATCTTCAGTAACTTTGAAAAATGAAGGATAATAAGTATATTTCACTTCCTGTTTTCTGTGAGAATGCTACAATGCAATTTGCTGCTTATTCTATTGAAATCAACTGCTGCTGGATGCCTCTGGGTCCCTTTGAATTGGCATTAAATTCAAATTAAGGGCAGAAAAGCAAAACTCTATGCCATAGAGATGGTCAGATGCTCGGAAGGAACTTTGTTGAAGGTCAGCATGTTCCCTCGCTTCTCTACTGACCTCAAAATTTGGACCATTGTGATATACCATTAATCATCCGTTGTTATAAATTCACCAACTATATTTTGCTCTCCCTGTACATTTTGCAAATTGGCTACGAAAAGAATAATTCAACGTTCTACATGTAGTGATAGCTTTGCAAATTCAGCAATATTATCCATGAAAAAAGGTAATTAAAATCTAATAAAACTGTTCATTAAAAGATGAAGAAGATCACTGAAGCAAACTGCTACATAAATATGTATGAAGTACCAATAATAAATGAGAATTCTTGGAGGACAGATACACAAGACTGAGTTGTATTTCATCAATTCTTATACTCTTGCTGCTTCAAAGTTTCACCAATCTTTTTACATATTTAATAAGAATGATAAAAGTAGTACAGCTTTATTAAAGTCCTGGAAATTCCTCAGTTATAAGGTATTTTCTTAACAACAAAATTGATTTATTAGGTCCCATTTGATGAATATCCTCAGCTCTCAGTTTACTACATTGAAGTCAATTGTTAGAGGAAGCTGGATGACTAAACGAGGGGCAAGGAAAAGAAGCGTTATCACCAGTATAGGCCTGTTAATCTGAATTCTGCCTCTAATGTACTAGGTCAGAAATCACACAACACCAGGTTATAGTCCAACAGGTTTATTTGAAAACACAAGCTTTCGGAGTCTTAGTCCTTCGTCAGGTGTTAACGAAAGAGGTAGTATCAGAATTTATAAAAGATCAAAGAGTCACACCACTGATGAGGATGTTCTAAACAAACCTAAGATGCTGTTAAATCTTTAATCATTAGAAGATTTTAATTGATTAATATGTGTATGTAAATCCCCAAATTCCTTTGAAGTCACTGTCCTGAGAGAACTTAAGGTTTTATCAATGTAAAGAGGAGGTGGCAGGTTAGATGTGAGGCTTTGTTTAGAATCTGTTTGTGTCTTGGTTTGGAGTCAGACTGGTTTTATTTCTTAAGTAGGAATTTATAAAATGCCACTTTGACTGTCTTTAAATTGTATGCTTTTTAAACAAAATAGAATGTATCTGTAAATAATGTACTCGTCTGTGTAATTCATCAAATGATAGAACTCTCTGTAAGCCTATTTGCATAGTTTTGTTTTGCTGCTTCTGATCTGCTGCTATTAAATAATATTGTGAAACGGAGGTTGGAAATGTTTATAGACTATGTCACCAATTCCACCTTGGCAGGAAATTATTGGACATTTTTCCTTGCATTTAATTAAAAAAAGTCACTACTTTTTCCGAATTAAAGATGAAGCTTCTGCGTGAATAAATACTGGTGAATAAAAATGCTCATAGGATTGACGAAGAATTTCCACTTACTGCAGGGATCATTAAATCATCCATGTAAAATACTTCCTAATACATTAAGCACCAATCAGGTTTATATTTAGTAAATAGATTAATTTGTAGAAGTACGATGTCATGATGTTCAGACAATAGGATTACAGGTAAAGAAAAGAGTGGGCTAATCACATAACAGCTCTTTCAAAGATCCAGCATAGACACACAATGGGACAAATGAACAAACTGGTCAGTTGAAAACTTGGCCTTTCGAGAAAAGGCAGACCTTCCTACCAATATAGAAACATTTCTCAATTGGCAATAACCATATGATTAATTTGAATTAACAACAGCAGCAAAAAGATGGTGAAACAATAGAAGTGGAAGGGGAAGCAAGAGGGCTAAGGCAATATCAAAAGAGATCAGAAAAGACAACAAAACCAAGTTATGCAAACTTACTTACAGAGAAAATAACCTTAGCTGCTTTCTTCACCACACTAACTCTCTCAAACGGGGAACAAAGGAAAAGACTACAGAAAGCAAAGGTATCAGAAACACAGATCATAGATATTTGAGAGAGAGAGAGAGATACAGACAGACACAGAGATAGAAAGAGAGAAAGAAAAACAAAGAGACAGGCAGAATCTGATTTCCTGTGAATGGTACCAAATAGTGGAGATCCATTATTATTAACAATTAATGAATAATAAATTAGTGAAATATTTTAATTGCCCCTTAAAATGATCTTATAAATAAATATATACTAGAGGCTATGTATTCTTTATAAATTTATATTGAAATAGGGGAGGTCATCAATGCAGAAGAGAGGATGCCATTAGTCAGTTCCTCAAAAATGTATTATTACATTCAACTGATGACAAATGTCTTTTGTCCAGATTAGTAAACAAAATGTACTTTGAATAAAAGCAAACTTTGATGTTTTAAGCATTTCGTACAGTATTTGTAGTCTTCTAACCTGTGTAGTATGCCATCTAGTGTATCTTTAGGGTATAACTTGCAACCTTATGGGCGCAAAATAACTGCTTGCTGTAAAACTTCACTCTTACTTAGTATGACCGCAAATCTACAGGAAGTTTTCACTCCACGTTAGATTTGAAGATGTCAGCTCACACCTGAAGTATTTTACAGCAGCATAACTTCATTAGTTATGTCCTCTCCCTTCAATTAAAAAAAACTGAGTATAACATTTTAAGTTTTTATTTTGAAGATGTGAAGTGAACATTACTTTCACTGATTTCATCCACCCATTCCCCTCAATTATTCCAGTTTTATTTTTAACTTTTATTATTCACTTTTATTATTCTTTAATGTAACCCATTTCATAAGATTTTGCTTAAACAAAGTATTGTTAAGCATTCTACTCATCAATTTTTCTTCTTCCCATTGCCCAAAGAAGTCCATGGCAGGTGATGCACAGAAGTTTCAACTAGGATTAAACTATTAGTTCAAACATTATCAGCAACAAAAGCAATATAATCTTCAAGAAAACTTAGTCAATGAAATCAGTGCATGAACTACATCACGAGGTTGAAATTGTCCAGAAGCAAAGTCATTTGAAGGCCACACACCCTAAAAATTTCACAATGGTATGTTTTTCTATGCTTACCTTGCAGTAAATCGGACAGCAACAGTCCACAATCTTCTGGAATGGTGTACTCCCCTTTCCCTATGTTTTCAAACAATTTGTAGATGTTATCCCCCTCAAATGGATAAAGTCCTGTTGTAATATTGTACCTACAAAAAAGTTCAGAGTTTATCACATGGTAATATTCCTCAAAAAAGTATTTCATTTCAATTTTTGCGTCCAAACTGTAGCATTAACATTCAGCATATAGAGGAAGAACAGGAAATTTTGTTAATACAAAATAAAATTAGTATTTTCAACAGAAGTGTCGAAACTTTGTACCACACCAGACTCTCAGCATGAAATATTTTAGGGATGAGGATGGTGCATGTATTTTCATCACAATAGCAGATGATGTTTTTATACATCTAATTATGTATTTGCAAAATGTTGTAAAACAACATTGCATTAAACATAAAAACGATACTGTAGATAATACGAGGCCAAGGTTTGCTAAACATTTTCATTGTGTGGCATGTTAACATTCAGTTCACCAAGAGTTCCTTTTGTATAACATCAACACAAATTATTTGCTTTTCTTTTGCATCAATAAATAATTATGCAATTATTACTTACAATGTCACCCCTGCAGACCAAATATCCACCTTAAACCCCGAAAACGTATCAAGGCCATTTGCGATTTCTGGAGGTTGGAATGCTGGTGACCCTTGACTAGTTCTACATGTGTCATCCTCTGCAAAAGGGTGTAATGCCTGAAAATGAGAAAAGGAGTAGGTTTTGATGTTATGGTCTTCCAGATGTGCATTAAAAATAACTTCCAAGAAACTAGAAAGAGGGAACAACTTTTAATGTCATTAATGTTATTCACAAAATGCAAAAAAAATGCAAGAACTTGGAAGAAACCTCAAATCCAAACCTGCAAGCAAAAGAAAATTAAGGGATCAGATATTTTCCATTATTAGTATTCAGAGATCATTTTGCTTCAAAGGAAAATCTATAACCAGGATTTCGCTGGTACACTAATTAATGTATTTAATCTGAGAACTTTGGAGTCTGGGTCCAAATTGAATTTAGGCTAGTGACAGGGAAGTTCTTAGCTACCATAATTCACAGATGTCAAACTGGCAACTGTATAACTGGAAAACTGTAGTAGCAAATACAATTCTAATATAGGCTAATATTGGCAAAAAGCATGAAGTAAGATTATCCATTCCCCAGAAATGAACTTGTTAAACATGTAATCTATTGTATACATTCTTTTAATTCATTATTAAATTAAAAATCTACCTGCTAGTTATAGCAATTCAGGAACAGGGTGAAAAAAAGGGAATGGATACATATTATTGCCTTGTACTTTTATTTTTCATGTCTTAACTTGTGTAAACAATTTCATTTTTGAAGTTTTTAATTTTTGCTCAATGGAACAAGTCTCAAAATATTTTCAACAGCATCCCAAATGCACATAACACTTTTTTGGGGTAAACTGAATCAATGAGAGAGAATGAACAGAATAAAGA
>NC_063360.1:23793089-23818089 GCF_021869965.1 Rhincodon typus | reverse complement strand
GAATGCAGGAACAGGGATGCCTTGCTACAATTCTGCAGGGTAATGAGACCATACCTGCAGTAGTGCATACTGTTTTGGGCTTCTTAGCTGAGGAAGGATGTTATGGCTATGGAGGGGGGTGTAACAAAGGGTTTTTGAAAAAAAATTATTTCTGGAATAGGAGGACTGACATACAAAGAGAGACTGGATCACTTAAGATTATATTCACTGGGGTTTTAGAAGAATGCGAGGAATCTCCGAAAAAACCTATAAAAGTCTAATAGAATGAGACAGTGTAAACATAAAGGATATTCTCGACTACCAGGAAATCCAGAGCTGGGATCAGTTTAAGAATACAGGGTAGGCCATTTCGACTGTGCTGAATGAGAAATGTCCTCACCCAGAGAATGGTGAGCCTGTGGTATTCTCTGCCACAGAAAGGATTGAAGCCAAAATACGGTACGTTTGTATGAAGTAGATAGATAGATATAGTTCTTGGTACTAAAGGGATCAAAGGGTATGGGGAAGAAAACCGAAAATGCATTGGATCAGTCATAATCATATTGAATGGTAGAGCAGATTCAGAGGGCCAAATGATCTCGTCCTGCTCCTGTTTTCTATGTTGCTATGTTTAGCAGTTTTATCATAGCTGCGGTTGCTTTGCTATCGTATGTTTTCAGTACATAATTAGTCCATGAAGGCTAGTTTCACTGGTTGATGATTATTGTGGAGTTATCTGAAATGTCATATTAATATACTTAATTGAAATAACTACCACCTAATGGAATCTTTCCATTTGCAAGTGGGAATTATTGTTATCCTATGGAAGGAAATTACCTGGGTTGTGTTCTCTTTTTTTTCTAAAAAAAATAACGAAGTATGCCTTGCAAGGCTAGTTAAACCCTTTGCACTGTACTCCATTGCATACTAAACCTAAGTAATGGATGGGGTACTTTGTTTTCTTATCATAAATTTTAAGTGACTGTAACATGATTGGAATTGATATTAGGTTTGAGGGAGAAAGGTGGTTTGCAAACTAAGATTTTAAATTTAGTTCACGCTTTCGGATTATGAGAAAAGAATATAGAGGTACCAGAGAAGATGTAAAAACAATTGACAGGAAAAGGCTGAGGCGACTGACGGAAAATCTGGTATTTTTATAATTATAATTATTAAAATTTACGTAGAAACCTCCTCTCCCAGAGAGTTCTAAGAATGTAGAATGCGCTGTCATAAGGGTTAGTTGAGGTGAACAGCAGATGTATTTAAAGGAACTTTTCTGGATAATTACAAGGTATAGAATAGATGAATACATCAGTAAGGTTAGATGAAGGGTGGGATGAAGTATTTGGAGCATAGGTCATTTGTATTGAATGTTATACTCGTGCCCTGCTAACTCTGTGGAATTCTAAGTAAAAGCTGACTTTGAAGGGTAACAGAAATTAACCACAGTAAATTGCTAATGCTTATAACTGCAGATGAACAGTCATAGTCAAAAAAAAAGCATTTGGTAAAAGATCCGTGCAAACCCTTAAAAGATAAAAACATTACTTGTATAATCAAAGAATGACAGTCATCAAAAGAAATGAGAAGATAAAATTAAACAAAGGGTTTATATAAATATAAAGGCTGATGAAGTTCTGATTGGCTGAAAGAAGTACAAAACAGTGGCAAGAACTGTGATCAGGATTCTAAGGAAATTTCAGTTGCTGTTTGGCAAAATGGTATGTTCATTTAAAAAAAAATCAGTGATTTAAAAAAGCCTGATTTATATTTCCCTATGAAAATACACAGATGAAAATCCACTCTTAATGGTTTAAACCTTTTGGTAAGAGAAATGAAGATTGTGCACAGGAGGCACAAAATATGAAAGATGTTTATGAATTATTAGTGGAATGTTCAGAGTGGATAGGTTCAGTGGTGAATAGACTCTTACAGTGATGTAAGAATGAATATTGCGCAGATTAAGACCCGAACACCAGCGAAGTTATAATTCTTATTTTTTGAATGCAAAGTAACATTTAGTAGAAATGCTATTGCATAACTATGGTTATATCTCTTAGTTTCTAGCCATTTTGAAAATTTAGGTTGAAAGATAAGCAAGATTTTTTTTGTTATTATATTGTTATTAGCTACCAGCAACGTTACACTATTCGAAAAGCAACATGTTCCGGCTGACGAATTCATAAATATAGACAAACTTGAACATATATTGCTCAGTTTTCTATCAAACAGCAGGCAGCACCTACCTCTCCCTCTGGGGTCCTCTAATTTGCCCCCCTGGATTTGGTAACCCATTTATCATCCTTAATAGGATGGCAAGATGAGAACTGCCCTGTTGTTTGAGCACTTCTGTAAATTACTGAAACAACGTATATTCTGTGCCTTGCAACCTGAAATCTTTCAGAGGGCTTCAGAATGTACCCAGAAAGACCAAAGCCTATCTTTTTTTAATCTTATACTAATTTTTAAAAAACTGTATATATTTCTGTGATAGTAAATTCAACTTTACTCTTCTTCAGAAGATTGAAGCGGTTATCAAATATCATGCACAGGGTATAGCTATCTCCCCAACAAAGATCATCTTTATCAAATTGCATGGCTAGAAGTTAAATGATACTGGAAAATTATCCATTAATCATTATATTGTTTTGCACCATAAATACTTAACTGTTTAGAGGCTTACAACTGGAGTTAGATTATCTTGCAACACAAATTATCTTTTCATCACTTATGTTGACAATATGGAATCTAATTTGCAGTGGTTGATGTTTGAAACTAATCATGGTACAGTGTTCATTAAGTTTCCTATTGTTTAAATTGAATTTGAGAAAGAAAAGTAATTGTCAATTTCATTTATTCTTATTAATGAATTTTAGAACTTGTTTTGGCTTGAAAAGCTCACAATCGGATGTTCATAAGTAAATAGAATTTTTTTTTTTAAAACTGCTGTGTAATTAAGCTCTTTCTTTTAATTTCATCATATTGCACCAGTTGTTGATTAGAAATAGCAAAATAAATTGCTGGGAGAGCAACTGGGTGACTAAGAATGCATCATGATAAACTCAAGTGTTTTTAAATTGACTAACAACATTTATTCATGTATATATTAGGATTTACACCTCATTTCCCTGAAGTAAATATTGTAATTGTATTTTCATTACCAGAATGAATGGATGATGCATTTTTTGTGATCAGAATCGGTATGGAAGAGCTAGCTTACTGAAAACACTAGCCACTTTTTCTTAAATTAAAATTATGTACTTTGAAAATTATTCTATGTATTTTCGTTTCTGGCTGAAATCAAAGCTGCAAATCTAGTCATGGGGAGAAGATGCTAGAAAGATCTTGAGAGATCCAAGGAAAAATCAAAAAAGATGTAGCTGAAATGGCATCCTTTTATTTTAAATCCTGCTATGTTCATCTGACGGGAAAATCACTGATTTTTTTTCACTTGGTAGAGTTAAAATTGTAGTCAGAGCCTGATTATATGATCAGTTTCTGATCAGTATATTTAATGAAGGAGCCCACTGTGTTCAGGTAGATGTGCTTACTATCTGCTCACTGGAGCAATGTCTAATTAAAGTTACTAGTTCCATGTGTGACATCAGCTGGTAGAATTTAAGAAATAAGCAGCTGATCTGCCTTCACCCCTTGAGCCTGCCTCGTCATTCCATAAAATCATGGTCAAGCTTTTGTACATTAGCTCTGCTTTCCTGCCCTGTCCACATATCTCTTGATTCGCTTAGTGCTGAAGAATCTATCAACTTCCATCTTGTGTATATACTCTAACTGAGCATCCACAGCATTCCTGGCTAAAGAATTCCAAAGATTCACAAGACTTTGTAAAGAAATTTCTTTTAATATTTTCAAAGTAGCTGACATCTTATCCTGAAGCCATGACCCTAATTCTTGACTCTTCGGTTGGGGAAACAGTCCCTCAGCATCTAAGAGCTGTCTAAGAATTAAATCTTCAGATTATTTGTTTTTATTTAAACTGCTCACCTGCCCAGTTTCTGCAAGGTGAGTGTGGAGGTGATGTCCTAGTGGTATTATTGCTAGACTATAAATCAAGAAACTCAGCTAATGTTCTGGCGACCTGGGTTTGTATTCCTTCATGGCAGATGATAGAATTGAATTCAGTTTAAAAGAATAAAAGTCTGGAATTATGAAATCATTGTTGGAAAAGCCCACCTGGCTCACAGCGTCCTTCTGAGAATCCTCGCCTGGTCTGGCTTCCATGTGACTCCGAACCCATAGAAATGTGGTTGACTCTCAACTACCTCCTGAAATGGGCAAGCATACCACTCAGTTGTATCAATCGTTATGAAGTCTCAACAAAAAAATGAAATTGGACAGACTACATGGCATTGACCTAGGTGCCAGAAAAGACAAAGGCAGGAACAGCCCTGCTGACCCTGCAAAATTCCAGCATGAGAGGGCTTGGCCAAAATTGGGAGAGCTGTCTCACAGACTAGTCAGACATGCTCATGGAATCATACCTTACAGACAATGTCCCAGACACCACTATCACCATCCATGGATATGTCCTGTCCCACACGTGGTACAGACCCAACAGAGGTAGTGGCAAGTGGTATATGGTTGGGAGGGAATTGCCCTGGAAGTCCTCAACATTGACACTGGGCACCAAAAAAAGCTCATGGCACCAGGTTAAAGATGGGCGAGGAAAGCTCCTACTGATAACATACCATCCTCCCTCAGCCAATGAATCAGTACTCCTCCATGTTGAACAACACTTGGAGGAAGCATTGAGTGTGGCACAGGCTCAAATGTACTCTGGCTGGTGGACTTCAATATTCACCACCAAGACTGGCTCAGCAGCAGCACTACTGATCAAAATAGTCACATCCTAAAGGACATAGCTGGTAGACTGGGTCTGCAGCAGATGGTGAGGGAACTAACAAGAGGGAAAAACATACTCGACCTCATCCTTAACAATTTGGCAGTTGCAGATGCATCTATCCGTGACAGTATTAGTAAGAGTGACCACCTCACAGTTCTTGTGGAGACAAAGTCCCGCCTTCAGATTGAGAATACCCTTCAATGGATTGTGCAGTACATTACTGTGCTAAATGGGACAGACTTCGAACAGCTTTAACACCTCAAGACTGGGCATCCAAGAGGCAGTGTGGGCTATCAACAGCAGCAGAACTGTACTCCAGCACAATCTCCGACCTTATGGCAGGGCATGTCTCCCACTCAACCAGTACAATCAAGCTAGGGTATCAACCCTGGTTCAATGGAGTGTGCAGGAGGGCATGCCAGGAGCAGCACCAGGCATACCTGAAAATGAAATGTCAACCTGGTGAAGTTACCAAACAAAGACTACTTCCATGCCAACATCCTTGGGGTACCATTGATCAGAAACTCAACTGGACTCGCCAACATAAACACAGCAGCTACACGATCAGGTCAGGGGCTAGGAATACTGTGGTGAGTAACTCACCACCTGACTACCTGAAGCTTGTCCACCAATCTAGAAAGCACAAGTCAGGAGAATGATGGCATACTCCTCATTTGTATGGATGGTTCCCCCTCAACAACACTCAAGAAGCTTGAAATCATCCAGGACAAAGCAGCATGCCTGATAGCTACCAAATCCATAAGCATCCACTCCCTCTACCACCAATGATCCTTAGACAGCACTTTCCAAACCCACGACCACTTCCCTCTAGAAGGACAAGGCCATCAAATATATAGGAACACCACCACCACCTGCAAGTTTCCCTCCAAGCCATTCCTCATCCTGACTTGGAACTATATCACTGGTCCTTCACTGTACTGGGTCAAGACCTGGAATTCCCTCCCTAAGGGCATTGTGGGTTGACGTACAGCACATAGACTGCAATGATTTAAGAAGGCAGCTCATTACCACTTTGTCGAGGGCAACCAGGAACAGGCAGTAAATACTGATCAGCCAGCAATGCCTACATCTCAGAAGTGAACAAAAGAAAATATATTACAGTGTACAGTGTGGATCCGAAATGGCACAAGTATTATCAACAAAGCTGGTTTTCACATTTCTTTCGGACGAGTATTGTACTCTGTTCTTCATACAATCTGAGATTGTGTAAAAACAACTGAAAAAATATTGCCATTTTTCCACATATGTTTGGTCCAAAAACAACTGTCGAGATCCATCAACGTACACAAAAACCACTTAGCCTGCTTTGTGAATGCTGCCAATCTTTAGATTAGGAGAACAATGTTTGCTGTTGAGGGCAGTTTATTCAAAATGTTACTAGATCCTGTATAAATAGTCTATGTGCGAACAACCTGTGGTGGAAGACCTTCAGCAAGTATTCAAACTACTCTGGAATGCTCATTATGATCATCTCAAGGTTCTTAGGGATGAACAAAATAAGGATGGCCTTGCCAGTATTGTTGCATTAAATAAATAATAATCTTATACAGCTGTACGCTCTTGCGTCTTTGATCTTGAGTGATTGAGAACTGTGATACTTTTGATTTTTTTTTGATGCATTCGCTCTTTTCAATACTTACAGTCGATTTTGTAAAATCATAATTTAGTTTGACTTAGAATCATTGTATTTGTACCTAACCATAAAAACATTCAAAACCTAACCGTCTTGTAGATTATCAAATGGTTCAAGGAATATGGTCCAAAGATGTGCTGAGTAGGTGGATTGGCTGTGCTAAATTGCCCATAGTGTTCAGGGATATGTAGGTTAGGTGAATTAGCCATGGGAAATGCAGGGTTACAGGGATAGGGTAAGGGGATAGGTCTGGGTGCGGTTCTTTGGAGGGTTGGTGTGGACTTGTTGGGCCAAATGGCCTGTTTCCACACTCTCTAGGGATTCTAAGGAATACTTTTTGGAAAGGGGTATTCTAACTTTTAAACGTGTCAGGGTAAATTTTTAACTTGTTGTCCAAGTGGAAGAACCGACATTGCAGATATATAGTTTGTTACAAGAGCCACTCCATTCAATCTCATTGATTTCACTAGAAATTAAAATTGTTCTGTTTCTATAGATGGCTGCACAAATCCTTAATTATAGTTTTATGCCTTGGGGCCAAGTTGGAAATCTTCTGTATCTCTTGCTATATCTTGTAGCCCCTGCCAACAACTTGATTATAAATATGTTTGCATTATGGTTTTAGCCTGATAGTTTTAGTTTAGTTGTGATATTTACTTCCTCCAAATGGTTGAGGGAAAGTAACTTTGTAAAGGAGTAGTTACCTAAGTGGCATTCTTTAGTGATTGCTTTATGCAAGATTACAAATGTCTGTTTGGAAAAAGACCCTACACTTGCTGAGCTGCTGATACCCAGCATAGCTGTAACTGCAGTCAAGTAGCTATCATAGAACTGTATGAATTTTCTTTTAGATACTCATTTTGACTACAAGATTTTAATAATTTTTTTAAAAATGCCTAGGCAGTTAACAGTTCAGTTTAGCTATTTGCCTAATTGAGCAAGCTTTCAGATTCCCACTCATCTGGGCTGCTTATCAAGACTGTGGCTTTGCTGTGGTTGGTCCTTTCAAGGTCCTTAGTCCCAAATGCTGTGCCTAATAGGCTGATCCATCTATTAGTGTTTTTATTTTTTAAAATGGGGCGGGTATTTTCTGCCCATGGGGAAAACAAAAAGCCACTTGGAATTGCTTCTCAGTTCTCAAAAAAAATCTATTATTTCCACAGGACAGGTGCAGGTGCCTGAAGAAGAAATTGAGCAAAACGGCCAAAACAGGAGCAAAGGCAGCCACAAAACAGTGTGCATGAATGGCACAGAGGCAGGACAGTTTAACAGCAAGGTCAAAAATGAACGGAGGTCGAGCTCTTCTTCCAATCCATCCCGCAAAGCCTCCACCAGTAGCAGCAAAATTCGGAAACTCTCTGCATGTAAACAGCAATGACCCATCTGTAAACTCTGTGTGGTATGTACTGGAGCTTCCATTAAATTATATTTGAACTGGACACTATCTAAGTGCACACTTTAATGTGACAGTCCAATTGTATATATAAGTTTGTTAAGGAATAGAGACTGCATTGATTCATAGCAATCGGAATAGGGCCAGTCATTAGTCTCTGTGAGATATGACTATATTAGCGAACATGACTTTCTTTACTGTCACTTCATAGTGTGACAGATTGCTTTAAACTATACTTTTCCAGTTCAAACATAATAAAAATTGGGTAAAATTGAACTGTAGTTGAATGGAAACCCAACATGAAGTCACCAGATGCCATATTCGTATTACAGATTTAATATTGTGATATGATACGATCAAGACATTAAAGCCTCCCAAAAAGAATGGTAGGTCACTCATATTTTGCGCTGGGTGATTATTGTCATATAAACTTTGTTTAATTATTTAGAAAACAGCCTCTGTTTCTGTTCTTTTTATATATATATATATATATATATATACTTGAAAGTGATTTATTTTTCTGTAAACATACTAGACTTGTGTGACAGAATGACATTACTTTTATTTCAGTTCATTTTTTAAAAAAAGGGTAGCAATCCCATTCATTTGTCACTTAAGATGAAATTAAGGGAATGGGTATAATATATATTTTACAATACATATTTCGTTATGTTTGTAACCATACCAACCCTTTTTTGTTTTTTTTTCAATTTCCTGTACTTTCGATTTGCTGTACTTTGAGAACCTCTTATGCAAAAAGAGTATTCTTAGTATTGAAAGAGCTGGAATGATTTGTCAGAGCTTTTGAGGTTGGCCGTCCTTCAAAGCTCCTAATAGCTGGTAGCCAGTCTAATGTTGAGCTGCTTTTTAAACAAGAATTGTGATATGGTGGAATAGATTTTAATTTCACTGCTTGGTGGAAAACTGCTGGTTGAGAATCACCCTACTGATACGCCTTATTTATGTTGATGTAAAGGAAAAAACAGCAGTGCATATAATGGATAGTCACTCTGCCACCGTCAGATTTATACCTGGTAGTGAAACGTAAAATCTCTCCCAATCTCAAGTAGTAGAGTCATGTACTCGCTGAGAATTGTTCCTGCCCCATATATGGTTTACGTCTGAGTCAGCTTCGGATTCTGTCTGAGAAAATGAACTGCAAGGAATATTTAGGTGGCTCAGACAGCAGTAGTGTTTCCTGCACAGCTTCCAGGAGTAATTTTCAACATGCAAGATGAGACTGATAGCCTTTTCTGCTCCTGAACGCTTTGCATCAACCACCCAGAAATCTAGAGTATGTTATACATGTGGTTAGTAGATTTGACTGATATGTTTTGGGACTTGAAGCATGTAACTGTAGCTTTTTGCTGGGGATTACTCTACACTGCCATGTTACATAGCTTTTGTCCTCTGAATTCTAATTTTGTGAAACAGGATTGTAATTTTAAGAATTGAACCTGTTAAAGGAGCAGTACGTTAGATGTTTTATGTTTTTAAAATTAAATTATTACATGCTGTCCTCCTTCCTAATGTATTCTTTTATAAATTGGTACAGTTATCAAAGCATATTCTCAATCCAGTCTTTGCAGTTTCCAAGGAAGAACTATCATTCTTCTATACTACAGCTGGTTATAAATGTGCAGCTGCAGTTCCCACTTTCAAACCAAATCAATAGCGCTGGTGCTACCTGAACAAAATGACTTTTTATTTTTCATTATTGTTTTCATGTGTGTAGGTGCACTTGACTGTTTGTTAGCAGTAGACTAATAACTAGCCATTCTGCCTCTAACCAGCCTAGACTCAGGACGTGCTGCTCCTTGAAGTTGGCAAATAAAAGTTTTTTTTTTAATGATTACTTTTGTATGTTGAAAAATGTATAGCAAACCACAGTTTTGGTAGAAAATAGTTGGTGATTGAAAGTTCACAGCTGCTTTGAAAACCATATTTGAAGACTAAATTAAATGGAACATATTTGTAAATGAATACTTTTTGTTTTTGTATGATTTCATACAGAAATGCCATTGTATTTTAGTTTTCTTTATATTTATTAACCGTAGTAAAACCAATGTGTTTATATTGTGCCTCCTGAAGAGTTGTCACAGTTGTTGATTAGTGTGCAAAAAAAATTAAAACTTTAACATTTTTCCCAACTTTGCCAGTGCTGTACTGTGACAACAGTATCGTGCATGTTTGGATATCCTAAATCCCAAAAGTACTACTGACTCCAGTTTTGTAGAAATTTTGGTTAAATTTTAAATAATCAACTTTTCTTAGTATTCTTGTTGCAGGTGTTGTATTAAATTGAATAAAAGGTTTGAAAGTACCCTGTTGCATTCTGAAGGGAGCCACTCTTCTAACAAGTTAGAGCGTGTATATGTAGAGTGAATTGAAAATTACAGTGCTCATGATTCTTGAACAAAATATTATCCTCTTGTTATCTAAGTACCTCTTTAACTTCTCCCATGGTACAACAGTTATGGGTCTTTCATCTCTTCAAAGGCTTTTCAAGGAAAAAGAATATACTGAGGTATTGATTTTTTTTTCCAAAGTTTACTGTTTATTTATGGGGATCGTCACCAGTGACATGTTGCATTTCAGATTTTGTTGTTGGCATTTCTTTGTTCTTGAATTGACCATGACCATTGTCTTGCAAATTAGCTCTGCTTGTCAGTGCACCTACTTGTCAGAACATCTAGGAGCAAGCTGCTATTTTCCATAAACATTCCAAAGAGCATCTTGAATTCTTAATAACCGAAATTTAGCGGCAGAGTATAAGGGGAAACCTAGTTTAGTGACATTTCAACAATAACTGGTGTGATGTCTACATCCTTCAGGCTTCTAAAATGCTAGTTGTATAAGGTTTGGTATTTTTCTATCAACTGAAAGATATATAATTGATCCTAAGGATTGTATTTAGTTCTACCCAATGCTTGTGTACAAAACATTTTAATTTTAAAAGTTAGGATTTAAGTTAACAATTATGGTTTATTGGATGAAACAAGATATAACTTTTAGCCATTTGTAGCACAGTTCCAATTTAATTTTAAACTTATTTAGAGTAGGGTTTCATGGAACTCCTCCAATAAATAGGCATATGCAGAGATGAGAGAAAATACTTGTATGAAGTGCTGAATACAGATTACCTAGTGCAAATGGTTAATGATTACCTGGGAATTCATAACTCTCAGAATAAATAAGACTCCACTGTGGAACAAATAATGAGTTTTGCCACAAAAGTTGATTTTTATTTTAAGTTGTCATTTATTTGGTATGAAACTTAAAGCAGGTTTGTTTAGTCCTGTGCTTTAACCTATTGAAGATTACTTGGTTTTATTTAAATTTATCAGTGGTGAATACTAAACTTTTTGAACACGGTGTATGTACTACTTCTAGAAAGTTATTTTGAATTGCAGAAACTTAAGCCTGTGCAAATAAGATTGGTTACAATTAGTACAGAAGTATGTTTCATTTTAAATTTGACTTGATAGAGGTGTACAAAATGATCAGAGGTATAGATAGAGTGGACAGCCAGAGACTTTTTCCTACAGTGGAGGTAGCTATTATGAGGGGGCATAGTTTTAAAGTGAGTGGAGGTAGATATAGGGGAGATGTCAGAGGTAGGTTCTTTACTCAGAGTGGTAGGGGCGTGGAATGCATTGCCGGAGAGGGTAGTGGAGTCGGCCTCATTAGGGGCATTTAAGCGGGTATTTGATAGGCGTATGGATGATAGTATAAGGTAGGGGTGGAGGTTAGATAGACCTTAGGATTAGGGTAAAAGTTCGGCACAACATCGTGGGCCGAAGGGCCTGTGCTGTGCTGTACTGTTCTATGTTCTATCAGTTACAGGTTTATCATTATGTACTGTGAAATTATCTCTTGTCATTCTAACTTCAGTTTTGAAATTAATTTCATTGGTACAAGAGCATATTTATTTTGCCGTATAGTATCTGCTACGTGAATATAAATTAGGTAAGAAGGAAATTTATACAAGCTTGTTGAAACACCATGACTTCCATGACACATGGTCCTCCCATTTGATTAAATAAAGAGTAATGAATTCAAATATGAACATAAGATGTAGGAGCAGAAGTAGATCATCTGGCCCATTGAACTTGCTCTGCCATTCAATGAAATCATGCTGATGTGATCATCCTCTACTCCACTTTTCTATCTCATCTCCATAACCCGCAATTCTCTTACTGATTAGAAATCTGTCTGTCTCAGCCTTGAGTATACTTGATGACCCAGACTTCTGTGGTAGAGTTTCACAAACTGACTGTCCTTAGAGAGAGAAAAAATCTTTGTTATCTCTGTCTTAAATGGGCAATCCCTTGCATACTAAGATTGTGCCCTCTGGTCCTAGACTTTCACACAGGAGAAACAACCTCTCTACATTTAACCATCAAGGCCCCCAAGAATCCTTTGTTACAATAAGGTTTCCTCTTATTCTTCTAAACACTAATGGGTATAACCCAAACCTACTTAACCTCTCCTTGTAAGACAAACCCTCCATTGCTGGGATCAATCTTTTGAACTTTCTCTGGATTACCTCCAATGCCAATATATTCTTTCCTTCGGTAAGGGGACCAAAACTCTTCACAGTATTCCAGGTTTGGTCTGTGTAGTGCCTTATATAGCTTTAGCAAGACCTCCCTATTTTTATATTCCATTCCCTTGAAATAATGGTCAAGGGTTCATTTGCTTTCTCCAATATGCGCTGAACTTGGATGCTAGGTTTTTGTGATTTGTGTACGAGGATACCCAAATCCCTCTATGCTACAGCTTTCTGCATTTTTTTTTCCCAATTGAAATAATATTCGGCTCCCCTATTGTCCTGTCAAAGTGCATAACTTCACATTTTCCCCACATTATATTTCATTTGCCAATGTTTTGCTCAAGCAAAGGGCAAGATTGGAAGCATAGGGGCCACAAGGGGGTCTACGGGGGTTTGGGAGGGTAGTATGCTTGAGAGGAAGGCTGCAAAGGGAAGAAAACAGTTTAAAGCCTGGAAATTAAACAGTACCTAGGATCTAAGAAAACTTTGAATCACTGAGATAATGAATTCCATGCAAATTATTATGGAAGCCCTGTTTTAAGGCTGTGTACATTCACGATTCTGTACTTTGAAAGATGTTGGGGAATCTACTTTAATGAACACTGTTAATTGTTAAATTTAAGGTGAGATTGAGATTTGAGATATATGAACACGAGTATCCTCTTGGTTAAAATATTCTCATTTTCTGCATTTGCAATGCTAACATATTAGCTGCAACCTGAACAGTGTACATTTGGGGTGATTTTTTTTATGTAGAAGTGTGTGAAATATTTTGGGTGGAAAAATAATTTTGCTACTTTGTCTTTTGTCCCATACCAATTTAATTGCTGTGGTATCTTGGAAATTAATGATTACTTGTGTGCAATGGCTTTTAAGTTTTTAGTGGAGAGTTGGTAGCTTTTGAGGATCTTGATAAATTGCTGTAATTCTGATTCATTGAGCCTAAATACCCTATGTGTCAACACAATACAGAAAGTATTATTGCTACATGACTGTGTCACCTAATAAACATCCAAGTAAGCATGAAATACAACTCTTCGGGAGAAAGAGGTATTTTCACTTCTGCTCAGCATCCATCCTCTCTGGTGCACTTGGGATCTTAACTGTTTCAATAAGACCACCTCTCCTTCTAAACTCCAGTGGCTTCAGGCGTACCCTGTTCGACTTTTCCTCATAAGGTAAACTTTTATCCCACAAATCAGTCAAGTGAACCTACTCTGAACTGCTTCCAATGCAAGTATATCCTTTCTTAAGTTAGGTGATCACAACTGTACTCCTGAAGATTACAGAAAAGGCCACAGCTAGTTTTACTTGTGTGGTCAATGAGACAGAGAGAGAGAAATGCACAAATAGAGTGCAGGGCATGTAGTTTCTTGCCTCGTTCTAAATCAATTTTTTTTTATTTTGGAAGCACGAATTTAACTTTTTCAGCAAATACATTTTTAATCGAAACAGACAGAAGAGGAAGGAAACCAAATACTTTCGTTACTATGAGATAGCAAGAACTGCACATGCTGGAGTCAGAGATAACACAGTATGGAGCTTGAGAAGCATAGCAGGCCAGGCAGCATCAGAGGAGCAGGAATGTTGATGTTTTGGGTCGGGACCCTTGTTTAGAAATGAAGGTTCTGAAGAAGGGTCTTGACCCAAAACATCAACTTCCCTGCTCCTCTGATGCTGCTTGGCCTGCTGTGCTTCTGCAGTGCCATACTATGTTACTTCTATTACTATTTCTTGTAGAATATTATATGCCCTAACACCATCTGGGTAACTTCTCCTTTGATTCTTTTGGAGTCGCTCTTTAATTTGTACTTCCCAGTTACTGATTCACACAACAAGTGGACATGAATTTCCCAAATTATCCTGCCAAAGCTACTTGTTACTTCAAACGCCTTATCAGGTTTTTTTTTGTTTGTGGTACAAATGAAACAAAATAGTTTCTTAAATTTGCTGTTAGAACTAAAGCCTGTCATCCCAGATATCATTTTGATGAAAGTTGTCTGCACCATTTCCTTCTCCTTAATTGTTTTTTTAATTAAAAGAAGGCATTCAAAACTGGAATGCTGCATTTTAATTGTAGCCTTTACTGATGCGTTGTACATAAAACACAAGTAATAGGAGCAGGGAAAGGCCATTCTGTCCTTACAATGTATTCTTGGCTGAACTACTGTATCATCTCTACATTCCTGCACTATTCTCATATCCTTTGATGTCTTGAAAACACTCGATAACTGGCTTCCACAACATTCTAGATTAGGAATTCCAAGTCACAACCCATTGAATAAATTTCTGCGAACTTAAAATGAGTAATCCCTTATTCTGAGACTATGATTCCTAGTTTTAGACTCTCCAATGAATGGAAAATTGCCTTGTCAAGCCTCTTAAGGATTTTATTTGATCACCTCTCATTCTTTTAAACTCAAGAAACTAGAAAATGCATCCATTCAATCCCCTTAAAGGAAATCCTCTCATTCTAGGACTCAGCCGTAAGAGTCTTTATTGTACTCCCTTAACCTGAAATGGCTGAGTTAGGTCCATGACCTGGTAAGATGAAGATGTAAAATGTAAATAAGATGAAAAATCAAGGGTTTTATTGTCTAGGGTGGGTAAGTTCAAAACTAGGGGACATATTTTTAAGGTGAGAGGAGAAAGATTTAGAAAGGACATGAGGGCGAAAATTTTTAGAGTGATTAATATATGGAACGAGCTGCCAGAGGAAGTGGTGGATGCAGGTACAGTTACAACTTTTAAAAGACATCAGGATAAGTACATGAATAGGAAAGGTTTGGAGGGATATGGGCCAAACACAGGCAAGGAGGACTAGTTTGGTTGGAACATGAACGGCATGGTTTAGTTGGATCAAAGAGTCTGTTTTCATGCATTTTCAATCTATGACTCTGACTCCTTTGGTAAGTAGACTAAAATTATTTACAGCATTTGTACAGACCTACTAGGGCCTTCCAATTTTTTTTATTATTTGTTCATGGGATGTGGGCTTCACCTAGCTAGGTCAACATTTATTGCTCATTCCTAAATGGCAGTTAAGAGTCAACCACATTGCTGTGGGTCTGGAGTCACATGCAGCCCAAACCAGGTAAGGATGGCAGTATCCTTAGTGATCCAGATGGAGTGTTTTCTCGACAATGGACAATGATTTCATGGTCATCAATTAGTCTGTTAATTAGACTGTTAATTTCAGATTTTTGTATTGAATTTAAACATCAGCATCTGCCATAGGTGAGATTTGAACTAGGGTCTCCAGAACATCGCATGTGTCTCTGAATTAATAATCTAGTGATAATACCATGAAGACAATGCCTCCCCTGTTGCAGAAAGACTTTGTTACGCTTTCAGTTGACTCCCTCCATAATAAAGGTTAACTTAACGTTTGCATTCCTAATTGCTTGGAATTCATATATAACATTATCACTTTGTCTATGCTCTGCTTCTCGTTTTAAGATGTAGAATTCTGTTGTTATTTTAAACAGTTTTATCTATTTGTCGTCCCACTCGTGTGCAGTTGGATTTTAAAAGGACTCATTCAGAGGATAGGGTTATTGTTAAAAGTCTAACTTGACTTCTTACTTAATTGTTCAGACTAACAATGTTGGTAGATGGAAACAGTTTAAAGATTCTGACTTTGGGTCTTGCAGTCATTCTGTAACTGGTGGTCTTATTCCTCTATTGTGCACACTGTTCTGAATTGCACTCCTAAATCTATTTTATTATCAATACCAGCCATTTTAATCGGGAAAAATAAATTTTGATTGTCTTTCTGGTATTCCAATTGCTTCAATTAATCTAGACTTTTCAGTAAATCTTTTAAAGAATTTCTGAAAAGATTACACATTTTCATGTTGAGCATAACATGCTATGTAGGTAAGCACGGTTGCCACTTCTCACCTGTTAAGATCTGACGAGCATTTAAATGAATGTCAAAAAAACCTGCTCTATTTAAGTAGTGTATTTAAATGTTCAGTGTCAATCAAAATAAACAGTTTGAGTTTTTATTTAATGTGTTTTAAAACAAAATTAGCTCCGTTAATTTAAAAAGAAATCATTCAATGGTTCAGGCAGTAAAGAAACAAAGTTGAACTTTCGAGCTTGTGTCCACATACTGCAAGATATGCGTTACGTTTGGGTTTGGCCTAATATGTAACAAGTAATATTTGCACTATACAAAGGCCAAGCAATGACCAACTACAACAAGACAGTGTCTAATCAACTCCACTTGACATTGAATGTTATTACGATTGTGAGATTTCCCACTGCTAACATCCTTGAGGACACCACTGACCAGAAACATGACCAGAGGAGTAGTGTAATTACTGTGACTGCAAGAATGGGACCAAGGCTGGATATTCTGCAGCAAATATCTCCAACCGACTCCTCAAAGTTTATCCACCATTTACAAGGCACAGGGCAGGAATGTGATAGAATACTCTGCATAAGCCTTGACGAGTTAAGCTCCAACAAGACACTAGAAGCTTGACACCATTAAAGGCAAACAGTCTTTTTCAGTGGAATCCCATTTACTCCAACCACCCACTGACATCCTTTGATTGCAGAGTGTATGATCCAGGATATGCTCTTAAGCAGCTTGCTAAGGCTTGTATGACAGCACCTTTCAAACTGATAACCTAGAACAAGGGCAGTAGGCGCACCATGAACGCCACCTTACTCTGCGATTAATGTACTATCCTGACTTGAGAATATATTGCTATTACTTCATTGCTGGATAAAAATCCAAGAATTACCTGCCAAACAAAAACTCTTGATAACTTTTACCGCAAAGACTGGAGTGGTTCAGGAAGGTGGCTCCCTTCTCCCTTCCCCAATAATTAATGGTCAGATAATGTGTACCTACTAATGACACCCCACATCTTGTAAATGAATCAAAAAATCTATTTCCTTTCACAGTAAATACAATGAAGGAATATCATCCATGTCTGTGCTGTTTACCTGTCAGTTTATGCCTGAACAGAATTTGATTTTGAACAAACTGACGATCAGAGCATGATCAGTGATGTGCACAGCTTTTACATTTCATTTAGCTTACCTTTATTTGAACAGATAGAACTCTTCGAGATTGTGCTATGCTGGTAGGTTAATGTTAACATCTGTAAGAACACTTTTTTGTCTTGGCTAAAATTATACGATAATTTCATCTGAGAAAATCAGAATGTTAATATTCCATCCAGTGCTTCACACTATTCACTTCAAAGTTGGTTAATAAAATCTATTTCCTTATGATGTATCCTTCATGGAGCTATCAGAAATATTGGACTTGTGTTACGAATAATTTATAAGCTACTACACTGGCTACTACCTGCAAAACTGTTTGCTTGGAATAATTTATGTGCTTTTTTGAATGTGTAGTTCTTTAAGATACCATCTTCTGTGATTTCAGTGCTTTGACACAGGTCTTATTTTTACCCTGAAGAAGAATGTTACATTTCTTTTGAGAGATACAATCTTCCTCCTTAGATCAATGTAGCTATTATTTGAATATTACTGGACTGTACTCTCACCTCCCCTCAACCTTTGGCCTCATCATTAGTAAAACCATTACGACTTCCCTCACTGGCAGAATTCGCTGGTATGACCCTTATCTTCACTTCCTTAAATCCAAGGGACACAGACTTGAAAGGCTTTCTTTCTCTCTCTTTCTGTTTAAATCTAGCATTACTTCTTTCCTCCAAAAGCCACGCTTTGACCCCACAGTCTTTGCATGTAATTCATCCTTCCCTTTCATCTCAAAGTGACAAATTGCACCTTCTGTGACTTATGCAAAAGTGAACTATCCTTCTTATCATTCTTAACCTGTCTGCATCCTTTGACACAATTGACCATGCCATCCTCCTCCTCCTCACCACTCTTGTTCAACATGCTATTCTCACCTGAATCCATTCTTATCTATCTAATTGTAGCCAGATAATCACTTGCAATAGCTTCCTTTCCTGGCCTGCATCATCACTTCTGGTGTTGCCCAAATGGCCCTGTCATCTTATCTACGTGCTACTCTTCATTAGCATCTAAATACATAATGTTAGTTTTCACATGTCTGTTAACAATATCTAACGCTACCACATCAGTTCTCAAGGCACCAGTCACTGTCTCTAAATTATCACACTGCTTAACTAGCATTTCAGTACTGAATAAGGAAAATAAATCCTCTAACTAAATATCATTAAGATTAAAACCATTGTTTATTGCCCATACTCCCAACTCCATTCCCAAACCAATGACTTTTTCCAAGCTCTTCCCTGGCAACACCTTTGTAACATTTCCTAATTTCACCCCTGTTTCAGCCCATCTGCTGTTGAGATCCTCATTTATGCCTTAATTTCCTCTAGGCTCAGCACTCCTAGCTGGTTTCCGACAAAACCTGGGCCCATCCAAAACTGTCCATGCCTAACTCCTACAAATCCAGATCCCCTGTCACTAGCTGATTCACATTGGCCCCTGGGCTAGCAATGTCTTGCTTTTGAAGTTCTTATCGTAGTTTCAAATCCCTTCCTGGCTTGCTCATTCCTATCTGTAATTCCTTTGGGTCTATAGCCTTCAGAGATATCTGTGCTCCTCTAAATTCTAGTTCTTGTGTATCCTGATTTTAATTCCAGCACCATTAGCAGGAATGCCTTCAGTTGCTTAGTCCTCAAGTCCTGGAAAGCCCATACTACGCCAACCTGCCTTTCAACTTCTCTCTTTCCTCCCTTACGGCACTCCTTAAAATGTACCTGTTTGACCAAACTTTTGGTCATCCAATCTGACAGCTCCTCATGTGATTTGGTGTCATTCTTAGTTTTATAATGCTACTATGAAGTACTTCAGAAAGTTTGATTGTGTTAAAAGCACAATTAACTGTAAGTTGCTGTTTTGTTGTTTATCATTCACCTAAAGTTTCATTCAAAGAATGAGGGAGATCATGGTAACTAATTGTTTAATTTAAATAATCTTTACTTGAACTTTACTAAATATAAAATACATGAAATGCATGGAAAATGCAAAAGTAGATGCAGAAATTGAACCTAAAACCGATGACTTGAAGTGAAGGGATTAATGCAGATATTATCTCTAATCTGATGAAGTACTTTCTTGATTAATTTACCACACCTGGCATATACTCTGGCCCAGCTAGTTTGCATGTCAGAATTTCTAGGCCAATTCATGGGTTCAGTTGAGCCAAGAAATGTATCCAGAGCCTTTCGTATTTTATTTCAAATCATGCAAACAACAAGTTCATCTATTTCCAGCCAGGCTTATAGTGGAAATATTGAAATTGAATTTTGTGCGCAGAGATAGTGGAGAAATGTTGACAAAGGCTTCAATTCATGACCAAAGCACTGTTTACTACATGGATGAATTAATAGCTTTTTGAAACTCTCTATCGACGTAATAGACCAGAGTGTGACTTAATTGTCTTCACTCAATTCCAGTGGAGAGTTGGTTAGACTTTCTTATATAGACAACTGCACACCACAATGACTCACCATTTCCAAGTCCAAACAGGAGAAGGAGATATGGGGAGAAAATAAATTTCCTATTTTACAACCATACAACAGTTTAGAAATGCAATTTGAGTGCAATTTTAGTCATAAATTGTGTGGAAGCAATTCGTCAAATTTCTGATAATATTAAATATTACCACTAGGTGGAACAATGAGCAGCATCGACTAAAATACTGATAAAACCCTTTTTTGATGAATCTTCTGAATTTGTTGTAATTTTAAATTAGAAACAAAGGAAGCATAGTTATAATGAATATTTACATCTTCTAGTTCCGATTTAGCAAAGCTTGCCTACTTCTGTACTTTGTTTCACTTACAATAAAAAAAATTCTATTTGCCTTCCTATTCATTTGCTGTATCTGCATACTATTTTTTTTTGATTCATTACCAGGACACCCAGATCCCTTTGAACCATATAGTTCAGCAATCTCTCTATATTTAAGTATGTGCACCTTTTCTGTTCCACTTGGGCAAGTGGATAAGTTCATTTTCCCATTTTATTCTTCATCTGCCAATTTTTTTTTTCCATTCACCAAAACTATTTACACTTAACAATTTACTATTTAATATAAATGTTAATTCTGTGCCTCAACTTGATCTTTTGTTGCAATGGATACGTGTGCTGGTCTCATTAAAGTAAATGCCATTACAAATCTTTGTGAATATTGCAGAAAAAGTATATGGTATGTGTTGAAGGAAATTACATAACAAAGTAGAAATTTACAAAATAGCAAGAACATTTGAAATGGATTATGAAGAGAATAAAAAGCAACTGTTAAAGGCAGTATCAACTTGGGGAAAAAAATGCGTACACTTCTTAAGAAATTAATTCATAGAATCCGTACAAGTGCTGATAGAATTCATTTGGCCCATTGGGCCTGCACAGACCAACCGGAGACTATTCCTGTAACCCTTTATTTACGGCGGCTAACGTGCCTAGCTTACGTATCCGTGGACAATACAAGGCAATTTTTAGTGTGGCCAGTCCATCTAACCTGGACATCTTTGGACTGTGGGAGGAAACTGGAGCACCCAGAGGAAACCCATGCAGACATGGGGAGAATGTGCAAACTGCACATAGACAGTCGCCCGAGGGTAGAACCAAACCCAGGCCTCTGATGCTGTGAGGAAGCAGTGCTAACCATTGTGCCACCGCGTGGAACTATTGTTTATGGAGTACATTAATTATTTGAGTAGAAAATAAAAAATTCTTCATTTTGTCAGTATCAAATTGTAAAGGATTTAAAATAGGAAGAAGAGACTGGTTGCAATTAGTCATCCGTTTCTTAGTTTGCTTTCAGATTAAAAGATTTTTAAAAATGCTGGTTAGAGTCCTTACACTTAAAACAATGATAGCCTAACTTTAAGAACTTGTCCAAAACCTGCAGATGGACATAATTAGGTTACAATGGTGATACGTTGGTGAGGCGGTTTGCAGCAGTGTTTTAAGGCCACTACAATAGATTGCAAAAACTATTTGTGTTCGATGTAAATAGCGTTTGAAATTCTTCCATTTGCTTGATGGATGTGACAGTGACTGTTGATATAGCTTATGACATATTAGCAGATATGCAATTAGGTTTTGGCTGATTGTTAAGTTGGCATGCATTACATCATGCAGAGCCATATAAAGCACAATAGACTGTTACCAGAATTCTTCTGAAAAACTATGAACTTATTATTCCAGCATTTCTGATCTTTTTAATACCATTGTAGACTGCTGTTGCAGTAACTTTTAGGGAGAGGACTTTTTACAATGGTATATTTACCAAGGTGAGATATTGTTACTTTTCTGCCTGCACATACAGGAGAGTGGGTACCAGCAAGATGGCTTCTGGTACCTGCCTGGCATTGCATGGTAGTTGCTTTTTCAAATACATTTCTTTGGTTCAATACCATTAGGAAACCTACTGAAAACAGTAATGATCTGAGATAAAGGTTCAAGAGAGCTTAAGTACCAGCAGAAATTTAAATTGTAATAATCTAGAAATGGGAAATCAGCATTTATCTTGACATACTTTACTCATTAAATGAACTGCAGCTTCACCTATCAGACTCTAGCGTCCTTGGATGGTTTCCTTTCAATTGCATGTAATTAATATGTTCCATGATGAATTGCAAACAAGATATACCTGCAGCATCCACATGTACAAGTGATCATAGAACATCCTGCAGCACCGCAGCAAGAACAAGCAATTTTTGCAGTGTCATGACTGATTCCTCCCTGAATTAATATCAAATGATTACTTTATCGTTTACTTCATTTGTTTGACATCGCTGTATACAAATTGTTAATAATGTTTGACTACATTTCAAAATTAATTCATTGACATACTTTGTTTCTTTGTTGAGAGGGTGAAGACAAGATTAATTAGAATAGTTCCAGAGATACGAAGATTAGGTTCAAGAAGCTGAAATTGTTTATTATTGGTGGCAAAAGGTTTGAGAGAGGATTTAATAGAAGTGTGCAAGATTATGACAAATTTGGATAAAATAGACTAGGAATATCTGTTCCCAATAACTGATGATAAAAGGACAAGGGAACAAAATTGTAAGGTCTTGGGTGACAGGAGGTGAGGAGAAGCTTTTAATATAGTGGCTGATAGTGACCTGAAACTTGTTGCCTGTAAGGGTGGTGGATGTAGAGGTGATCAATGATTTCAAAAGGAAATTAGATGGGCACTTGAAGGAAATAGACTTGCAGGGCTTCTGTGGTAGAGCAGGGGAAATAGGACTGAATTGATGGCTGAATGGCTTCCTTCTCTTAATAAATAACTAAAACCAAGCAGCTTTGTGAAACTTTCCCCATTCATGCAATTACTTTCTTCCTTTATTCCAACCTCCTACCCAGTTAATTCTACCCTTAATTCTTTATGAAGAATGCCTCAACAGCTCTGTACAATATTTTGCCAAGAGACAGCAGAATTCTAGTGTGATTTGGATGGTAGTTATTTACACTCTGACATGGTCTCTGTGCAATGGGGACTCAAAGCCTCATAGCATTCAACGTAAAGGTCTTTGTGGTCACAGTTGAGTAGTTATTTGGTAGTTTGATTTGTTATGAAAAAACTTTTCACATCTTAGATCTACTGTAAACTGGATATTCTTATGTCAGAATTAGCAGCAGTTAGACATGTAGCAAGTGAATTAATCCCCAAGACCATTTCTAAATTCCTTCTTCATTTTCCAATTAAGGTCAAGCTGTATTTCTATCCAGTTTGGGCAGAAAAGCTTTTGAAGTAGAAAAAACAGTGGAGCATGTAACCATGTAACAGTATGAAGTGACAATATAAGAACAAAATGCTGGAGAAATTCGGCAGGTCAGCCAAGGTCTGTAGAATGTGTTAGTGTGAAAACATAGCAGTTAGGCGTGACATGAGTTCGATGCATTGTGGTTCTCCCTGCTTTCAGAATAATATTGATGCCAACATTACTTGATTTGTATGAAAAACTATACAGATTTGCTATCCATTAGTAATGATTCAATTTGAATCTCAACTGCAGATACTTGTTTGGTGATGAGATCTCACTTAATTCCTTTGTAAAATTTGTCTTCTTGCATGATCTTCAGAAATTCTCAGAACATCATCCACAGTTCTTAGCTTTTAGTAATTTTGGTATATGGTGATAAACCATCAAAATCTGTAAGAAAGCTATTCTAAAATGATGACTGGCCATTATCACAGAATAAAATCCCATGGCCAAATCGAATTCTATTAAATGTACACTATGAATTTAACATTGGAAAGGAAATGAATGCTTACATTTGTGTAGTGCCTTTCATGGCTTCAGGAATCACAAAGTACTTTACAGCCTATGAAGGCCTGCATCAGACTTTTAATTCTTTTAATTTAATACTACAGATGGGAGCAAGGAAGAGATTTTCCTTGGTATTCAGGTGCTCTGCATACTGAGGTTTTTTTTGGTGCATAGTATCAAGGCAGGGAATGTGATGCTGTGTGTTCACTGAACTGTAATTGGAATTAAAAGAAATCACCCCTTTGAGAAATCTCTTGGCCCTGGAACAGCCTGCAGGTAAACAGTTTGAAAGCTTTGGAATTTGCACTGCTGTTTCAAACGGTGACAAGAAGTTATTTTACAGATTCAAACTTAATTGACGAAAGCAGTCAGAGGAGGAGACAGTCTTTCAGCTTCTGATGGAGTTAAGGAACTACCTATTTCTTGCAGTTTAAAGGCTGGCTTCGATGGAAATCTAGGAAAATGTCTATTCTCTGACTTACTGGATGAAGGTATTGAGCACACAATGTTAGTCAAGCATTTCCAGCATCTGCAATTCTTGCTATCACTCGCGAAAGAGTGCATTTTATATGACCAATGGTATTGAAATCGGAACAATAGGATGTGAATATTCTTCTGGGAGCTACAGAAGATGACAGTACATGAATGCAAGTCCCAATCTCGGGTGTGTTACTCATGTAGCAACGTAGTGGACAGAAATAAATTCTTGTGAATGAAAAGACATATAGCTAACAACGACATAGATTGAAACTTAGCCAGTTGGAGTTTGGTGGATGGACAAAGGAGTTACAGACAGACCGTGACAAACGCAAATGAAACGTGTCAAACACTAACTTTGAGTAATACTTAACTTCGCCAACTGGGGGCATTGCAAGCGTTACTGTGAGCGGCAAAGATTTTCTGTGGATTTGCTGCTATTAATGTTGGACCAGGAACTAATGAAGAGGGAGAGGCACCAGTTAGCAAAGGAAAACAGTAGCGCCAAATTGTCATGTCGATCGGGTGTGTTCACACGCCAGAGAGAAGGGATCAATATAAAACCAAAAGGACTGGGAAATGGATGATCATCTTTTTTTTTGTTTAAGTTTAAGAAGTGCGGAAAATTAGTGCAATCTGAGTGCTGCAATGGCCTTCTGATTATCAGATGGTGTTGCGGACGTACTTGTGAAGGAGTAGATTGATCCACCAGTCGGCCGGACATAAGTGGTAGCGTAGCAAGTGAATTCCCAAAGAATCCTTCGAAAACCTGGCAGCGGCACACCAAGCAATTCAGTGACTGAATCAT
>NC_063360.1:23757709-23792589 GCF_021869965.1 Rhincodon typus | reverse complement strand
ATAAAATTAGACCTCACACTTTGCAGTTGATCAAAGATTATTGACTATTTATAATAAAACGAATGAATATACTGAAGAAGTTGCACACAGACTTTAAAGCTCTGATGTCAGTCTAAAGGACAGGCAGTAAAGGGCAGTCAATATGAGCCCAGTTAAAATACTCAGTATAGAATTTGCCAAATGGGCTCTTGTGCTGTAGTGGTAGGGTCCCTATCTTGGAGCCAGAAGGCCTGGGATCAAGTGTCACCTGCTCCAGAGATATGTCATAATACATCTGAATAAGTTGATTAAAAGTATATAAAACATTCTAAGCCATTTGATTAGATGAGCACCTATATAAAAAATTGCGAGGGTGACTATGATCCCAAAGGAAGAGAACTTGTGAAGATCCACAATCAAATATTCAATTGTGAACCACTTTTTTAGTGCATTTTATAAAGCATTTTAATTGAAAACATGACTAAAATACCCAATCATCAGTCAAAAATGGACACCAAACTAAAGGAGGAGATATGAGGAGGCAAAGAGGGATGTTTTAAGAAGAACTGTTAAGGAAAAAACTGACATGGAGATGCAGAGAGAGGGAGCTAAATACTAAATGACAAACGGATGATGGCACAACTGCCATCAGTTGTGCAAAAAGGGCAAGTGTTAGTGCCCAAGTCCCACTTATCCTGGAGGTGCATCATTACATGTCTGAAGAGATTGGCTGAAAATAATAACAAGAAGCTGAAGTCAAAGGGACAGACAGTTCTGGTGGGGGGACAGATAACTGAAATGCTGGTAGAGGTTAAAGATATATTAAGGTGAAAGGATTTAAATATAAAAGGATGTCAACTTTAAATTGGACTAGTTGAGGAAGTGGAAGCCAACACTTCAGACAGACAGAGCATGCGTGATTAGTCAGAATGGGATAGGACATGGCAAGTATTAAAATGAACTAAGGATCAGAGTATGGAAAATGGGAAGCTCTCAGCAAATGAGGAGAATAGAGCCAGAGAAAGGTTTTGTTTGACCCTTCATACGTGAATCATTGGTGGGGAAGGGGTCCTGTTCTCTTCATAGACCTTTTGATAATACACTTTCAGGATGTGGGCGTCACTGACTGGGCCAGCATTTATTGCTCATTCCTAACTGCCTTTGAGAAGGTGATGGTGAATTGCTGCCTTTAATTCCTGCAATCCATATGGCGTAAGGACACCGACAGTGCTGTTAAGAAGTTCCTTAACTGATATCAAGTGGTGTGTATGGGTTCATTCTTGTTATCAGACTTTGTAGCTGTTAATACAAATGAATGGTTTGCTAGGAAACACAGAACGGTTCAGCACAGGAACAGGCCCTTCAGCCCACAATGTTGTGCCAAACGTGATGCCAAATTAAACTAATCCCTTCTGCCTGCACTTGGTCCATATCCCTCCATTTCTTGCATATTCATGTGCTTATCCAAAAGTCCCCTAAACGCCCTTATTGTATCTGCCTCCACCATTACCCCGGCAGTATGTTCCAGACTCCTACCACTCTTAAAAAAACTAGCCCCTCACAACTTCTTTGAACTTTCCCCCTCTCACCTTAAAACATGCCTCCTAGTTTTAGGCATTTCAAATCAGGGAAAAAGATTCTGACCATCAACCTTATCTATAGTTCTATAGACTGCTATCACGTCTTCCGTCAGCCTCTGCCACTTCAGAGAAAACAACTCGAGTTTATCTAGCCTTTCAGAATTCTAGGATGCAAGCCATCAGGGCCAGCATCCTAGAATCCTAAAAATCTCAGAAAGCAAATGACAGTTAACCACATTACTATGAATTGGAGGTGAAATGCATTCCAAACCATGTGAAGATGGCAGATTTTTCTTTACCAAAGGATATTAGTGAACCAGATAGTTTTTATGATAATTAATGGTTTCATGGTCAACATTAAGGGAACTGAACTGCAACTGATGTACTGATCATCATATGGAAGGTAAGCAAAGAATTTGCCCCTGCAGTGATTGGAACCAGGTGGCCTTTGTTGACTACAATGTCTGTGATTGGGGTTGTTAACCTGTGCCAATCAGGAAGCTCTGGCCAACCCATATAAACAGGGGATTTAGAATCTCCTTTACGGGACTAACTCCAAGCTGGCTGGCCACAGCCGGTGTACCGTGCACAAGTACGTAAAGGGTGATTTGATAACATGACACCAGCTTCTGTGTAGTTATTTCAGCTCCAGACAGAGAAAGAGAGATAGAGAGAGAAAGAGAGAGACACTTGAATTAATTAATCCTAATGAAAGATCAAGGTATATCCACAAACAGCAATGTGATTTTGGGATTCCAATTTGAGTGTGCAGTTATGATTGGACAAGTGACAGTCAGAAACATATGGAGTGACTAAAATGAAAATGCATGATTGTTAAATGGGCTGTAAATATATTTAAGATAACAAGGTGTAGAGCTGGATGAACATAGCAGGCCAAGCAGCATCAGAGGAGCAGGAAGGCTGACGTTTCGAGCCTAGACCCTTCTTCAGAAATGGGGGAGGGGAAGGGGGTTCTGAAATAAATAGGGAGGGGGGGAGGCGGATAGAAGATGGATAGAGGAGAAGATAGGTGGAGAGGAGACAGACTGGTCAAAGAGGCGGGGATGGAGCCAGTAAAGGTGTAGGTGGGGAGGAGATAGGACGGACAGGTCAAGGGGGCGGGATGAGGTTAATAGGTAGGAGATGGGGGTGGGGCGATAGGTGGGAGGAGGGGATAGGTGGGAGGAAGGACAGGTTAGGGAGGCGGGGACGAGCTGGGCCGGTTTTGGGATGCGGTAAGGGGAGGGGAGACTTTGGAGCTTGTGAAGTCCACATTGATACCATTGGGCTGCAGGGTTCCCAAGCGGAATATGAGTTGCTGTTCCTGCAACCTTCAGGTAGCATCATTGTGGCACTGCAGGAGGCCCAGGATGGACATGTCATCTGCAGAATGGGAGGGGGAGTTGAAATGGTTTGCGACTGGGAGGTGCAGTTGTTTAGTGCAAACCGAGTGTAGGTGTTTTGCAAAGCGGTCCCCAAGCCTCCGCTTGGTTTCCCCGATGCAGAGGAGGCCACAACGGGAACAGCAGATGCAGTATACCACATTAGCATTTGTGCAGGTGAACATCTGCTTGATGTGGAAAGTCTTCTTGGGGCCTGGGATGGGGATGAGGGGGGAGGTGAGGGGGGAGGTGAGGGGGGTGGTGTGGGGGGAGGTGTAGGGGCAGGTGTAGCACTTCCTGCAGTTGCAGGGAAAAGTGCCGGGTGTGGTGGGACTGGAGGGGAGTGTGGAGCGGACAAGGGAGTCATGGAGAGAGTCGTCCCTCCGGAAAGCAGATAAGGGTGGGGAGGGAAAAATGTCTTGTTATCTCAGATTCTCCAGCATCTGCAGTTCCTAATATCTCTGTAAATATATTTAGCTACTTGACAATGTCATGATTTTTACATCATTAAAGCATTGATGCATATTTCCTAGAGAAACTGATTTCATAATTTGGACAAAATTTAAACCAACAGTTGAGAAGAAAAGAACAAAGTTAAAGCAGTTTGTGTTGAATAATGAACAGGTTAGAAAAATAGGGAATATCTACCAGATGGAAATAAGGAAGGAAGGAGTTGAAGAAAAGACAATAGAACTTGGAAATTTTGAACAGACCAAATGAACATTTAAAAAATTCTGGAAGGAAATGACCTATGGTTCTATTTACAAGTTTGGAGCATGCAAATCTATTCAGGTACATAAGGTGAATTAGTACGGTGTTAGTAGGTTCAGAGGGAAATCAAATACTCAAGCATTTTTCAGCCTCAAGATTGGAACGGTAGGATTGATTTGTTTTTCGATAATTGATTAAACACGTGAGGAATTAAACTATTATTTTGTTTAATTGTGGTTAGCTGTAAAAATATTTCAAAGGAAGAATAGCCATGTAGCCCAAGTCAAAAGTCAAGTCACTGATTTATGATTTAGAACATGGTACAGTCCCTTCGGCCCATGATGTTGTGCCAACCTATTATCCTACTAAGATCTATCTACCCTGCATACCCTACATTTTACTGTCCTCCATGTGTCTATCCAAGAGGCGCTTAGAAGTCTCCAAAGTATCTGACTCCATTACCACTGCCAGCAGCGCATTCCACACGCCCACCACTCTGTGTGAAGAACCTACCTCTGACATCTCCCCTATACCTTCCTCCAATCACCTTAAAATTATGCCCCCTCGTAATAGTCATTTCCGCCCTGGGAAAAAGTCTATGACTATCCGCTCTGTCCACGCCTCTCATCATCTTGTACTCCTCTATCAACTTACCTCTCATCCTTTTTCGCTCCAATGAAAAAAGCCCTATCTCCCTCAGCCTTTCCTCATAAGACCTGCCCTCCAGTCCAGGCAGCATCCTCGTAAATCCCCTTTGCACCCTCTCTAAAGCTTCCACATCTTTCCTATAATGAGGTGACCAGAACTGAACACAATATCCCAAGTGTGGTCTAACCAGAGTTTTATAGAGCTGCAGCATAACCACATGGCTCTTAAACTCAATTCCCCTGCCAATGAAAGCCAACACACCATACGCCTTCTTTACAACCCTATCAACTTGGGTAGCAACTTTGAGGGATCTATGGACATGGACCCCAAGATCCCTCTGTTCCTCCACACTGCCGAGAATCCTGCCATTAACCCTGTAATCTGCATTCAAATTTGACCTTCCAAAATGAATCACTTCACACTTTTCTGGGTTGAATTCCATCTGCCACTTCTTTGCCCAGCTCTGCACCCTGTCAACGTCCCGTTGCAACCTACAACAGCCCTCCGTGCTGTCCACAACTCCAACCTTCATGTCATCGGCAAGCCTGCTAACCCACTCTTTCACTTTGTCATCCAAGTCATTTATAAAGATCACAAAGAGCAGAGGTCCCAGGACAGATTCCTACGGAACACCACTGGTCACTGAGCTCCAGGCTGAATAATTTCCATCTACTACCACCCTCTGTCTTCTACTGGACAGCCAATTTTGTATGCAGACAGCCAAATTTCCCCGAATCCCATGCCTCCTTACTTTCTGAATGAGCCTACCATGTGGAACCTTATCAAATGCCTTGCTAAAATCCATATACACCACATCCACTGCTCTACGTTCATTGATGTGTTTTGTCACATCCTCAAAGAATTCAATAAGGCTTGTGAGGCATGACCTGCCCTTCACAAAGCCATGCTGACTATTTCTAATCAAACTGTGCTCTTCCAACTAATCATAAATACTATGTCTCAGAATCCTCTCCAATAACTTGCCCACCACAAAAGTAAGACTGACCGGTCTGTAATTTCCAGGATTATCCCTATTCCCTTTCTTGAACAAGGGAATGACATTTGCCACCCTCCAATCTTCTGGTACTACTCCAGTGGACAGTGAGGACACAAAGATCATTGCCAAACGGGCAATCTCTTCCCTCGCTTCCCGTATTAACCTTGGGTATATCCCGTCTGGCCCAGGGGACTTATCTATCCTCATGTTTTTCAACATTTCTAGCACATCCTCCTCCCTAATATCAAACTGTTCATGCATATCTGCCTACTTCATGCTGTCCTCACAAAAGTCAAGGTCCCTCTCAATGGTGAATATTTTATGTTTTTATCGTTCTATCTAAACTTGTACTAATAAATATGAAAATATTTTGATGTAAAATGCTCTTACTCAAGAACACAGCCATGTTTAAAGTGGTTGAGTTCTGTAAGTGATGTATGTAACAGACTTGTGCATGTATATGCATACACTACTTTGGAATTACATTCTGTGTTGCATCTTGTGGTTTTTTTGACCTATTAAAATGAATGTTCTATAATTCATTCACGGGATGTGGATGTTGCTGTCTATGCAAGCATCTGTTGGCCATCCCTAATTGCTCTCAAGTGACTTGCAATGCCATTTCAGAGGCAGTCAACCATGTGGGTCTGGAGCCATATGTAGAGCAGAACAGGTAAGAACAGCAGATTTCCTTCCTGAAAGGGCACTGGTGAACCAGATATGTTTTTACAATAGTTGACAGTAGTAGTTGCCATTAGGCCATCTTTTAATTCCAGAATTTTTTTGAATTCAAATGCCATGGTGAAATTCAAACCCCCAGCATTATGCTGGGTCTCTGGATTTCTGGCCAAGTGAGATCTCCATTACGTCACCACTCCCCAGTTGTATTTTCTGTGTAATCAAGAACATTAATTATAATACACTGATTTTTTTTTTTATATACTTTGCACAGATTGTTAAGCCTGAGAAGCTTGAACTTTTATTATTATTAACTTGTCTTAGACACCACTGTCATGGTGAAGTTACACACTGATGAACTGACAGACCTTGACATTTTTCAAAACATTCAGATGTATCAGTTGAGACATTTGGAGCTGTATTACATACTGGAACTTGACATGACATAATCCTCAGCACACACATAAGTGACTTCATTGGTGCCAAGTTGTAAGCATGTAAAAAAGTTGGCAGTCTAATACAGACGAGCAATTACAAAAGGTGTGATCTAACAAAAGTGACTGATACGTCAAGGAATGACTCTGTACAGTAGGAAGTGGAGTCACTAAGATGACTATTATTCTTAAAATAATTTAGAAATTGGGCATTACACAGTTTGAGCAATCTGGGACTGACAATGTGCTGTTCATGTATTGGAAAGCCAAAAGTTCAGGAGGTCTGATTATGCAAAGGGAAAAAGTGGCCAATAAGCATTATAAGTGGTGATTTCATGCACAAGAAAGGAAGATTGAAGAAGCAGAGCTTCAGTCAAGAAGAAACAGCAACAGATGTGTGCCCAAACAACCAGTGTTGTGATGAGACAGCTCAAAGCGTTTCAACTGAAAAATAACCACTTTTATCAATTATTATTTATTTTGTATGTGTTTTAATAAATGTATTGAATTTTGTGATTTGAAAGATCCTGGAAAAGGTTTTGGAATAATCAAGACCAGTAAACCTGTAGACTAGTTCTCTAAATTCAACCTATTATTCTAATGGACTTAGGTCTTACAAATAAAGTTAGTGAATCCCTAAATGGCACACTAACAGCTCATCATTACACTGTCCACTGACATGGCACCTTTGCTGATGAGACTGTGCCTGTAAAAGTGATCCTGTATGAGGGTTTCCCATGTCTCAGAAGTGACATTGGAACTTTTCAGTGAAGCTTCAGCTTGTTCTTAAAGCACTTTCTCTGGCCTCTGAATATTTTGCTTCAATTAGCTGACCATAGAAGATCTTTTTTTGCAAGCGCTCATCAAACATTCTGGCAACATGTCCTCCCAACCTCATCTGAACTTTCTACAGCAGATTGTAGATCCTAAGCATAACAGTCTTGGAAAATACGTCAGCGTTAGGAATCTTGTCTTGATATCCGATTTTGAGCAGCTTCCAAAAGCAGATCTTGTGAAAGTCGTGTAGCTCATTTGCATGCCTGGAATAAAGTGGCCACACCTCACAAGCATACAAGAGAGTGAGAAGTACAACTAGTTTGTAGATCTTAATTTTTGTTGAAACTGATTCCTCTTCGTTTCCAGACAATTTTTTGCAGCTTGGTAAAGATAATGCTCATATCACCATTTGCTACTTTGGAGGTGATCTTGACATCGACATGAACAACATGGAACAGAGTGCTGCTGCAGTAGGGAAATTTGTCAATTGCTTCAAGCATTAGATCACTAACTGTCGTAGTTAGTTTCACAAACTGGGTTTATGGCTGTGGCTGGAACATTTCAGTCTTTTTTCATTTGATGGTGAGACCAAAGTTATTATACATGGACGAGAAGTGGTTTGCACTTCCAGTGTTGAATCATACTGAAGGATCAATCAAATTCCAAGGTATTCAACTCTCACCATTGGGGACTGATCTGATAAAGGACCAGGTTTTAACTCAACCTTTCCTTATATATGGTTTACTGCCAAGTACTGTCTGTATGTGACTGCATACTTCTTGGCAAAACTGAAACCCTTTAAGCTTTCCTCACCTTTTGAAGAAATCAAGGTTAGCCATCTATTCCAAATCAGAAAAATGTTTTCCAACTTTCCTTTCTACGTACAAAATTACGCTAAAAATAAAAATTCTCTACAGTGCTATTCAGGAACCAGCAAAACACTGAAAATTCTAGATTATACTTATGCATTAATTAAGAAATGGAACATGAAATGAATTCTTTGCAAAAACATGATAGTAATGATAGATATTACAACAGGCAATGTTAAATGAAAAATATGCATCTTATATGGCAGACTAAAAACCAGGATACATACTTCAGCTACTCCTAGGTCCGAGATTTTCAAAGTGCCATCCGTTGTTAGCAGTAGGTTGCCTGGTTTAATATCTTTGTGGACTATTCCTTGACTGTGCAAATATTCTAGACCATCAATCAATTGGCAGAAGTACCTGCCCAAATTATTGAGAAAGAAACATACAAAAACATATTGAGTAAGACAAATCTAATTAAATCAATGCAAAATATTAAGAAATATAGTCCAACCTTCACAGCATTAAAATATGAAGGATACATCAACAGTTACAAACGTAAAACTGTACTGAAATGAATTCTTTACTCATAATAGACAAGTGCATGCATATCATTATGATCACTGATATAAGTGCCCAATAAATTACCCTATTCAGTTTCAATCTCAGCACTGACTACTGTTCAAGCCCTTAATTTGCTACACCATCACACTGACATAAGCAAAATTCCTTAAAAAATTAAACTTAAAAATTGAACCAGCAACTATTACATTCTCTAATATTTATCAGACAGATGGAATACAATCTGGGGAAGTGAGAGGTTATGTATCTTGGTCAGAAGAATAGATGCATAGACTATTTTCTAAACTGGGAAAGGCTTCAAAAATTTGAAGCTCAAAAGGAGTCCTGATTCAGGATTCTCTACATTAACATGCAGATTCAGTTAGCAATTAGGAGGGCAAACATAATGTTAGCATTCATTGTGAGAGGGCTAGAATACAACAGCAGGGACGTACTGCTGAAGCTGTATAAGGTCTGGTTAGGAATTTTGTGAGCAGATCTGGGCCCTTTATCTAAGGAAGGATGTGCTAGCATTGGAGAGGGTCCATGGGAGGCTTGCAAGAATAATCCTGGAGATGAAAGGTTTGCCATATGAGGAACAGTTGAAGAGTCTGGGTCTGTGCTCGATGTAGTTTAGAGGTATGATGGGGGGAAATCTCACTGAAACTTACAGAATACGGAGAGGCCTGGATAGAGTGGGGAAGACGTTTCCACTACAAGAGACTAGGACCCGAGGGCACAGCCTCAGAAGGACTGATCCTTTAGAACTAAGGTAAGGAGGAATTTCTCCAGCCAGAGTGGTTAATTTCTGGAACTCATTACAAAGGACTGTGGAGGCCAAGGTATTGACAGCATTTAAGACAGTTCTTGATTAGTAGGGGATCAAGAGTTAGGCAAAGGAGGCAGGGAATAGGGTTGAGAAACAGCTATGACTGAATGGTAGAGCAGACTCAGTGGACTAAACGGCTTAGTTCTGCTCCTATATTTTATGGTCTTCAAATACGTTTTTCCATATTACTTTATATCCATATAATGCTAAAGAGAATTTGGTTTCCTCCCAGCATCTGCAAAGGTCAAAGGGTGAGAGTAATAGCAGACTGGACTCAAATGCTTTAGGGGTTAACAGATATAAATTTTTAATTCTACACATGGTCATATGCCAAGCCAGGCTCAATCCCCAATTCGACTTTACTCCTCATTGATGGAAGCAAAATTGAAGGTAGATACATTGCTACAGGTTGAAGAATACAGTGACAATACCAAACAAATTCAGATGTTATGCTGCTCTTTTGAATGCTCTACATTATATTGCCAATCAAACACAAACATCCAGGTAGCCCGTTGCCCTTTTGGCATCAGAAAACCTCAACTAAGAAAGGTTATAAAACAGGCGTGAAGAGGAAACAGCATGCAGTTAGGACAACAATATATTAAAATTATGGGACAGGTTACATTTTAACAGTTATGTTTTAAATCAAGAAGTGTTTACACACTGTCACAAAGACATGAAAACCTCTCTTCTGACATTTATATGATCACAAATGTAAACAATTAAGTCCTCACTGAATTAACAAATATCCTTTTTAACAAAAAAAACTAATGTTCCAACAAGGCAAGGTCAATGCAGGGAGACATTCGACTCCTTTCTACCTAATCACAGCAAGGCATTTAAAGGGACTGAAAAAGCCCTTCTTATGGCAACATTGACCTCATCTCCCCACCAACCACCCCCATCAATATCCCCACAATCCCCACCCTAATATTAGAATTCAGGTTTTTCTGGTAACCAATGTTTTCTGGGACACAAAGGAGAAGTGATTCATGGGGTATGGAAATGAGAAAAAGTTAAAAGTGGTTGAGCCGGAGATACAGAGGGTATGTAAAACTGACTTAGTTAAACATAGAAAAGCCTTTCCTACCATATGGTAATGAAAGTAAGTTCCTTACCCATGAGCTTGAAATACTGGGAATTTCTTGTCTGTGACACTGTCCAACATTTCTTGCATTCCACACACGCAATACTCCATTACCATATACGTTAGTAATGTCAAGGAAATGCTATATGTCAATTTATTACCAAATACCCTCTTGAACATAACAGTATTGAACAAAGATAAACACATAGGTATTGCATTAAACTACCATCTGGAGCCAAGTAATTAGCTGCTGGTTTCCTTACTCAACAAAAGCAGCTTTCTGAAATAATTTTTAGAATCATGTGCTTTAAAAATGACTTTTTAAAAGTTCAATACTTTCCATTTTGAAGTCACACCACATCTGTCTTGTTCCTTTGAAGGTGTGGAGTAATAACAAATACTTGCACCTACTTTAGAAAACTGGCTTAAAACATTTCATCAATGGTTAAGATTACATTCATTGAAATAAATATCAGCTGTAAAAGGCATTTTAGTAATGTATAAATTGAAGCTTCAAATTAAACTGAAGGCCATTTTATTAATGCTTACAAATTCTATCCTTAAAAAAAAGTTATTTAATTCCTGAAGAGTGCTGAATGGAAATAATCTCAGATCTTCAAATATTAAAGTATCTTCAATAGAACTAGAGTACAAGAGCAGAAATGTACTGCTGATGTTATGTAAAACTCCAGACAGACCGCATTTGGAACACTAAGCAGTTTTGGGTCTCATAGCTAAGTGCTGAGATTGGACGGGGTCGAAAAAGAAGAATGATACCAGGGATGAAGGGCTTGTCATATGAGGAGCAGTTGAAGATTCTGAGTCTGTACTCGAAGTTTAGCAGGATGAGGCGGATTGAAACTTACAAACTACTGACAGCCCTGGATAGAATGGACATGGAGAAGATGTTTCCACTAGCAGGTGAGAATGGGACCAAAGGCACAACCTCAAAGTGAAGACAGAACCCTATGGAACTGAGGTGACGAGGAATTTCTTTAGCAAGAGGATGCTGTGGAACTCATTGCCACAGAAGGCTATGGAAGTCATGCCACTGAGTGTATTTAAGGCAGAGATAGATAGGTTTGGGATTAGTAAGGGGTTCAAGGGTTTAGGGGAGAAGGCAGGAGAATGGGGTTGAGAATACATGATTAAGTGGTGAAGCAAACCTGATGAGCTGAATGGCCTAACTTTGCTCCTATCTTATGGTCTTATAAAACAGAGTACTGAAAACAGGAGCAATTGCATTATTAAGCTAGGAGATCATTTTCTGTTTAGATACAATTTTCATTTATATCTAAAACCAGAGATCCAGTCACACGTTTAATTGGCTATACTACTTTACATATAAGCAGTAAAGGTAACAAAACTTCCTTCTTAAATTCTATGAGATCAACAGATGAATGTACATTTATGCATTGTATATGCTCAGTGATGCATAAACTTGCTTGCATTTTCTTTCCCTCGCCTCAATTGATAACTTTGCTCACTAGAATTGATGCCTAAATCTATTCCAACCACGTTAAGTCAGTACTATTCATTGTGTCACATCCAATATGTGAACAAGAGAACCACGTCACAGAATTTTTTTTAAAATGATTGGTCTCCTTGTTAGAAATATTTTAAATGTTATTGGTCTGAAAGAACTTTTTGTATGAAAGAAAACAAAATGTAAAGAATGTATTTATTACTTAGAGTAGTAAATAGTCAATCACTAGTAAGATCAGAGCTGGCTAATTTGTTCAGGTGTGTGCCAAGGCATCTCTCTATAGTTGACAATACATTTTCTTCTCACTACACAGTGTTTGGAGTAAGAGATAACACAGTGTGGAGCTGGAGAAGCAGAGCAGGCCAGGCAGCATCAAAGGAACAGGAAAGTTGATGGTTCGGGTTGGGACCCTTCTTCAGAAATGGGGGAGGGAGAAGGGAGCTCCAAAATAAATAGAGGATGGGTGGGGCTGGGAAGGGTAGGTGGGATGGTGATAGGTGAGTGCTGGTAGGCAGTGGTGGGGATTGGTCGGTGGGGTGGGAGGACCGGATAGGTGGGAGAGAAGTTGGACAGGCTGTGTCAGTTCAAGGACGTGGGGATGAGAGAGATGGGATGAGGCCGGGGTTGGGGAGATTTTGAAACTGGTAAAGTCCGCATTGAGACCTTCCCCTTCAGCGGTTCTTACTATCTCCGAGTGACGCAGATATTATTCATGGAGCTGATTTGGCATAATATTAAATCAGATAATTAGTTATTTTGAAAGAGTCATTCTTAGAATCATAGAATGTTTACAGCACAGAAAGAACCTATTCAGCGTGTAGTATCCATTCAAACTCTCAGTAAAAAGAACTCACGCTAGTTCCAATGCGATACCTGTGCCCCATTGCCCTGCAATTGTTTTCATACTCAGATAATTATTCAATTCCCCTTTTAATGCAACAATTGACTCTGTCTCCATTGGGAAATATATATTGTTATAACCTGAACAAGTACCATTTTATTCAACAACGAAATTACCTTAGACCATAAGTTATCCATGATGGATTTCTTACAAACTGTGCAGTGGGGGTTTATACCTACTATCGTTTTTCAGTTTCCCAACTTACAACTGAGTTAAACTTCAACACTTACTGCAGAATAAATAGACAAAGCAAAAACTGAATTACTGGTGAACATATTAATTAGAAAATTATGCAGGACATATATGTTGCTCGTTTAAAAAGAAATCATTGTACCTCAACCCAGAGGCAGCATAAACTACAACTAGTTACACAATGGACAAGCCATGCCTATTACTTGGAAAATTCCAAAATAAAGATAGCTAATCCAATTTTCCCTACTCACATATCTAAAAGAACTTCAAAAAACCTACTGATAATGCAACTCTCTCTTGCAGAACTTAGTATGGAATATTTCACAAGTCACAAAAAAAGGATATATTTTTTGCTTTTCTTCATTATATAGCACATCTACCAACTGGATTACATTTTTGTGTCGTAGTCTCCTGAGCAACTGGATTTCCCTGAAAACAAAAGATAGAAAGTTGAAATGACAAAGGACTTGAGTATGGTCTTCCTATTTCAGTGTGATGATATCAATATCATAAGACAAAACCAGTCAAACAAATTAGAAAATGGCAAGAAATTTGTAAGAACACAACAAATAAAAGTTCGTGTTTTATCCCCCAAATAAAGAGGTTCTTATTATCACCATTATACAACATTTTCAATACAAGAGAAAAAAAGTACTTCTGCAGTATCTCATGTTTTCTAGCTGTGTGCTCACTGTGTCATGCCAGTGAAATTGTATCATATTCATAACATGAAGCACAGACTGTATTCACTATAGCAGTTTCTGAAACTGCCATCTCTTTTACAAATTTACGTCAAAGGGTTGCTAAGATGGTTGCTGAGGGTCAGTAACTACAACTTTTGAATACATTATCTCAAGTCTCCAAAAAGTTTGTAATTGATTGATCATGGGCGAGGTAGCCCTTGAATGGTCATATGAAGACAAAAACTAATCTCTGGAATCTGTTTTCTATTAATCATGGCAGAGATGGTTGCATCATGACAATGTCATTAGGTAGTAATTCAGAGCTTCAGGCCAGTGCTCTGGAGATACAGGCTAGAATCCCAAGCTGGGCAAAGTTGGTAATCAATTAAACAAAAACTTGAATTAATAGCTTGTCTTCTGAGAGATGTGAGGAGGCATTAGATGGTTATTCGGACAGAAGTAATGTGCAAGGGTATGGAGAAAAAGCAAGTGATTGACACTAGGTAATGATGCTCATTTAACAAGATGATGCTGGCATGATGGGTCGAATGGCCTCCTTCTGTGCCATAACACTTCTGTGATTCTATGATACTCAAAACTCAGACTCCAAAATTTATTGGCTCTGAACTCAAAATTTAACAGCAAAACAGCAACTGAGAAACCTGTCAAATCATAAAAATAGGTGTGAATGACAACCATTCATTCTCCATTGTAAAGTAATGGCTTCCAACTTTAAATCATTCTGGCTAGACACTAAAAGCATTGATCATGTGACAAAACTAACTACAAATAACTTTTCTCATTATCCCAAGAATTGCAGGGAAAACAGGCACTCCTGAAAATAACAGACCAAGAGAAACCAACTATTCCTCCAGTCAGAACAAAGCCCTGCCAATAACCAGGTAATACAAGCAGCACAAGAGGGTCCAAGTTTTTTTTTGCCTGCAAAGATTTACAGATACAGAAATTCAGCCACAGGCTCATATGGACACCCAGAGGCCTCCAACTTCCATTCATCCAAACAACGTTGAGAGCAAACCATCCAGACATGCAATGCATCCATTTTAATGGACTAAAATTTTTAAATTTCATTTAAAATTGTGTATGTATGTATATACATATGTATGTATAAAATACGCACATGAGCACGTGTGCATGATGGGGTGAGGGTGTTTCATTTCATTACTTTTTGGACCTATGCACCAATAAGCATTGCTTTTTTCTTCAGAGTTAAATGTAAGCATGAAACAGGCTTTCTGCTATCACAGGAAGTTGTAACATTCAAAACACTCCCTCTAAAATACATCCAGTTACAAACAGCTGACAGGTCAGAAGCAAGGAGAAAAAAGTCATCTCACCATCTCTCTTCCCGTCTGTAGGTCTGGTGAAGAAGTCAAATGCGTTACTAATTTTGTTCATACAAACTTTATGCCAGCAGCAAGACAGATCCAACAATTAGTTAATCTGCTTTGTGGCTGCTGGTTGAAAGATTAGCACTAGACAAGACCGGAAGCTGTTTTACAGATAATGAAATCTGAAAGGTGTCATATTCAAAAACGCAGTGTTCTCTCCATGTTGAACCATCAGCTTCAACCTTGTACTCCACACTATGATATTACCTGAATCCCAGGCCTTCTGACACAGGAATATAATACCATATAAACTGACATTTTCCCAGCTACCGTCAGTTCTGAGGAAGGGTCAGCGGACCCAAATTGTTAACTCTGATTTTTTTCTTCACGGATGCTGCCAGACCTGCCGAGCTTTTCCAGTGACTTCTGCTTTTGTTTCTGACACAGGAGACTGTGTCACTATTGAAATCAACTTGATTCAATTACAGAGGTCTAGGCCCGAAACGTCAGCCTCTCTGCTCCTATGCTGCTGCTTGGCCTGCTGTGTTCATCCAGCCCTGCACCTTGTTGTCTTTGATTCAATTACACTTATCTCTAAAAGCATTCCAGTTTATGCCCTATAAAATAGTAAATTAAAGTATCTGAAGTACACAATCACTTGTTGCACAAAAGTATAGCTCAGAGCACTGAACTGTAAATTTGTAAACTTGTAGGACTTGGTAGCAAACTACAAATGGTGGCTTACCAAATATTTTTTCTATTCATGTCTACAGTTAGGTCAACAGTATTCAGTGCTTAGTGCTCCATTTTAGAGTTAGATTCTCAATTGAACTATGACAAATCCATTTAAGCTCCATGTTCCAATATTTGGGTTTCAATACACACACTTCCTGGAGCAACCAATCTGACTAACAAAATATTGTAAATTAAAATTAAGACATCTTTTTTCCTTTCCAAACAGCGCTATGAATATTTGGAATTTTAAGTTTGCTGCACATTACTGAAGCTGTAAGTATCTATGTAATTACATTATTAATTAGGATTTAAGCAGAAAACAGATGGTTTATGGTCCTCTTTTCAAATTTTGCTCCCAAAATGTTATACAATTTTTCTTTCTGAAATATCGTGAAAATCATATTCAAATCACACACTTGAAAAGTATATAGAAGTAAATCTGCAAATGAATATACTGACAGTTCCTTTTATGGACCACAAGAGAGCAGCAAAAGGTTGTCTTATGATAAGAGTTTATAAAACTACTGAATTTTACAACAGAAGCATTGCTAGAAACAATTGATATATTATGATATATACACACATATAGATTGTTAGGGCGATGAGGTCGAACCCCTCTGATAATTAAAACCTAAACACCCAGAGAAGCTCGCCTCACCTCATAACCTGCTATAGAAAATGGATAAAATGGTTCTGCCTTTCACCTCCCAATCTATAATAAAGGAAGTTAAATGAAAGAAATCCCTGATACTCACTTTATAAGCCAGGAGTAACAATTTATTTATTGAACTCTAAATAGTGAGCAAATTAACAGACCTGCTAACAAACTAAACAATTCCCCCTTAACAACTAACTATTCCCAAACAGAACAAAATTCTAATGGCATGCTGTTCCAATAAATACAAATCCCACTTATATAAACCAAAGTAATAAGAAAAGTTAAATTAAAACCTATACTCTCAAAACTACAGTCAGGATACGTCTTCTGGAATGTTCCGTGCCTTTTCCGCTATTCTCCAGTCAGGAATTCTTTCTTTGTTGAATCTTTGTGTCAGAAATATTAGCTAAGAGTACCATGATACCTTTTAGATGGTGCTTAATCAAAGAGCTTAAAGATTTCTCTGAGAGCTAGAGTTTTACTCTTCTGATGGCAGTTCGCTCTTACACTGATTTTCAAAAACCCTCTTCTTATATACCCTTGATAACCTGTCAATTTTCTTACAATTGACTGATACTCAAGTTGGTTGCTTTAAGATCAAAACAAGCCTAGGTTGCCAACAACACAGCCCATTGATAAATATGTTTCAATTTCAGCACTGTCTGTGCATCTGCAGCTGCTTACAGACTTTTTTTTAAATCTCCAAGCTTAGAAAAGCCCATCAGCTCTTAAAAAGATGATACACTCTTCCCCCTATCACTTTTGCAAACAAATTCTAACAGTCCTGCCTTCTAATTCACAAGTGCTCTACTAACTTCACAACAATATACAATGGCCTGTAGAATTAAGGGATAAATACCCAAATGAAACTTTAGTTTATAATTCCAGTCACCGTAAGTAATTCTTGCACAGTTATTAACAGGCAATTATTATAAAACACCAGTGCAAATACAGGAGTTAAATAATAATCATGGATTCTTGGTAGGACATATACAGACTTCAGGAAGTCAAACAAGTATTATTCAACACCTTCCTTAAGCATCCTCATTATCAATTCCAAGAACTCAATTTACTTTTCTTGCCCAAAACAGTTGATTAACTGAGAGATACAGAAGAGAATTCAAAGTTAAATCTTTCTGAAAATTTCCTTCGTCCTCTCCATTAGCCAACCCATACTCAAACCCAATTTCAGCCCAGCTGAGATCTACAAATCACTATGGACTTTTGACCACAGTTTAAAAGCATTTTGTGGCTTAATAATGAGATTAGAACATAAGACATAGGAGCTGAAGTAGACCATTGAGCCCACTGAGTCAGCTCCACTATTCAATGAGATCATGGCTGATCTGATCATTCTCAATTTCAATTTTCCTGCCTTTTCAGCATAATTCTTGATTCCCTTACTAATTAAAATTTGTCTCTCTCAGGCTTGAGTATGTTTATTGACTCAGCTTTGATAGCCCTCTGTAGTAAAGAATTCAGATTCGCTACCCCCAGAAGAAATTCCTCCTCGTCCCTGTCATAAACGTGTGACCCCTTATTCTGAGATCATGCTCTCTGGTCTTGGACTCGCATACAAGAGGGAAACAACCTTTCTGTATCTTCCCTGTCAAGTCCCCCAAGACTCTTGCAGATTTCAATAAAGTCAACTCTCGTTCTTCTAAATTCCAACAGGTACAGGCTCAACCTACTAAATCTCTCCACGTAAGACTGTCCCTCCATACCTGGTATTAGCCTAGCAAACATTGTCTGGACCTCTTCTAATGCCAGTATATTTTTCTTTAGATAAGGGGCCCAAAAATGTTCACAGTATTCCAGCTGCGTTATCACTAGTGCCTTGTATAGTTTTAGAAAAACCTTCCTACTTTCATACTACATTCTCTTTGAAATAAAGGCCAACATTCCATTTGTCTTCCCTATTACATACTGAACATGGATGCCAGCTTTTTGAGATTCATGGACAAGGAATCTCAAATTTCTACATCCTATAGCTTTCTACAGTTTTTCTCCATTTAAATAATATTAAGCTCCTCTACTCTTCCTGCCAAATTAGAAAACCGCATATTTTCCTACATTGTATTCCATCTGCCAAGTTTTTGCCCACTTGTTCAACCTGTCCATTTCCCTTTGTAAATTCTCTGTCATCCTCAATATTTATCTTCCCACCTATTTTTGTGTCATCTACAACCTTGGCTGCACAACATTCATCTCCCTCATCGAAGCCATTAATATAAATTGTAAAGAACTGTGGCCCCAGCATGGATCCTTGTAGCACACCACTAGTTACAGGTTGTCATCCTGAAAAACACACCTTACCCCCACGCCAACTCTATTTATTCACCAATCCTCTATCAACTAATATATTAGCTCCAACACCATGGGCTGTTAACTTATCAAGTAGCCTAAAGTGTGGGACCTTGTCAGACTACTTCAGCTTAGTCGAATACAGTCACAAAAATACACGATGAACTGACTTTTCTTAAAAGTAACCCACACTCAGATGTACAAAATCAATGCTCATACATAGGATGCAAAAACTATGAATTTCTGATCAGTGGATATCATTAAAGTAGCAATAAAGTCTCTAAACTTGGAATTTCAGCACTTAACACGTACATTAAATCTTCGTAAGACTAACTTGATAAAATAGATTTGAAACATTTAACTCCACTTTCTCTCCACAGATGCTGCCGGATCTGCTGAGTTTCTCCAGCAATTTCTGTTACTGTTTCAGATTTCCAGCATCCGCATTTCTTTGGTTTATTTTATTCCAGAGTCGAGTTCCATTGTTGTTCTCTGTTCTCCCCACCCAACAACACCAAGCTTGATGATTTGCAGCCAACTTTCATCCCAACTGCAATATCTAGAAAGATGTGAATTAACAAGGAGACAGAGATCGGAGTGTCATTGCCTTTTCTGAAAATGTTAGCTGTAACTGATCTTTGTTTATGTTTCATAAGCTTAGCTCAACCTGGTCAAGTGATCACAGTAGCCATCACTGGTCAGTATTTGACCTTTGTAAAATTCATTTTAGTCTATGAAGGTCTCAATATTAATGTTAGATGGAAGTTGAATATTGACAGTCCTTGTGTATCATTATCACAAAATGGTTAAAAAAATCACTTGAGTACTTAAAACATTTTTTGGAACAAGAGGGCTCAGTTGTTAAACAAACAGTATTGGGTGACTGTCAATGTTAGTTTTAAGTTTGCAGGAAGCCTTTTGACTGCCGATTTTCCTTTTAAATTGTCAAGAAATCTTTTAAGTGCTGTACCTTGGCTTTTATGTTGGGAAGCAGACAAAATGTCGATCTACATTTGTAGAAGAGATAAAGTGCTTCTGGCTTGATAGGTCTTGAATTTCAAGTAGAAGCCTCCCGGTATTTAAATTGGAGATGTCTGAATAGTTTACATCCAAAGCTGTCTAAACTTCCATGAGGATTCTATTACAAGCAGTTTCTGATGCTACCACAGTGCTGGGACCGTGAGGTGAATGCTGATGATCCTCAACTATCATGATTTGATACTTTTATGTTTGCTCCTGTAACAATTAAGACCCAAGTCATGTAGTATTGAATAATTCAATGAAGTTTTATTACAGTTCCTGGTATGCACATATTACACTAAAAACAGGCACTTGCATGTCTCGAGCAATTTAAATGTACTGTAGCATGCTTTCCTCAGGGTGTCAGGCTGCAAAAGGACTCAGTAAGTTGGAGTCTGAAACCTTTGCACCATTGGGTCAGCATGCCATGATACAGTGATGAAATCTAAAGTATGTCCCTTAAAAGGTATATCATACACCTCCAGACATAACCATAACAATAATGTGACTGAATGGCAGCATGTAGATAATAAAAATGAAGAAAGCAACTAAGTGACAGCAGGGGGAGTATACCATTATAGATGAAGACTTCTAGTGTTAAATATACAAATGGAATATAACAAATTAAATAGCACCTTTAACATTCAATTCCCCCAAGGCACTTCGCAGGGGCATTACAAAACAAAATATTTCCTTATCTGATTCAGCATCATATTAGCGATGATGACCAAAAGCTTGGACTAAGAAGCAGGTATTAAGGAGCAACTTAAATGAGCAAAGCAAGGCACAGAGCTAGAAGGAATTCCAGAACTTAGAAACTCAGCAGATAAAGACACCTTCACCAATGGTACAAAGATTAAAGTTGGAGGAAGGGAGACATATTGGAGTTAGAAAAAATTGCAGAGATAGAAAGAGACAAGGCAACATTGAGATTTGAAAATAAAGGACAAGAATTTTAAAATTTGAGACATTATTTAACCATAAGACAATGTTGATCAGCAAGAACAAGAGTTATCACCGAATAGAATTTGGTGTGCACTAGGATATCAGCAGCAAAGATTTAGATGAGCACAAGTGTAAAGAGGCTCAAACATGGGAGGCTAGCAATTCTGTGAAGTTGTGCAATTAAAATTTAACTTTTATTTCAAGAATTTATATTCAATGCATATTTTATAAAGTATAATGTCTTGCCTGTATTCTGTTGTCAATGTTCATCACAAGAACATACTCATTTGAAGTGATGCCCATTTGTCTAAATATTTAAGAATAGATCACTTCTTCATTGGGCACGTTCCTTTTGAAAATGATTCTAGGCCAGCAGAACTTTTCATTTATTACACTGGTGGAATAGTGGATTCAAAGATTTAGACAGGAGCTAAATAATCAAGCAAATGTTTTCTTTCTGTTTTCTATTTGGAGCCAAGTTAAGAAAATTGAAACTGTATTGAAATTGTGTGAATCAGAGGAGTATAAAAAATGAATCTCTTTATCTGACTGGATTAAGCAATGCTTGTGATCTTCAGTAAGAAAACCTTTTACTCATGCAGGAACGGCTTCTTAAAGTGGCTTTGGTATGTTATTAAAAGCCAGTGAAGTCAACATTTGGTCACACGTCCTTTGACCTTGGGATTGAACAGAAAAGAAGCTAGGCATAATGCAGAAGACTGCAAGAAATTTATAAAATACTGCATTTTAGAAGCCTGGAGCTCTGTGATAATTAAGTATGATAACAAATCAGGTATATCAATAAACAGAACCAAATGATAAAGCTGAGAAGTGTTTAGAATAAAACTGTAATTGAGAATTTTTGTTTCATGTTTTTGGTCATTCGTGGTGAACTTAACCATTCATAAATTAAGAAAGATCCTCCATTTCAAGATCATAGATCACAGAATCCCTCCAGTATGGAAACAGGCCCTTCGGCCCAACAAGTCCACACCGACCCTCAGAGCATCCCACCCAGACCCATTCCCCTAGAACCCACCTAACCTACACATCCCTGAAGACTATGGGTAATTTAGCATAGCCAATCCACCTACCCTGCACATCTTTGGACTGTGGGAGGAAACTGGGGCACGCAGAGGAAACCCACGCAGACACGGGGAGAATGTGCAAACTCCACACAGACAGTCGCCCGAGGGCCGAATTCAACCCAGATCCCTGGCGCTGTGAGGCAGCAGTGCTAACCACTGAGCCACCATGTCACCCCAAGCCTACCATACCTGGTATTCCCAGGCGGTCTGCCAACCAAACACTAACCAGGCCCGAATCCACTTAGCTACCGAGATTGTGCGTTTTCAGATGAGCATGGCCGTAGGCCTACATGATAGCCAAGTCTTGTTAGAATGCCATTAAAGTTTGCTTCCAGCTGCTGACTACGATTTGAGGTAAAGATTTACTGGAAGGAACTTTAGCAACTTTGCAAATTTGTTTCTCATTTTCAGTATCACTAAAATTTGCCAAGCTAACCGCTAAGAAAAGTGGTGTACAAACTTCACCCTTCCAGTGACCTAATACTGTACAAGTTATGTTAGACCCTATACAGGATAGAATGAATTTTTCAGCCAACCAGCTGGACTTCCTGAGCACTCTGAGGCAGGGATACTGCCATAAACGCTCATTGAAATATTGAATTTTAACTATCAGGAGAGAAGTCCTATGTTGGCTTAAAAATATGTTTAGTTAGAGCCAGGTTGTTCTGAAGAAGGGTCACTGGACTTGAAATTTTAACCTTACTTTCTCTCCACAGGTGCTGCCAGACCTGTTGAGTTTCCCTAACAATTTCTGTTTTTGCTTCAGATTTTCAGCATCCAGAGTTTTTTTTTGCCATATATGTGAGGTGGCGATTGCCTGAAATGGATATTACAATTGCCTGTTTTGGAGGCTGTAATTACAGTCAAAATACTTCACAAAGGCTTGTTGCCTCTTTCTTGTTGAAACATTGCTTATCCAAAAGGTTTTCCACTTCATCAAGAAGAGTTGATTTTTAGATAGTCCCTCAAATGGAACATGACTCCAAGAGTTACAGGAGCAGCCTTCTCATGTCTCCTCTCCATTTCTCTGGTTGCTGTAGCTTCCAAATCCACGTCCTGGTGCAGCACTGCAAATTATGCTTGGTTCTTTGAGCTAGAATTCTAATCTTTGACAGATACAGTGCATATCTCTCTCTTCCCTAATTAGTCAGTGAACGAAGAGACAGGAAATATTTAATTTGCTTTGGGAAGTGAAATGGTAGGACACACAGTCAGTAAATTGAGCTTCTAACCCAAAAACAGTCCCCACTTTTCCAACAGGCACTCAGTGAAGAAGATTCCATCTTCTGTCTCAATGAAAGAGGCAGGGCAAGATCAGCATAGCTTTAGTTTTTTACCAAGACACAGAAACAATCTTTTCTGAACCCTATTAATTGAAACCAAACCACTTTGCAGCAGACTTTTTCTTAATTCACATTCAGTAATAATCACAGTGCAGAGGCTCCTCTGTTGTTGAAAACGTTGACTAAATTTAAGTAGTGAGGGACACAAATGACAACTTATTAGCAATTTAATATTCATAACATTTTAAAAACATCTAAAATACAAACTCAGGTTACAAAGCCCACTTGACACAATGACCTAAAGTAGCAAAAATAAAGCTATAACATGAACACATTTGAGTGCACGTGGATTAATCCGTTTATTTTAACTGCAATCCTAACATATCACAGAGTCTACTAAATTAACTAATTTCTTTGTTTAAACGTTAGTGAGCTGTCTGAAATCTCTCAAATTAAATACTCTTGGGATTGTTTAAAGTGCAGTTAGACATCACTTATGTGAGGCATGTAGCCATGTGGCCTGGGATTGAGAAGAACTGTCCAGTAATGCTGATGTTATAACAAAAACGGAAAGGCCTAGTCAACTGAAATGAGTATCTTGTTTTGCGTTTGTGGGATTAGACAAAGTTAGAGCCGCTTTTCATTCACAATTCAGTTCTATATTAGTGTATCAAACAGTGTATTTAACTGCATGTACATGGCATTTAACTAAAAAGGAGTAGCACGTTAGGAAAGAGGCGGAAAATTACGGGGTGGGAATCAGACAGCTTGGAAGTTGGCAGACACTTGAATAGCCAATTGGAAACGTGCCCCACAGCCATAAAGCACTTTGGGCAGACTAAACGAGCTCCTAATGGAACTTCCACTCCTCCCCTCACTGGGGAAAAAGTCCCGCCCCAAGGAGCTGCTGGTCAATTAGACTGACCAGTAGGTTCAGCAGCCCTGGCAGCACTCCGTAATGGGTACCCTGGATGTTTCTGGAGCTGAATCCATGAACTTCAATATGGAGAAAAAGGGATGTTTGGCAAGCTGGACAGGGACAAAGATTTGAGGTGGATTCAAAACAATGTGTAAAGGGAAGAAGGGGTGTTGCCATCTTCAGGGGGAGGAGTGCACCACCCCATTACTTCAGGCTGTTTTAAGCACTTTTTTAAAAGTTGTGAATTCTACTCCTGCTTAACTGCCCACAAAAACTGCAGATATATTAATCAACCTGTTTGGATATGTTATGACACACCTCTGGAGCAGGTGAGTCTTGAACCTAAGCCATATGGATCAGAGGTAAAGACACAATAATGGCACGGACTGCATAATATTAATAATTAATTTACATATGGTGGGCAGACTGCTAATTTTGGCAGAGATGCAGATGCTGGAGAATCTGAGATAACAAGGTGTAGAGCTGGATGAACACAGCAGGCCAAGCAGCATCAGAGGAGCAGGAAGGCTGACGTTTCGGGCCTAGACCCTTCTTCACCTTATTATCTCTTGCTAATTTTGGCACCTGCTTATCTTCTAAACTGTGGGGTGAGCAAGGTGGTGGTGAGCTTTTCACCCTCCCCATATTATATTCATCCCCACCCCTGTACAAAACACAATTTGTGGGACAAGTAATGTCCACCTTAGGTTGTTTTTGAAAACCTATCTGAAATCTTACAGAACAGGCTTTTTCAGTCAACTGAATGTCCTGAACAAACATCTGCATTTCATTTTCAATTGTATTTTACAAACATTTTACAGAACGAAATGTCATGAATCATTTTGGCAAACAAAATGCTGCACAAGCTGAATAATGATGTATTTCTGAAAAGAGAAACAAGTTGCTAAAGCACTTATTCTTGTCCTGATGAATGCAAGCAAAAGAAATGCCTCTTACATCATGAAAACAATGATACTTAGAAAGTACAACCGAGTTATTGAAGCTCGACAACAATTCCACATCCAATTCATACAACAAAATGGAATTACGTTTTATTTTAATACAGCCAGACATCAATGTACAGTTCTACAACAGTCCTTTGTTCAAGGTTATTTCATGACTAGTATCCGAAGACTATAAAACCGTGGGTCCTATTTGTACCTGTAGGGACAAGTCATAGTCCACAAAAATCAATAAAGCTTTTCAACTTTATGCTTTAAACAAGACAATAATAGTTTAAAAAATAAATTTTAAATAGTACTTATATTAAAAAATTAACAAATATAATTCCAGTGTGCAATAAACCATGATAACAAACCCGTAATACAGTCTTATTAACCTCCTTTAACGCATCATCTAAAATAACAACTCACTTACTGGCATATGTCAGATCTCACTGGAATACACAGTGCCTGTATAAACAAGTCAAGCTGCAGGAAGCAAAAATGGGCACAATATAATCTGCTCAGTTCAACTATGTGTGCAATGGCAACCTGACAAGTTAGCAGAGGCATCAATCCCAGTAACAAAAAAAAATTTCAACAATTTGCATAGCTTAATAATATTAAGCCATAATTCTTGACTCTGCCTTACTCAGATTAAATTTTAAAAACTTCTTTAATTTCCTATATTTGTGAAAGAGACAACTGTTTGAAATAACCTAATCATGACTCAGAGCATGAAAATTGTTGTTTTAAAAATGAACTGTGCAATAAATATATTTTAGTTAGGATTGAGTAGATGGAGCAAAATAATGTTACCATGAAAAGAGGAAACGTCTCATTGTTTTAAAATTACTGAGCACATAGTACTGCGCAAGTATTAATCTAGATGCAAAGATGTGCAATAGAAACAGTACTATTTTAGCTAATGTATGATGCTCACACCCATTTACAGTAAACGTATTGTAAGTAAAGAAAGCCAAACAAAGTGAGAAAGTTACACCAGCCAATAGTGTCTAAGATACAAGAGAACTTTCTCCCACAGCAACATCCTCCATGACCTCTGACCTAATCTCAAAAGATAGGATCAGTTATCAAAGAAAACAGCAGTATTATTCCAGAAAACGTTTAAAGCTTATTCACAATAAGAAAACAATTAGGAAAATACAGAAATTTGACAGCAAGGTGGACAGGGATATAATAAGTATGTAAACATTCCCCACCAGCCAATAAAGTCTTCTGTTAACCCTGTAACTGCAGTCTGAAAACTGCCGTTATAAAATTTGTCCATGATCAAGTTTTGCAGAAACAATTTTAAGAGAAGTCATAAAACAATAAAGGAAAATGTACTAACTGACTCCCTTCTCTGTTCAGTACTGACAACAAGCTTACTAAAATCAGTCTCCACCAAGGCCACTGTAGGCATGTTTTGCTTCCTGTGGAAAACAACTGACTAAATAGACTGCTCCAAAATTTTGTTCCAACATGTATTGAAATTTTGGTTTCAAAACACTGCATTCCAATTTATTAGAAAGTCCTTGTCATATAATTTCACGTGTTGTCTCTCCGTGGTACAACTGGACAGTGTATTCAGCTGTTAGCCAAAAGGCTGGTGGTTTGACATGATCTCTGCTGTTTTTGTGGTGTGTTCTTGTGGCAACATGGCAGTATTGCCACCTTTGAGCCACAAGGCCTAGGTTCAATGCTTTCCTGCTCTAGTAGTACGTCTGAACAGATCTAGGAGTAGCACCTTTAAACGTCACTTCAGAGGCATTACAACTCAAGATGCAACATTTCTAAACATCACACAGCTGCAGAGCAAAAAGAAAATGTGGTAAGAGACATGTGTCCAACAGCCTGCAAGTAAATAAATCAGAAGTTGCAATAAGTACCAATTAGTAAACAACAAAAAGAAAATTAAATGCATTTTTTTTACAAAGCCACTGTCACGATAAATTCCATCATCTGATTTTAATACTGGGAACTTTGATGAACCAATAGCTTCAGAAAGGGAAAAAAAAAAGACTTAAAATACACATACCAATCATCAGGTGACCACACAGGTTAGCCGAACTTTGTGAAATTAATGCAGAATAAAGAAAAATCGGCTGAACTGAAATTAAAATTTTTATCAAAAGCCACCAAAATAAGTAATCCAGTCAGGCATGAAGAAACACTTGTATCCTATTTTGTTCTACACCTGTATGATATGTTCCACATATTGGAGATGAAAAAGATAATCTGCAATTATCAAGCTTAGAAACAATGAATGCAGACTTTGAAATACAGCAAATTTTGTTTTAACCAGCACCTTATGAACTGGCACCATTGATAAACCGGCAAAAAAATACACCTCGAAGTTTATTGTATTAGTCTGTCCAATTATTGTAGTTTTTAAATTTATTCACCTCAATGTAAATATACTTGTTCGATCGAATGGCCACAGAAAATGTCAACAATTGATTCAATTTCAAGTCAATTTCTCCTCAAAAAACATGCAATCTACCACAACGTACAAGTAATCAGTTCAGGGTGCCAGTAAGTTTTATTTAAGGCAAAGTTACATTATTTACAGCATAAATCACTTAACTAATAAAGTACAATGATAATGTGAGTAATAGAGCATAATGCCGGGGTACAAAGTGTGTGTTTTTATATTGATTATGTGGATCTCTTGGACAACCAGAACATTTGATTAACTGACACATTACTGGTCCCATAGGTGCCAGTTAATAAAAAGTTCGCTGTACACAACCTAGTTTGTATTTCAGGAACCAGTTTTTGGCAGAGCAAGGCAATGGACTTGAAATGGCAGTAATGGAAAAAGCTTTCTCTCTGTCTCTCGTAGGACAAAGCCGATGGTGACAATACAAACTGAAGTTAGATATCCAGACAGTGAAAACTTAAAGAGATCCAAAATATTTGCTACTGAGGATACAAGACATCAAACAAACAACTGTGGTCTCAGGTTAAAACCCTTACAATTCAAGGACACTAAGCATTTTAAACTGTTTATTCCTTTCATCTTCCTTTCAGACTGCACACTATTCCTTTTTAACTTAGTACTAATGTATGTGTATGTTTGGCATCTCACCTTTATTTTTCTTCTCAGAGTTAACTGATAATAAAATTGCTCTTTCTTTCAAAAAAAAGAAAACCTCACGATTAGTTTCTTACTGATACTTCGAACATTGCAAAATTGCATTTTTATTAAAATGAATTTGAGACAGGTATAGCCTTGTGCCAAAAGGGACATAAATCTTTGAGATTGAAAATAAGGAAATTGATTCGCTCTTCTTACGTGGTCAGTGTTACCAAATATAAATTAGTAAGAACAATAAAACCAAACTGCTTAAATAATTCCTTTGTACTGTTTACAACTACCACTCACGCACTAACATAGTACATAAAACAAAACTATAAACAAACTTTATCCCAGAAAAAATGTTACACCACTCAAATCGGCAAAAAAAATTAAGCTTACCCACCAGGGGTTAGCCTAGGGTAGCACAGTCACCTGAATCTGTTGGGTGGTAGTCACTGCCCTTTGGACATTTGCTCAAGACCCGTGTCCCCTTGATTATGTCCCCTCTCAATTTCCTCTGCTGTAAGAAAAATAACACCAGTCTGTCCAATCTCCCTTCATGAATGAAACTTTCAAGCACAGGGAACTTCTTGGTAAACCTCCTCCATACCCACTCAGTGCTATCACATCTGTTCTATAAAATGGATTCCAGAAACCACACAATGTTCTAAGCATGACCTAACCAACATGTTAAATAGTTCCACATACCCTCCCTGCTCTTAAACTATATGCCTCGACTAATAAAGAAGAGTATACTATCTGCCTTTTTAACTATTTTATCCACCTATCCCAAGAGCTTAAAGGACAAATACACATGCATACCAAGGTCCCTCTGATCCTCAGTGCTTCTTAGGGTCCTGCCCTTCATCACGTATTTCCTTGTATCATTTGTCCTGCCCAAGTGCATCACCTCACATTTATCCAGATCGAATTCCATTTGCTACTTGCATCAGCCCAGCTGACCAGCCCTCTTGTAGTCCAAGGCTATCCTCCTCACTATTTACCACCCCCAAATTTTTGTATCTTCTACAAAAACTTACTGATCAATCTTCCTACATTAAAGTCTAAATCATTTATATAAACAATAAAGAGCAAGGGTTCTATGGTGCCTTATTGGACATGGGCTTCTAGTCAGAAAAACACAACTATCACCCTCTGCTTCCTGCCACTAAGCCAACTATGGATCAAGTTTACAAAATTTCCTTGGATCTCAAAGGACGTTACTTTTGCTATAAGTCTCTGATGTGGGAAACTATGAAAAGCTTTGGTGGAGTGAAAGTAGGCTGAATGAAAAGCATTGCTCTGATGTATACACCTGGTCACCTCTTTGAAAAATTTAATCAAGTTGGTCAGACATGACCTCCCCTCAACAAAAACTGCTTTTGATTAACCCCTAGCTCTCCAATCACATATTAATTTTGTGCCTCAGAATTGCTTCAAACAATTTTCCCATCAAGGAGATTTGGCTGACCAGCCTGTAGTTTCCTGGTTTATCCCTTGCTCCTTTCTTGAATAATGGTACCACATTGTTTGTCCTCCAGTCCTCTGGCTCCTGTCCTATAGCCAGAGAGGAATTGAAAATTTTTGCAAGTGTTCCAACTATCTCTTTCCTTGCCTCACGCAACAACTTGGATACATTTCATCCTGCTTGGAGATTTATCTACTTTTAACCCTGACAGACCACTTAGAACCTCCCCTCTATGCTAAATCATGCAGGCCTTCTTCCTGATTTCTGTACCCATATTATCTCTCTCACTAAGAAACACCAACACAAAATATTCATTTAGAAACACAACTACAGACTCTGGGTCCATGCACAAATTATCACTGTGGTCCTTAACAGGCCCTACTGTTTCCTTCCTTATCTTTTAACCCTTAATTTACCTGTCAAACAATTTAGGATTATTGCTTATTTTATGTGCCAGTATTCTTTAATATCCCATTTTAGGCAACAATCTCCATTTTAAGTTCTGTAATTTGAAATTTTGGGATCTGCCAATAAGCCTTCTTTTATCTCTTGATCCCTCCTCTTATCTCTTGATCCCTCTTTTTATCCCTTGATCTCCACAGTTCACAGGATTTGACAGTCCCACCCCTTTTCTTTACTGGAAAGATGTTGACCCTGACTCTCCATATGCCCTTCTTAAAATGTCTCCCACTATGCCAAGACAGATTTACCTGAAAAGTATCTCCTCTGCTCCCAGTCCGTTCTAGCCAAATCATATCTCATCTTGTTAAAATCAGCCTTTTCCCAGGTGAGAATTTTGATTTCAAGACCAGCCTTGTCCTTTTTCATAACAATCTTGAATTTAACAGTTATAATTGCTATCTGCAAAATGCTCCCCCACTGACATTTCCTTGCCCAGCTTTAAGTACAGGACCACTCATCCTCTTATAGGGTCTTCTACACACTGTTTTAAAAAGCTGTCCTGGATGCATTTTAAGAATTCTGCTCCCACCAAATCATTCACAGTCTATCCCAGTTAATGTTGGGGAAGTTGAAATTCCATACCATCACTATCCCTTTACTTTTATACTTCCCTGAAATTTGTCTACATATCCACACTTCAATTTCTCACAGATCATTAGCGGGTATACAGTATACTCCCAGCAATGTAATGCTCCCTTTTAGTTTTTAAGTTCTACCCATATGGCTTCATTTGAGGAAGCCAAAGTATGAACTCCCTTTACTGCTGTAAAGATTCCTTGATCAAAATTGTAACACCTTCTTCTTTTTTATCCTCTCCCCTGTCTCGTCTGAAGATGCTGTAGCCTCGAGTTTGGAGCTGTCAATCCTGTCCCCCTCTCAAACATGTCTCAGTGACACCAATGACATAATACTTCAAATGACATAATATTTCAATTTGTACCCCCAACTCATTTGCCTTCTTTGTCAGGCTCCTCGCATTAAAATAAATACCATCCAACCTTGCCAAACTGCACTGAGCCTTGACCGCCCAAAAACATCTATGCCTTCCTGACTCACTTGCTGTCATTTCTAATTCTGGCCATTCATCTTCCCCTGCTGAATATTATCTCTAGATCCTGCCCCCTGCCAATTTAGTTTAAACCCTCCCTAACAGCACTAGCTAAAGGATGCGGGTCTCATTCCAGTTCAGGTGCAACCCGTGCACGTTCTATAGGTGCCAAAGTCAGAAATCTAGAACACTCCTTCCAGCACGGTGTCTCCAGCCATGCATTCATCTCGACTGACCTCACATTCCCATTAGCACTTGCACATAGCACCAGAAGTGCTCCAGAGATTACTAACTTTTGGGTCCTTTTCTTTAATCTACTTCCTAGATCCCTAATTTCTGCTTTCAGGATTTCATCTCTTTTCCTACCTATATCATTGCTACCATTAAGTACATGATCACTGTCTGTTTACCTTTCCTATTCAGAATGTTCTGCAGCCTTTTAGTAACATCCTCACCCAGGCACCAGAGAGGCAACATACCATCTGGGAGTCTCCTTTGCGATTGCAGAAGCGCTTGTCTGCTGCCCTTGCAATTGAATTCTCTACCACTATAGCCCTGCCATTCTTTTTCCTCCCCTCTTGTGCAGGATGCACACATATGGTGCCATGAAATTGGCTGCCATTGCTTTCCCCTGCACAGTCATCTCCCCCAGCAATATCCAAAATGGTATATCTATCAGAAAGGGGATGTCCACACAAGTCCTGAACTATCTGCCTTCTACTGTAACTGGTGGTCAACCGTGCCCTTTCTGCCTGTTTAATCTGCACCTGCAACATGACCACCTCACTGAACATGCTATCCATGGCTTAGTCAGCATCATGGATGCTCCAAGTGGATTTATCTCCAGATCCAGCTCCAAAATGCAGCTCACCAGTAGCTGCAGCTGGACACGCTTCCTGCACACATTTTGACCAGGGACAACTTCCGGAAGTTTCCATTATTTGCCACATAGCACAGGAGGTACATATCAAGATTGCGAGCTCCACTGCCATAACTTTTCTAAGCCCCAAGGTTTTTTTTAATTAAAAAAAAATCATGCTTATGTAACAATACTGTTAACTCACTTCCTATATACTAATTGTACTTCCCTTACTCTACTTTGCTTACTTACATTCCTTTATTGTATTGGCCCTGACTTTCACTTATTCCTGTAGCTTCTCAATCCCTTCTTCCAAAAAAAAGGACTTCTTTTTAAAATCACAAATCAATCAACACCACTTCCTTGTGATGTCACTGTTTTGATTCACTTTCCCCAATCAACAAACTCCTGACGCTGCAGCTGTTAGACTAGGACTCCCTTTTCTCTGCTCAACTCAGGCTGAGGAACATAGCCTTACAAACTATAAACCCTGATCAAGGACTTACAAGCTATGCACAAAATAAAACACAAAAAGCTCCTCTTCCCCTGTGAAATGAATTCCCATGGTGCAGTAAATTTCCAATATCTAGATATCTTCAACAAAATTTCAGTCCATCAAAGTGTGAAAAATTTTTACTTTGGCAAACATTTTTTAATCTTTTAAGAAAAACACTTTGTTGAAAGCAAGTCTGAAGCAAAATTGATAACTGCACAATTTGTTGTAACTCAACTTTATATCATTCCTTACATTTGGCATAATCACCAGCATACTATTCAACAAAAACAAGCTTTCTTTTCCAATTTAAAACTAGGTATCATGTTTTCCAACAGCCTATAGTTCAAGGCTCTAGAACTTTAAAAGAGCTTGGGGCTCTATCCAATGACATTACAAGTTTAGCTTTACCATCAGCAGTTGACTTCAATAGCAATAACAGTGTCACATCAAACTGGTAAGAGATGTATCCTCATCAGGCAAATATTAAAAAATTCTAATGAGAGACATCAAAGATACAGATATTTCCAACCAAGATCTACATCTCAAAGGAATCAGGCAGTGAGGTCACTAAGAGGAATTCAAGTAGACACCTTTTGCCTCAAGGATCAAAACATTATTCGTATCTTAGTCATAAAGCATTTTACATCTAAACTCCAACAGATCTGTGACTGATGATGAATATGGGATGAAAAAAGATGAATTCATATACTTCTGAATTTGTGTTGCACTAACAGGACAGTAAAGTGATCTTATTTCACTTGTTATGCATGAGATATCTTACATCCTATTTCCATGCACAACCCCCTTTCCCAGAACATATAATCCAGAAGTAATAAGAGCACCATATAGTGTTACTTAGAAGAAAGAGACAGACACTTCCACCTACATACATGTACAGACAAAAAAAAGGGGAGTGTTCTGGGTGGAGGGAACGACTGGGAGGGCAGTTGAATGGTTTTTGCCCAGAGTTTGCTAAGATGATCCTTACGTCTTGTCAGGACATGCTGTTCCTAAACCTTCATTCCTCAGGTACTTTCACGTGCTTGCAGGAGGCATGAAGGTGACGCCACATTCATACTTTTAAAAGCTCTGACTTACTGGTTAAGATTACAGCAACTGATATGGAGAAATAAACAGATTTTATTCAGGCTCAAGTTTTTTTTAAAACTACAAGAGGAAAAACAGCTCCTTGCTTTGCAGAGGTCTGACGGCTTCTGACTAATCATTCACACCAACAGCTACCTTGAAGGCAATCATGGTATAATTACAACATTTAAAAGGCATCTGGATGGGTATATGAACAGGAAGCATTTAGAGGGATATGGGCCAAATGCTAGCAAATGGGAATAGATTTATTTAGGTTATCTGGTCAGCATGGATGAGATGGACCGAAGGGTCTGTTTCCATGCTGTACATCTCTAAGACTCTATGACTCTATGACTCTAAATAGTAGTTGGCAGGCAGAAGGCCTGTGCCATTGACCACTATTTTGGTGGTCAGAACATTGAGTATAGGAGTTGGGACATCATGTTGTGTCTGTACATGACATTCGTGAGGCCACTTTTAGAATACTGTGTACAATTCTGGTCGCCTGTCTATCAGAAGAATGTTGTTAAACTTGAAAGGGTGCAAAAAAGATTTATAAGGATGTTGCTGCGATTGGAGGGTTTGAGTAATAATGAGAGACTAAACAGGATGGGGATTTTTTTCCTAGAGCATCAGAGGCTGAGGAGTGACCTTAGAGAGGTTTATAAAATCGTGAAGGGCATGGATAGGGTGAATAGCTAAGGTTTTCTTCCTAGGAAAGGGGAGTCCAAAAAAAAGAGGGTATAGGTCTAAGGTGAGACAGGAAAGATTTAAAAAGGACCTGAGGGGTAATGTTTTCATGCCGAGAGTGCTGCATGTATGGAATGAGCTGCCAGAGGAAGTGGAGGAGGTAGGTACAATTACAATATTTAAAAGGCAACTGGATGGATACATGAATAGGAAAGGTTTACAGGATATGGGCCAAATGCTGACAAATTGGACTAGTCTGGTTCTGTGCTGTATGACTCTATAATAAATATTTCACACACCAATCAGCTACTTGTTACCAACCAAATTTTCCAATTTCCCCTTGTTCCATCCCAGCTCCAACCTGTCTGTAGTAACCTCCCCCACTGCTTGAACAAACAAACAACAATGTAAACAGTCCTTGCAGTGTGTGTGCGTGTCAGGTAACTTGCTTTTTAAAACAAAGTGTAGTAATCCTTTCCACAATCCTTGGTTTATAGAGCAATCATTTTCCCATTTCAATCACTATCAAATATACAGAAAAATAAAAAGATATAATCTTTACACTACCTTTGTGCCTCCAGAAGGTAGCCATTCTTCATTCACCAATTTCCTATAGAAGCATAACTTTAATCAGAAACTGAACAGACTAAACTGAACAGACTAAACTGAACAGACTAAACTGAACAGACTAAACTGAACAGACTAAA
>NC_063360.1:23742589-23757699 GCF_021869965.1 Rhincodon typus | reverse complement strand
CTAAACTGAACAGACTAAACTGAACAGACTAAACTGAACAGACTAAAAACTGAACAGACTAAACTGAACAGACTAAACTGAACAGACAGGCAATCTTCCACTTCAGGGTCCTGGATATTTGTGTTACAAAATGCTCCTCTCTCTCATGATTAACAACCATGAATTGTGTACTTTGCACTGACTATTCATTACTAAGAGTGAACGGACAGAATGATAGATATTATAGAGCTCTGTTGCATGACTGCATAGATAATCCAATCGCATATCCCTCTAAATCTAGGATTATGTATTCTGGGAGATTGTGGCCTGGATTCCTTTTTTTTTTGTGCCTTGCTGTTCTTGAGGCAGAAAGGGGAAATAAGATTGCTAAAATCCAAAATTACAAGAATATATCATAATTGTAAAGGTATTACCTATAAAGTAAAGTAAGAACTACCTATCCTGAATGTGTTAGCTTCACATCAAAAATGAAAGAGGCCATTTCTAGGCAAAACCCTTAATGATTTAACCTAAATTTGCAATTTCCTACACTACCAAACTTGTTCATATTGAAAACTAACAGTAATCTAAACAACTGGTGAAGTCTAATTTGGGAAGGTACCTCTCTAAAGTCAAATATTTTCAATCCCCCTTATCCTTTACCATATCCACATTCCCACATTTCTCAACCTAATCTACAATCTGCCTGTTCTTCAGTTTTGTTTTATTTGGCCTGGATGTCGACAAAGCACAAAAAGTAGAAAGATAAGACTGTCATCTTGCTTCTCATAATGGGCCTAGGAACAGGAGGAGTTAAAAAGCTACAGGAAGAAAAATGGAAAAATAGTGCAGCAAGTTAATTTCTTCTCAAGTTGAAATTGGAGCACAGTAAAAGGAAGCTTTGCTTTGTTTCACCCACACATCTAGGACAGTTCCATGGTTTTTCAAAATTCAAGAATTCTGCACTGTTAACTCTCAATCAGCAAAATAATTGCACCATAGGCCTAATCAAGCAACTAACATTTTAGTGAACTTTTTCAATACACTGAGAAAATATAAATTTCTAATTCATAAATCTACAAGACCACAAAAACATAAATAGGAATTGGAATAAGCAGTTTGGGCCCTCAAGCCTGCTCTGACATTCAACAGGATCGTGGCGAGTCCAACATTCCTCATGTACACTTTCCTTGCCTTTCCCATAACCCTTGATTCCCCTTCTGATCAAGGATCTCTCTCAACCTGAACTGTAAACAAGGAGTCTACCTGCACAGTCCTCTGTGGCGAGGAGCTCTAAAGACTGTCAAACCTCAGAAGAAATTTCTCCTCATCTCAGCCTTAAATTAGCAGCCCTTTATTCTGAGACTATGCCTTCTGGTCCTAGCCTCCCCTACGAGGGGAAACATTCTCTCAGCCTTTACTTGTCAAGCCCTTAAGAATCCTATATGTTTCAATATACTTTTATGACAACTTACCTTCATAACATCAAATATTTGAAAGCACTCAATACAAAATGAAAAGTATCCAATAATTCAAGAGTTCAAGAGTTTCCAAAATTGTAGACTCTGCAGTCAACAGTGAAATGAAGAAGTTGGAATACAAAGGAGGCCAAAAGCAAAAAGCACTGGATGCATTTTGGAACTTTGGACTGAAATCGATGTGCCGCATAGGAAAGAAGAAACATATACATGTGAACACAACTTGTAATCAATGCATTAAGACATCTGAAGCAAATAAAAGGACAATAAGAGTGAGAAAACAGAGAAGGGTGATTGTGGTAGTTTTGGAGCAGTTACAATTCATGAACAGTAAACCGCTGAAGTCTAGAATGAAAATGAACATAGAAAGGTTTCTAAAGCTGTGAAGTCAGGTGGAGGCAATAATATGCAACACTGCATAGATGGAAATGATAACTTTGTTTAGGCCCAAACAGGAACATAGCAGCATAAGTAGGCCTTTTATACCACAGTCTGCTCAGCCAATCAATTAAATCATAGCTGATTTGTGATAGTGTTCTATATGGATTCAAACATATGCATCATCAGACCCAGCCAGCATGCAGAGTATGAGAGATGGATGGAGATAGAGGCTAACGTGCAGTGCTTTTAGCAGCAGCTGAAAGTCTTGCTAATATCTAGTTCAGGAAACTCACACCAATGCAGATACAAGCCTGCAGTTGGACTATGTAATGATGGTGCAAGTGCCAAGAGTGATGGCGAGCAAGAGAGAACGAGAGAGCGGTGCACAGAGAGATGCAGTTAAATACAATGAAAGTTGACCATCTACCTACAGTTGTTAATAAGAGAAAAAAAGTGAGAAGAATAGAGGTCTTAAAGCACCATCCACACGTAAAACAGAACTACAATTAAGCTATTTTTTCAAAGTCACCAACTCAACCTATAGCTAATGCTGCACTAAAGCAAACCACAACAACATGTAAATAAAAACAAATCATGTAAACCAATAGCACAAAGCTAGCAGACAAACATCCAAATTATGAATTACTTTCCCCTGAAAAATAATATCACGGTATATAATTCATTCATATGTCGCAAGTTAATTGTGAAACAAAGAGAGTTCACTCAGTTCAAATACATTGCACAATTTTGCTGAAACAGGGGTCAAAGAGTATCAGCTTTATATCAATGTTAATACTGTTCCATGTCTAGTACAACAGATTAATGTGTCTAATTTACAGCTTTGACACAGCAACCTTATTTTGGTATACCAAGTTAATATTTCAGTTAATAACAAAGTGTAGAATGTTTCTTTTATGATTTGTTAGTGATATTTCAATAAGTTGTAAAGTAAGTAATTAACCATGGTCCTCAAAGGATTATAGGTATCTGTTGCCATTAGAGAAACAGACAATTGAACATATGTAGATTGGGCAGAGTTTATCCTTAAATGTGGGGCAAGATGAAGAGGCACATTGCCTTGAACTATCTCAGCAGGTATAAGGATTGAACATGCAATACTGGCGTTCACTCGAGCCATCTAGTCAGCTGAGCTCACCAACCCGTACACATATTCATTAAATAGTCCATGTTTTGTATCATCCAAGTGCAGAGGTCATGCTAATCTTCCCAAAGTTTCTCCAAATATAGTATATGTGCAGCCAAAAAAAACATAGTCAGCATTACCAAGGTGATAAAAACCCGACAATTCATGTAAAAATAATCCTTCAATGTTAAAGTTGGTGGCCAGCTTTGCTTTGACAAATAGTATGACACCACATGCATGGAGATATCCTATTCTAGAAGTAAACCATATTCTTGATTAAGAACCCAAATCCCAAATTTTTCCCTCTGCCAAGATGATCATTTCTGATGATGTCAAAATGGAAACGAGGCAAATGCAGTTGTGAACAAAGCTGGGTTTCCTTCAAATAGAAGCACTCATACTATGTTAAATATCAGACATGGTTTCTTGGTAATGGCAAAACAGACTTGACTCAAAATGTGCTTGTCTCAACTCAAAGTCAGTAAGTTAGTCAAATAAGTTACTAGATGTTGTCAAGGCTAGATGCTGTCACATTTAATGAAACCTCAACGATTAACATTGATAGAGTTACACTGGGGAACCCTTCGATTAGCTGTTTAAATCTGTTTGCAATGAACTCAATTTTCAACAAAGATTAATTTACAGTCACCCTGCAACAGAGTGCTGAGCAGCAGGAAGTTAACATTTTTTTTCAAGAAATAAAATGATCAGCTTGACTAAAACCATTCACAATTGTTCCAGTATTATTTTGTTGTTGTATATGTCTAGTTGCTTGGCATAATTTCAAGCTAAATCTTGCCCTTTTTTTGGCCATGTATGAGTCATGTTGAGTTTAGTGGAGCAATTCTCACCACAAGGGCTCAAGCAAATAAAAGATGCAAGAAAACTAATGCAAACTCGTAGCAAGATTGTTCCAAATTCAACGCGACTCACACTTAGCCAAAAAAATTGTTAAGATTCAGCCTCAAAGGCGTACACAGGCCCGACAGTCTCCATTTGGGACGCAGCTGGGACATCTGTCTGCCCCACTCCGACCACTGGAAGTTCCAGCTGTGGATAGTCAACTTACTTCTGGCAAGACCACCCTTGGCATGTCTGGCCCACTCTCAATCAAACACTACCAGGGTCACCTGACCAAATCTCCAGGGCCAACGGATTCCATTATGGAGCAGGCTTCCTACCACCCCATCAACAAAGCAGAGGACCTCACTGCAACTTTGCAGAGACCAGGAAGAGAAAAACGTACTGATGTCATGTGCGGATGACCGCTAGCAAACTTGTACATAGTTTGTTGATCAACACATCTGATGTAAATAGTTTTTCTACCATGCTGGCATGTCCACGGTTTATTAAGAAAACACTTTCATGTTTAAAGTTTCCTCCACAACCAGTGACATGTAAATTGATTTAGTATTACATAAACCCTTGCATCTCACTATGCGTGTGATTGTCCTGGTCTATGTTATGGTTGTAGATGCTTCATAGCACCCTGCAGAATCACTACTTGGCTATTAATGAGATGCAGTGGTTGGAGGTTGCGACAATCACCATGTGGAAGCATGGGTAACACGTACATGGCACTGGCTCACTCAATCGCCTTTGGTCTGCCCCACTCCCTTAGCTTTGCCTAATGTATAGCGACCTGTGTGCACAAGCATGTGTATGGCACAGTTCCCCAGTAGTGACACGGAGGTTCAACCAAAATGGCCGATGCTGCATAACAGCTGGGATAGGCACCTGCACCATGTGTTGGAGGACAATGTTGTTCCCTTGTGAAGGTCCAGTGAATGGTTGCAGATGCAACTCCTTCCTCACAAGTCAGCTCACTCAACTCGTCCAACAAGAGTCCCTTTGGAATTGTTCTCCACAACATTGCACACTATCTACGTGCCTCACGGTTGGCACAACAGCATGTGGTCCTCTCGAGTGGCTTTCAACTTCAGCGTTGACACGCTGCTGAGACCATCATCATCAGGATCTCCTTTCAAAGTGCCCATTCCATTAATCCTGTGGCCTTCATACTACTCCTGGTCACCACCCAAGCCATTTACAGGTGACTAAAACTGCCTATTTACCCCATTGTCTCCCAGCACTCCCTTTTCCTCCTTATGGTCTACAAAGGCGATGGGATGGCCTTGGCACATTTGTCATTCTGGCTCTCATGTTCTCCCCAATTTCAATATGTTTCTAACATAATAGATGCAAGTGAGAAGAATTTCTATATGTAAGCTGATGATCCAGCTTTATTTTTCAGGTCTTGATCACTACTTTTATGCAAGAGTTTATTTAAGCATGAAGTTGTGAACAAGACAGAACCTTCCCCACTTGGACAATAGAAAGACCACAAGCATTGAATTTATACTCTTGTCGATATCATTCCAAGTTAAAATTTCTTACTCCTTTTGTCGCCATGTCCTGCCCACCTCAGAGTTCAGCTTTAAACCCAACATCATCTTCCAAACGTAATGGAAGAAGTCCATGGGACACATTAATATTTACAGAGATGCACAGAAGGTAGAAAACTGCGATGTTACACTAATTAAAGGGTGTCAGCTTTCCTCTTAATACTCTGTCATTTAATCATTAAAATTAATAAACTGCAGCATAAAACATCTGATTTTCAAACAACTCTGGTTTCCAGATGGCCAAATGTGAGACACTGTACCTGTATTGGTGAATATCTAGTGAAATGATCAGTACAGAGTATGACATTAGCAAACACAACCAACTTAACATGGGTGTTTAACAGAGGTCTTGTGGGACAGTGGATAGAATCTTTGCCTTTTAGAATCCAGTTCATGGAAGCAAAATATTGCAGATCCTGGAAATGTGAAACAATAACAGAAAATGCTGGGGAAACCCAGCAGATTTGATAGCACCTGTGAAGGCAGAAACAGGGTTAATATTTCAAAAGGAAGAGTTGCATTGAACTCAAAATAATAATGCTGCCAGACCTACTAAGTTTTTCCAGTCTTTTCTGTTTTTGGTCCACCCCAGGACTTAGTGGCCATGCATCCAGAACTTGACCAAACAAGTTCAATATCAAGAATTCGACTGGGACAACACATCCATAATGGCACAAGCCAAGCAGAGACACAGCAGGGAATTCCTGGAGGTCTGGCATTCCAACCACAACCCCATTAACAAACACTGAAAAACAGAACCAGAAGTAATGCTAACCACCCCAGCAAACCAAGGCATATAAATAACAAGCAGGACGGAACACCAATGCTTCACTGAAGGCGAATTGATGATGTTACCGAGCAGGGTGATGAAACGTCTGCAACCAAACACATCAGCTCGGTGAGCAAGTCTGCAATGTCAAGTTCAATACCAATCTGAAAATCCTTCCAACAGCTCCATACAGAATACTTGGTCAGCCTCCACTTTCAGTATCAAGTACGATTAAGGTCAACATTTTACTTAAGCACATCCTGACTTCAGAGAAGGACAGCCACTGTGATAGAGTGAGGGGCTTACTCTCCCCCACCACAACATTTGCATTCATTCAACCTGGTGTCCCAGATCCTTTTCCATCAATCACGTTACAGCTAATCTCTAACATGGCTCCATTCAACTGGCTTTGTTCCATGTCCCTTACACTTACCTAAAAAAAAATCTGTTGAATGCTTGAAAATTTGAATTGTCACATTCATGGTTTTCTATGTTTCCTCAAAAATCTCCATTATTATCTCTGAATTGGCTTTTTCCAGTGTAAATATTTTGACCTTAATCTCTCTTAACTCGTATGCCTAATCTCAGATATGTTTAGCTGTCCTTCTCTCAAATCAGGATGTGCTTAAGTACTATGTTGACCTTAACTGTACTTGATACTCAAAGTGGAGGCTAACCCAGTATTATATCTGGAGCTGATGGAAGGACTTGCAGATTGATATTAAATTTGTTTGGCCAAGTTTTGGATGCATCTCTTCCATGGTCATCGAGTTCTAGGGTGAACCAAAAACAGAAGATACTGGAGAAACTCAACAGGTCTGGCAGCATCTATGAAGAGAGGAGCAGCATTAATATGTCGAGTCCAATGCCGCTCTTCCTTTGAAATATTAACTCTGTTTCTGTCTTCACGGATGCTGCCAGATCTGCTGGGTTTCTTCAGCATTTTCTGTTACTGTTTCAGATTTCCAGGATCTACAATACTTTGCTTCCATACCAGTCCTAGAGTGGCACTGGAACACAGAGCTTGATTCTAAAAGGTAGAGTTTCTATGACTCTATCACAGTAAAATGCATCGACTAAAATGCTTGACACAGTCATAAACATATAAATTACAATCATAACATAATGGCAATCTCAGGAAAATTAATGTCAATAAACAGCTTACAGTTAACTGTTTCAGACAGCAGTTGGTAAATCTGCAAAAGGAGTGACTTTTATCAGCAAATTGGGTGCTGATTAATTTTTTTCATAAAAGAACGCATTCATAAATAGCTACAGATAGCCACATGGCCCCATGGCCCAAGTCATTCCAGTTTTTTGTTCCAGTCCTACTTAGGCTCCTGTTCTCAAATATTTGTTGGCACATTGAGTCCTTTAATGCCATGGCCTCTGCTAATGGTTGACAACTTCAACCAGTACCTGATGACTGTATTGTAAGATCTCAAGTAAAGATATGCAGATATAGCAGATGCATTAGTGATAAGCTTTCAAAAATTCCCAGATTCTGAAAAGCCTCCTGCACACTAAGGATCTGCAAATACAACACACACTCAAGGAGGAAGACAGAATGCAAAAACTATAGCCCAATTAATCTTTGTATTTGAGAAAATGCTAGGATCCAATTCTAAATTAGTACATGCAAGACATGTAAGAAATCTTAATCCTAGCAAGCAAAGTCAATACAGAGTTGTGAAAGGGAATTCATGTTTGATAAACCTATCACCATTCTTTACAGTTGTAAAATGCAGGGTAGAAAAAGAGGAACCTATGGATGCAGTGTATTTGAATTTGCAAAAAGCATTCGATAAGGTGCCAGATTAAAGTTACCACACAAGATGCTCATGGTATTGGGGGTGATAGTGAAGTGGCACAAGGATAAGTACTGATACCTCAGGGATAAAATATATATTAATACCTTGGACTAAAGGACAGAGTATATTGTCACAAGCTTATAAATGATTAAAAAAAAACAGTAGCAAAGCAACTAATGAAAAAGATTCAGAAAGTATGTGAAATGACAATGCTGTGTTAAATGAAAGGCAAAAATTGACAGATGGAGTATAATGTGGAAAAGCAAGAAGTTGCCACTTTAACAGGAAACATAGAAAAGTAGTTAAAAATTAAATGCAGAGTGAGAGCGAATGCAAAACAAACATGTGGAAAGAAGGGATTCTCTTTTGACAAATGGTTAAATGGGTTGGGCCCATACACATGAGTTCAGAAGAATGAAAGTTGATCTCATTGAAATACAAGGTTTGAGTGAGCTTGATAGGGTAGTTGCAGAGAGGATGTTTCTCCTCATGCAGAAATTTAGAAATACTGTGCACATTTTAAAAATAAGGAGTCTCTCATTTAAGACCGAGATGAAAAGAATTGTATTTTCTCAGGGTCATCAGCCCTTGAAATTCTTCCACAGGCAGCAGTGGAGGCTGGACTATTGACTATATACGAAGCTGAGGTAGACAGAATTTTGACCGACAAGGGAATCAAAGGTTACAAGCAGCATTCAAGAAAGTGGAATTAAGTCTTAAATCAGATCAGCCATGATCTTACTGACTGGCAGAACAGATCAGAAAGGGTGAATGGCGTACTCCTGCTCCTATTTTTTTTGTTGTGTTATTAATTCCTTAAAACAAATTGCACTTATTTTGCACCTTCAACGCAGTAAAACATTCCAAAGTACATCACAGCAGTGTTATCGAAAACATTTGACACTGAGGTACATAAATAGAAAAAAAAACTATGACAAATGGCCAAAACTTGATCAAATAGATTGTGTTATGGAGTACTTAAAAGGAAAAGAGAGAAATAGTGAGGTTGAAGAAGGCAATTCCAGGACTCAGGGCTTAGGCAAGCCAAAGGTACCCAGTGATGAGACAACATAAATCAAAGATGTATAAAAGATCAGAATTTGAAGAGCAGAGATTTCTCAAAAGTACAGGTTACTGCAATCATGAGAAGCAAGGCCATTGAGTGATTTGAATACAAAGATGAGAATTTTAAATTCAAGGTGTTAGTGAGACTACAGCCAATGTACATCAGCAGAGGGTGATGGGTGAAAGGAAGTTTGTGCAAGTTAGCAGCAGAGATTTGAATGAGCTAATATTTACAGAGGATGGAATGTTGGCATCCAGTCAAAAGAGCACTGGAGTAGTAATGCCAGGAAGCCTTCAGCAACCAATGGGTGGATGCATTATCCACACTTGATTTGGATCAAATGTTTTAGACCTTTCATAGTCCAAATTCACTTGAACAAAATCACTAATATTAATTTTTTAAGCACCATGAACCAACATAAGTTAAGAAAAAAATTACAAAGGTTATCCAAAAAGCTGACTGACTATTCAGAAAAAAACCTACACTTGTCTTTTCGATTCTGTACATCAGGGTAAGTTTTCATTATAGGAATCAACAAATATTGTTGAATATTTAGCTTGTCAAGAATCTAAGTGAGTTTAGCTGTGCTGAAGCAAGTTAGATGCTAGCTATCTTGGAAGAGGAAGGCATGGCACATATAATAAATAAGCAGGACCCTCATTTAAGATTTGACTGTATTTACAGTACAAGTGCTCTCCTTTACATATTTTGACTCAATAATTGAGGCAAACGTATGGAGATTTATCTAATATTTGTAAAAGTGGTGAAGAGGATTTCTAAGATTACTGAACAGATATTGGCTATGTCACAATCATCAACTCTCTCAAAATCACATCCCTTTCCCCAAACCCCAAAAGCCATCTATGCTTTCCTCTTCAGTTTCAATGTCATGAACCCAATAGAACTCACTTCCTTACCAACCTGACAAGATAGTCTGGTGCCGACTCTGAAAGAGAAGAGTCCCAAATATACAATCACACGATGGCCCATTAAAAATTGACTAAATCTTGCCCTGAGTAAAGCCAGAGTATAAGTACTAATTAAAACTGGGAACTCAGCCAAGGAATATCCCCAATATTTTTGTTTGGCAAATTAAAAGCTCAGATTTTAGTAGGAAAAATATAAAATCAATGGAACAGTGATAGAAAGCATTTAAATTGTGTTTAAATTTTAATTGAGGTATCATTTTCAATGAGAATTGTTTCCCTGTTTCACATTTCTAAACACGCAGTTCACGTTATCGTTGCTGTTCAGTGGTTGAGTTTTTAAACCACAGAAAGAAATGGGAGCGAGGCGGTTGCAACATTCAACTAAGTTTATCTTTTGGTTGAAAGTAAAATTAAACATTATTCTGCACAATGTTCATTGCTACATGTCGCAAAAATCGCAATGACTACAAACTATATGGTAAATCAGCGGGCAATCGTAATCGTTCAAATGTTTTACTTCCTCTTTCTCTATCCTAGATCACTAAAACTGGGTGTTTAAATGGAAACAGCTGTCTCGTATCAATGTAGTCTGTTCAAAATGTTAAGCTCACAATATTACTACAGTTGTGGGATTCAAGAATACGATGTCACTACCCTAACATTTACTCCTCCCCTTCTCAAAAATATGTCAACTTGACAAGTCTGGTACCAGAACTTCATTTTTCTTAATTCAAAGAGACGGAGCACAAAAGCACCGCCTTTGTTAACGTTGAAAAAAGATATGATCATCAGAAATCCAAAGACTTCAAACCAACATGCAGGTTGGCTGCAGTAAGAGGGGCTACTAGTTCACCTCTCGTTGTCACTTTGGGAGCAAGAACCGCGACGATGGACTGACGGGTGTTTGGTTGTCAAAAGTAAAAAGTGGCGATGGGGGAGTTGAGAGGGGTGGGGTAGAACCTGTACAATTGCCACTTCCAGGGATTCGGTGCGAACTGTCAGTAAGCATTACAGGCGCTGCATAAGCCTCGATCGTGTGTGCAATATTTCTACTTCCATCCACTTACTTTTTCACATTCGCTTCCCCGTTCGGGATCCTCCTCAGCTTTTTCTTCTTGAGGATTTTCACGGCCCTCCTGCACAGTGTCTCAGAGTCCAGCATCTCCTTGACTTTGCCGTAGGAACCCTCTCCCAGGAGGTCGCCCATTAGGTACTTTCCGATGATTTTGGCCCTTTTCTTCCTCGGCTGGTAGATCACGTCAGTGGAGTCTATCCTGTGGATGAAAGTGTCCACTCCCATGAGGTCGTTGTCACTGATGTAGTCAATGACCTCGTCCATCTCGACATAGTCTCTGAAAGGCGCCAGGATCGACTCGGATTCCTCGGGCTCCTCTGGCTGCTGTTGTCGTTGTTCCGCTCCATGCAGCATCGCCTCACCTCCCTCCTCCTGCAAGGAGTTCAGTTGTTAGGCAGCCGCCATTTTGTTTACCTGCCTCTGAACAACTCCGGAGTTGCCGTTGTGCGTCATCACCCCCCCAAGCCCGCAGGGCCCTATTTCCTCCTCCTATTGGTATTCCTCCATGTCCGTTAGCAGCGTTACCAGGCGACGCCGAGACAGGTCCCGCCTCCAAACGCAGTTCCTCTTTTCCATTGGTCCGACATCATGTCAATTATCGCCGTTACCTCACAACCAGCAGCAAAGGCCCGCCTCACAGCTCAGCGCTCCTAGATTCTATTGGCTGGTTGCGGGAAAAATGCAGCGTTTCATAGGTCGATGTCTGTGTCAATCAGCGGTATCTCAGCAAATCAGACTAGCCCCTGTTCTAAAATTCCGGGCTTCTAATGCTAGCTCACCTCACGTCCACTTCAGTCTCCTGCGTTAAGGAAGGTGTTGATGGTCTGGTCCCAATCCAGGGGTTTAATATAGCTATGAAAGAGAGAGAGAGAGAGAGGGGTGAGGGTTATTTTTAAATGGTACATTCTCTCAGACTTTGAACTCAGTGCCCTCGGATTTCTAGTGATTTAACAGGACAGTGAAACAAAATCAAACATGATTCTTGCTACTGCAAAGTTTTAAATTCAATTCACAAGTTTTAAAAAAGGTAACGATTTGTCAATTTTATGGATTGTGGCTACATTCAGACTTAGTAAAGTAACCGCTGCTTTCTAGTCAGAATTGAAGTTTTGAATGAATGAATGATTTGTTGTCACATGTATCGTGAAGATACAGTGAAAAGGGATTTATCACCACAATCCAGTGCTATTTTGAGTTACAATAAGGATAAAAAGAAATTACTAAAAATGGGAGTTCGTGTTCCTTTCAAATTGGGGTCTCAAGCACAGCTCCAAGGCTTCTGCAAGGTCTCTGTAAGGTATTCCAACCCTGGAGGAGTCCCCGCTCCGGGCACCGCCTCCGCCGACACTGCCCTTACTGACACCACTCCAGGAAGAAAGGACAAACAAAAAGAGAAAAGCTGAAAAGTACATATAGAAAACGACACCTCTGGCCTGGAGTAGGTGGGCTCCAATCAGCCTGAACAGTACTTACTGTGCAGGTGCCATTTTCATCAATCTCATGTTCCTGGAATTTAGCTTAACCAAATCACTTTTAACTGGAGATAAATTATTGTCAACTTTTGTAAAATTTTGGGCTGCACGCTTTTCTGAAAAAGCATATACGTGCTGAAAATAATGTGTCCCAAGAATCTGTTGACCAAAGAAGAATTTTTCAGTCAATGTTTTGATAAGAATGTCTTTTTATTTCTTGAAGGGATTTTTTTAAAAAGACCATTCAACAAGTGACAAATTAACTGAACCCTTAAAAAAAACTCATTGCGATTTTACAGATCTGCTAGTGTTTGGCACCAGATTTTAAATTAGAATTAGCCTTTATTATCACATATACTCAATGAGTATAGTGAAAAGTTTATACAAAGGTACCTGGGTACAGCTTCTTTAGTTACAAGATCTTGGATAGATCTTAGAGAAATAAAATGTCCAGCATTGCAAAAACAAAAGTTCGGAACAACAGACCACGCTGACACCTAGCTTCCAGTCCTGTTTCCAGACCGCGTTGGGCTTCACCTTGAGGATCATGAGGCTGGGAGATCACTTCAGAATGCCACGCCCAGCTGACGATGCCACAATAGGCAGGGAGGCCGCTATAAAACTGACTAAAAGCTTTATTATGTTTACACCCATTTTGACATTTGAGTGATGCTCAGCATCAAAGCAGCACAAGAAGGAAACGAGAGATCTCAACTTCCCCCGGTGCCTCTTTCTCTCAGGGAGACAGGATGCTGCCAGCAAGCGCCAACAGGAAGGAGCAACACAGAGGGCCCCATAAGCTTTGTCTCAGGACACTTCAGAGGTACCCAGCTCCTCCAACTCCCCTATGATGCCAAAGACTGCAGAAATCAAGCTGTGGAGGGTGAAACCTCATCTGGACAGCACACCATCAACAGGCCTTAGATCTCTAAGCAAAACACCCCCGGGGACATCAGGCCACGAGTTGCAGGCCGACAAGGTTACTTCAGACCAATGACAGAGCAGGGTTCTTCCACCCCAGTTCAGAAGTTGGAACTGCACATAGAAGTAGTGGGATGGGCAGGGAGCTTAATCTTACTGAGGACATGTAGATAGAACAAGTGACACATCATGTAAATTATCTTGCACATTTGTATATATGCGTTTCCACCTTTAAAATGCTTTCTGCAATGCCTTTGCCACTGCCAGACCCAATTATGTTGCCTCATGTGAGATATTCTTGCCAGTCAATATCCTCATCCTCACGTTCACCCTCAGAGGCTTTGTGTCAATCCCCAATTTCATCTGCACCCAGACATCCACCCTTTTTTGGCTCCAGCTATGAAGGTCACAGCATGCTGCAACGATGCAACACATACTTTGAGTTAACCTGCAAGGTCCTGCTGGAGAGGTGCAGGCATCACGACCTCCAGTTAAGAAGCCTATGGTCTATTCCACTAGGTCCCTGGTGAAAACATAGGCAGTGCCATATCTTCACTGTTAGTCTCAAGGTTTTGTAACAGGCTTATCAGTCATACTTGGAGGAGTTAACTCTTATTTCTCAACTGCCATTCAAGGACCTTGGAAGGAAACAGGAGACTGTGATTTCTCTAACCTGGTAGCTCCAGGGTATCTGAAGCACACGTATAGCCACATTTAATTTGAATATATATGCAGTGGAAGCATTTTCATTTGATGAATTCTGCAGGTTGATGTTAGGATGTTTACAAAGCACCATGAATGCATTCTATAGCACCCTGCAATTGAGGGAAGCCAGTATTAGTGGAGAATCCCACTTATAATTTGTGTAACTCTCCTTGTCATGGAGGAAATATATGAACAGGTGTAATCTGGAGAAAATGGCATTTCCCATGGTAAGATTTGAACCCACATTTCCCTGGGATTCTGGATTACTAACCCAGTGATATTACCATAACACTAATTCCTCAGTCTGTTTGGCGCTGCCTTTGTGCAAGATGGAGCAAATTAATTTTAGTTCACTTTTTGAGTATGTGTAGTTAACTGAATTTCAGATTCACCATCTCTTTGTTGAGAAGTTTCCGTAAAAGCACAGCAGAGATGAATACACTATGTGGAGAATCATGAGAGTAAAGTCAATCCAATCAGTCTGTGCTATACCACATTAGTGCACGAACATGCAGTGTCTTCATAGTGTTGCAAATGTTCTGTATTAAATGAAAATACTTGACTGACTCAGTACTCAAGTGCAGAAAATTGATGTTAGATCAACTCCAAAGTAAAAACAAATTCCACCAGCAATCAGCAGTGCATGAAGCTTTACGCAGCAAACATCAATGCATTAAGCCATAGAAACATGATGGGAGGATATGTAGGTTTTAATTCCTTTTTCAGGATGGTTGAGTTTTGGCTGGGGGTGCTGAGCAAAGGTCAAAGCGTATCCTCCTGGATAGAAGATTGAAGGCACAACTGCTGTTGCCTGCTATTTCTCACACTATTAGTGATGGCCAGTACAGAAACATTCATGTTCATCTATAGCCTTGAGTGGAGTATGATTAACAGTGGAAGGTTTTGAATGAATAGAAAGGTTTGATACATGCAGAACAAATTAAATAAGATTTCTAAACCTTCCTGGAAGTACTG
>NC_063360.1:23740282-23742089 GCF_021869965.1 Rhincodon typus | reverse complement strand
AGAGAGGAGGGATGGGGCTGGGGAAGGTAGGTGGGATGGTGATAGGTGAGAACAGGTAGGGGGTGGTGGAGATTGGTCAGTGAGGTAGGAGGAGCGGATAGGTGAGAAAGAAGATGGACAGGTTGTGTCAGGTCAAGGAGGCGGGGATGAGAGAGAGGGTTGGTCATGGGATGATGCCGGGGTTGGGGAAATTTTGAAACTGGTAAAGTCCACATTTAGGCCATTGGGCTGTAGGCTCCTGAGGCAGAATATGAGGTGCTGCTCCTCCAGTTTCCGGGTGGCGTCATTGTGACACTGAAGGAGGCCTAGGATGGACATGTCATTTGGGGAGTGGAAGGGGGAGCTGAAATGGTTCGCGACCGGAAGGTGTTGCCGTTTGTCGCGAAGAGAGTGCAGGTGCTCTACAAAGTGGTCTCCGAGCCTCCACTTGGTCTCATTGATGTAGAGGAGGCCACATCAGGCCCACCCCATTTTGAAGAAGGGTCCCAAAACATCAACTTTCCTGCTCCTCTGATGGTGCCTGGCCTGCTGTGTTCCTCCAGCTCCACACTGCGTTAGACTTGAAATGTGAATTGTATTTGTTGCTACACAGATGCTGCCAGACCTGTTCAGTTTCTCCAGCACTTTTTGATTTTATTTCACATTTCCAGCATATTGCTTTTATTTACTTTTTCTAAATAATCTTGTCCTAACCTCTTTCCTCACTGTCTTACTGATGATTCATTGTTGAGACTCAGCAGCTACGATAAATAGTCTTTCATTATTCAGTCTTGCGTAATTGTTAAAACATTTATTATAGTTCTGTTTTTCTGCTCCAGTGAAAACAATTTCAGTATTTTAAGCTTCCATTTGTGTAGTTTCCCAACCTTTACATCATCTGAGTGGATCTAGCCTGGGGACTATGTATGGCTTGAAGAACTGTTCCCAAAGATTCAAACAGAGCTGTAACTGTGGCTGAACAAATGTATTGCATAAATTTATATTTACTTCCTTTATTCTTCTGTTTGATATTTCTATTTATAAGGCATAAAGTGCTGTTGGTCTTTTTATATCTTTGTGAACTCAGCTTTATTTCACATTAGTTAACTATAAATATCTGAGAGTTTATATAAACTTGATTGCCAATGACCAAAACAGATTGCAGTAACTTTCCATGACTACGGTAGAAAACAGGATGGCCACATAAGGCATTTTCAGTCCAAAGAGGAGTAGAAACTTAGTCATCATGTTTACTGCTGAGTATAATTTTCAGATGGATATGGCTTATTTCCCAGATCAATATTAATCTCTCAATCAATGGCACTGAAACCAAATATCTGTTTAATATCATAATGTTGTATGTGGGATTTTGCTGTGCTGAAATTGGCTGCTGTCTTTCCTAATTAAAATAGTGACTATTCTTCAGGGATTTCAAAGAGCTTTGGGATATCATTAGATTGTAAGGGTGCTTTATAAGTCTTTCTTGCCTTATGAAGAACAATCTAGTTCTGCAGTAGAGTTCCATAAGGTTATAGAGGAATCCTCTTGAAACCAGGAGACTGTTCCACATTCTCCACATTCTGACAATTGTGGTCAACCAAATTAGCACAAAGGATAAAAGTTGGACCCAAGGATTGTTATATTAAGACTGTGACTTTGAGTACCAAATCCCTATCTCCTAGTCATCAGGCAGTTCCTGCCAATTTTCTTACGAGAGCAGAATTGCTAACTATGTGCAGGAAGTTATCAATGAGTCAAATGAGATAACAACGTTCAGAGGCATACAGCTACAGCAGGCCAAGCAGAATCATAGGAGCAGGAAGCCTGA
>NC_063360.1:23719201-23739882 GCF_021869965.1 Rhincodon typus | reverse complement strand
TCCAGCTCTACACCTTGTTATCTCAGATTCTCCAGCATCTGCAGTTCCTACTATCTCTGATACAATGAGTCAACTGAGCTGTTTTAGAAACTTGAATAGTCTGGATTGATAGCTTAAAGACATCTTAAACATCTGAAATCTGGCCTGAATAAATTGACACCACTGCCTTAATAATTGAAACCTATTTGAATGCTACTTTTAGCTAATGCGCTTCAATGCAAGGAAGATATAAATAATGGAGTTGCAATTTTACTGGAAGCTTTCTATTCAAAATGTTTAATATAAAATTGTATGGAATCATACCCATAAGATTTGAAAAGAAACATAAACAGGGCCAAGCTGGCAGTGTCTCCAACTGGGCTGAGTCCAAATAAGGTCGTGGCTTTGTACCAAATTTCCTAATAGCCTGTAGCAAGGGCAGAGTATTCACCCACCCGAGTCAGAGATGTTAACATAGGAGATAACAGGCCAGGGTAGGAAAGGGCAGTGGCTGGAGACCTCTGGGCCTTTGAGCAAAGCCTCAATATGTACTTATATAGTGCATTTAATGAGAAGAAACAGCAAAACTTGCTTTACAGAGGGGTGAGCCCACGAAAGAATTGAAAACAAGGCTGAGAATTTCAAATCGAGATGTTGCTTAATCTGTTTACAATGGAGGAAGGATGGGGAGTGAAGATAATTTACTATTCTCAAGAGGCAAGTTGGTTGTTTAATTACTTGAATGGTGTTGCAGACATTCATTTATAAATTATTCTAATTTTAACTACATCTATCAGTGTGCTCCAGGCCTCACAAAGTCCAGCAGGGACAAATCCATGACATGAGGGTCTTTACAGCACTGCTTGTGGGCCAAGAGCAACAGGTTTGTGTGTTTCCTAGAACCCTAGAAGCCAAAATTAAACTCTCCTCTGCAATTTGTCTGAACCATCTCCCCATTCTCCACCACAATTAGCCTAATCTACCCCCTACTATCTTCCCCCCGCCCCCAGGTCTTTCTGTTCTCTGTCCAAATGAAGCCTTATACTGCAAGCAGCCCTTCCCAATGAACAACTAGCCAGGTCAGCTATGAGTGGGAAATTAACAGAAAAAGATTAAAAGGTTGTTCCACAACCAAAGGCTGATCGTGCAAACTGGAGAGAATGCTTGATCATTGAGAACTGAATATCTGAAACTTTAACAGCTGCTGTTGATCTAGGACATCCCTAACCAACTGTGATCTAAGGTTAAAACCTCAAGAAGACCCTAAGGATATTAAACTGCATGTTCTTTAATCTTCGCTTTTGTACAGGACATTATCTGCTTCGAAACTTTTTACCTGTGCTTGTGCATGTGTTCGACTCGCATCTATTATTTTCATAATGTTGGAAAATAATAACATTTCTTTTCCTTCTACTTAAGTAACTGTCATAATTGGCTCCTTCATTGTTTCTGGTGAACTATTTAACTACATTTTAATTGAAATGATATATAACCGTATGCTAAAAATGATTGTTAAATATTTACTACAGCCAGCCGAGTAGGTTGAAAGTAGGATAGCCGATTCACCCTCCTCAAACTGAATGTATTATGGGGTATAATACAGTACAATACAACACAGGAACAGGCCCTTTGCCCTACTAAGCCTATGCCAATTCCTAATCCTTATTTAGACCCACTACTAGCAGCAAAGGACATATCCAGTAAACCTCATCCACATGACCATTCTTCATGGGTGAAACAAGACAGTGAATATTCACAGAATATTACAGTAAAAGTGAGCCTGATGCAACATTCACAGGTTATTCCCAGAAGTAATCAAGGTTCTAATTAATTTTCTTAGCTCCCTAGACTGGAGGTGAATTTGATTGTCTTCTTATTTTGGGCACTGACCCAGCATTACACCTGGGTAGAAGTGTTGCCTTGGATGCAGCCATTAATGATGACTAACAATTACTGGATGGACTTTACTGAAATTTTAATCAGCATTAATGGTTGCATTCTCCACAGCAATACATGGTTCAATGAGAGTCCACTTGCCAACCACCTCCTCTCATGCAGTAAAAATGTTGGTTTTCCCCTTAATTGGTATTCTTGTGAAATGTCCTGATTGAAGAATTTTGATAAACCATAGAGTGTTTCATTGGGCCCCTTGCTGAGATCTGTCAGCTTAATGATCGCAATCCACCACCATCAGCTGAGTGATATTGAAGCTGAGTTTGGAAGGAGCTTGTCTGGTCTAATTATTTAAAGCTTATGTGAGAGTTCAAAGGGCCTGGATCTCCAGTTAGCAAGCCTGATGATGAACCCACTAGCCCCATGCTTGCCTCATGTCCTGGATTAAAATCTACCTGCAAAGTGATTATTGGTAAATGATAGAATACAAGCATTCTACAATGCTGGTAAGGCAGCTATTGCGACACAAGTATATGAGGAGATTGTAACCATGTATTGCAGTTAGTCATTTCTCTTGTGATCTAAGTTCATGTGAAATAATCAGCGTCATTTCTGGATAATGAAGTCGCTCACTACACACAACCTACAGTTCTGGAGACCACATGTTACTTGCTGTGGGTTTTGTTCCTGTTGACTGAAGATCAGAAAGGGAAGTATGCCATTCCAACTTCACATGTTGGAAAACAATTCACACTGTGCAGGCTGCGAGAAATTTGGAGATACTTGAATAAATAAATAAAACACAATGTCTACAGAAACGAGTGGGCTCTGCTGCACCCTGCACAACCCCTAATTAAAGGAACTGAAATTGAAACTTGGATATCTCACACTTTCAGTGAACGTCACAGAGAACGCTGACCTTAGAATCAGCAATGGAAAACATATTCCATCGACACAACAACAATCAGTGACTCGTTTTAATGGGTCTTCAAAATGTTGCTTTCCTGCAGGGTTAAGGTGGGTGGAGGAAGAGGGGGGTGGCTTGTGGCTGGTGGTAGAATTTGAACCTGAGAAAAGGATGGGTTTACAACTGGAAAGCAAATTAAAACAGTTGAAATTGTGGCAGAAAGTGATTGGCTGACTCCCACCTCTAGCCTTATCAAAATCAGCGAGAGTGCAGGAAACCCTCCTATGAGATAGATGGGTTGGCAATTAAAATATGTGGTTCTCATTTCTTTAATTCGGACATTGTTTGAGCAGGTTTCCTGCATATTGTAGAACATTCCAGAGAAACCAAGGTGAGAGGACAGTGGGATTTGAGGGGCTTGAACCATCGAGTGAAAGAAATGCTTTAATTGTTGGGATCTCATGCCTGCTTCCTTGCCTTAGTGAAAGTTTTTTGCTTACACAACCTGATGAGTGCCTTTGAAGTTATTTTTCGCTACTTTGGATGCCAGATCGACATTTTCCCATTGTGACTCCTCAGTTAAGAGTGGGAGCCAGTTATCCAACTATTTCTTGGATCTTGGATGAGGACCAAAGTGAGCAGTAGTCCTGGAAGCAAACCACCAACAGGAACACCAGCAATGTTTTGCCTCAACACTTATGGCTCCAAAAGAGAACGGAGCTGAGCAAAGACCTAGAAATTACGCAAAGTGATACCCCAACACACAGTTTACAGGCAGAGAAGAACCTTTTTGGATATATCTGAACAACAATACCTCAGCAAGCTCCACACTCCAGCCAGACATTCACTGGCGTGAGCAGGCTTCTTGAAGAAGGCTCCTTGACAATTATACAAGGTAGGAACACATTGTCAGAGGCTGTCAAAATCTGCCTGTTTAAAAGGCAAACTGAATCAGGCAGTTTCCCATGATTTACAACAGTTTTATTATTGAACTACAGTACAGTACAAGTACCAGTTTCTAGCCTTCTCTCCTGGATCCTCACTTCATCTAGAAGCCCCTATCCCTCACTAGTAAGAAACCAAGCTTTCTTTGTTATCAAAGAACACATGCTCTTTTTCATTTTTTAAACAACCAAGTTATCTAACTAGACAGTTCATCAATTAATGCCCACTGCCAATTAAACGACGCACCCAAAGAACAGATTACAGACACTGCTCACCAGGGACTGTGTAGCTGTAATGAAAATCAAAAAGGGGAGGAAGCAAGGGATGGATTAAATCAACCTGCTGTTGGAGGGTTAGATAATACACTCCACCCCCACAGTGCACACCTGTCTCTCAAAGCTTCGAGGTTATTGGTGGATCATTCCACACTCTCCAAGGGCACTGATAACCCTGCTCTCTTTTTGAATATAAGCCAAGCATGAAAATAACAGAAATCCTCATTAATCAAATTATAAGACCATCAGGAGCAGTGGGATAAAGATAAACAAAGAGAAAAAAAGTAGAACAAGGGAGAGACTAAATCAAAGTGGTTATTAGTAGGGGAGATAATGCATTCCAGCCCTGGTGGTGCTCATCTTTCACAGAAAGCTTTGAGACGACTGGTGGACATCATGAAGAACCCAGTTTTTTAATTAAATCCCACAGCCAGATTAACCAACCGTCCAATTAACAATTATCAAACAACAAAACACTGCCCCGTTGGACAGTACAATGATGACAAAACAACACAAACACAGAAGGATACACTGAAGGAAAATGGTGTTGGTGAGCGAGATAATGCACTCAAGCCCCGAGTGCAGATCTCTCTAAGAGATTCCAAGGAGTTGGGGCTGCGTCTCCAATGACACATGGGCATAGATGTAGCCACAGAAGAGAGGCAGGCAGTTGGACATTACAGGCCCATCCCATGGCACAGAACGATAACCCTCTCTACAGCCCGCTGCCTGGACCTCTTGATGTCCGCTTTAGCCAGCGCCAGGAACACACTTAAGAGGAGATCCTCCACCTGTCCACACCCTCTGCATCAGAACCAGAAGCACTGGGCTGAAGTACCAGTAAAAGAACAATAGCAGAGTTTTAAAATAACAAACAGGCAACTACACACAACTGATATATGTATATTACATATATGTGGGTCCACAGGCTCCTTAGCACCACAGAACAAAGTAGGGGTGTGTGGAACACCTTAACCTAGGATTGTATGGGACTGCTGCATGCAACACACTCCACCCCAATCCCCAATGGAAAGCTAGAGGACTCCCGCATAGAGAGAGCCCTTTACTGGAAGCTCCCACCACATGGGGCTGTAGAATGGAACATCAGGGTGTGTCTGAGCATTTGGCAAATGGCAATTTGTGGAGGGGTCAAAGAGATCCTCTGCTGCTGCAGCATGGTGGCCAACAGCTGGTTTATGACCCACACTAGATTCCAGTCCTGTCCATACATCAGGTAATCCATAATAAGCTTCAAAAGAGTATGGAGTCCAAGACAAGATCTTTTACACACTCAGAGTGAAAATGGGGAGTTACTTTAGTGTAATGGCAATGAATATGTTAATAATGATGACGATGTACATGATGATGTAACTCTGCCTACAGCAGTCATATGCTTTGAAGAAAGAAATGGAAGAACTCTACACATGAAGAAGATAGATAATTCCTTACCTAATGTAACTTTGAGATCAAAACGTGGTCTATCTATGATTACCATCTGCAGCACTACTTAGTATTAATGTGTTAGTATTAATGTGTTAGTATTAATGTATAAGAAATAATGTTACTTGGAAGTCTAAGCCTACTGACTGTTCTTGACTTTGCTTCTCCTCAACCAGTCCATCTTGAACCCAGGCTCACAATGTGGCATCAAACTACACAATAAAAGATTGGGATTGTCGTTTCAGTTCCAGCTACTGCTTGACACACTGCTCCTTCCTACAGGCCACGTCTTGCTGGTGAGGCCAGTAAAACATGAAGGGTAGCCTTGCGGCCCAAGAATGAGCTGCCCCCTTCCCCTTTGATCTGGAGGACAGGTAGGCTGCCTGGTATTGCAGTGGCCCAGAGCCGGCAGGAAACCCCAGGGACACCCAACAGTCCATCTGTTAATGAGTCCTGACCTTTAATATTCTGAGATAAGCAGGGCTTCTACATTTTAGTAAATCTTGTTACCTTTCACCTTAAGGTGTGTCAGGATCAGGGGCAGGGGCGTTGAGCACCTTGGCAATCTTCAAGCGTATTCGCCATGATTCATCTCTCCTTCTGTGAAAGAGTAATTAATAGATACAGTATTTCTCTCCAGGAATTAATTGGTAACAATTAAGTTGCAAAGGCTGCTTGTCTCTTGGGCTTATGCTTCATCGGATTTGCCCTTTTATTTTAATGCAGTCAGTAATCTATTTGAATGAATTAAGTAACGCGCATGCAATTATAGAATTGTACCTTTGTCATCATGTTCTGAACTGGCACATTCAGCTGGAAAATTGGACACAATATCACCAACCCCTCGGCAGGAGACATGATAAGAGCAATGGATGCCATCTTGTGGAGAGAGCTAGTAACTGCATCATCTAGGAACGTCGCCTACCAATTTGTTGCAATCACATACATTCCTATCCTTTTACGACCTTTTGAATGCCGTTTTATGTAAGGAGGTTAATTCACTGATCTCTGCTATTCTAAGGAGTTCAGAGTGGAAACTAAAATGAACATTTTATTCAATTAGAAATTGGGCCTTTGGAGATGTGAAGTCTGGGGAACAGGCTAGGGAGCTGGTGGTGGGGGTGTTGGGTGGTTTGTGCTCATGTTGCAGTCACCATGGATTATGCTGCTTCATGGACCTAAGTGTGCGTTCTTGTATTGTCATGAATTCATGCCTATCAGGCTCTATGTGTCTTACTGCACTCTCACACCTGCTCTACTTAGCTGTACTGTTCCTATTCAGGGACTGCTGCATCTCTGTCATCAGCTTATCTAAGAGTAACTATTACTTGATTCTCAGTAGATCTTATAAGCTCTTTATTTACATTCCATTCTACAAAATACTGATTGAGCTCTCTAGAAAAATCCTTTCATTCCTCCCTTTCTGGAGTTTCAAAAGGATGTGACTGTTAATATCAATGTTGCATCATCATCATCATCATCAAATTATCACTGTTAACATACTCATTCCTTTTAAACTACAGCGAGGATGGTGGAAAGACAGGCCAGGGGAAGGTGGATAGAGAGCAGGTTGGAGAGTGAGGGTTAGGGGGTGTGTTGCAGATTTGGAGTTAGGAGGTCAGGTAGTGAGAAGGTCGGTTGGGGGTCAGTCAGGTAAGAGGAGAAGGTGAGAGGTGAGTGAAAATGATGGGTGGAGCAATTTAGGCAGTTGGGTAGTGGGATATTATTGATATGAGACCAGGAGTCAAGAGGGTTGAAGGCTGAGAACTGGGGTGAAGAAGACAAGGAGGTAATAGGAGGCTGGAATGGGGGATGGAGCAGGAGGAGGAGAACAAAGGAGAGCAGTGGTAACTGGAATTGGGAATGGTGGCCCACATTCTTCACATGAGATAGGGGATGGAGCATGCCTGCTGATCCTTGGGCCACATCAAGCAAACGTCAATGAGTTACCTTTGTCAGTCCTTGGGGTTTGGTTTTACTGAGCGTGTGCAGTACTGGTGCTGGTTCCTTTAGGAAAATTAATCCTGCAGTGGGGACCACTAAACAGTTGTTGAGTTTACATATGACAAATACTGATTGAACTATCACTATATATTTTGTCCACAATACTTCCAACTAGGAATACGCATGTACTGCCTCCTGTCATCTGGGGGTGGAGATGGGGGTAGGGGCGTATAAGATAAGGCCTTAGTACCATCCCTAAACTACTGTCCCTGGCCTATCTTCCCAACACACTCACACCTCTTCCAACACCACTGCTGACTTCCTAACTTCCAACACAAGGCTTCACTTACTGAGTGCTCAATTTTGAATTGTAATATGGTTCTAATTTTGATTTCTACTCTCAATTCCTTAGAATAGCAGAGATCAGTGGAATTCACCTGATTAGCGGTGGTGTTGAAATATTTGCAAATGTGTAGGGACCAAAAGAACGTGTTTTATCAAGGAATTTGTGAACCAAAGTGTGCACTGATGGTCATAGTTTTTGCGATTCAAGAAAATTAAACTATGTGCCCTGTAACGATCAATATATTGCCCGGTGTAAAACTCAGCAATACAGATCAGAATATTCAATATTGCTACTCTGCATTTCTTTTAACCAATACATCAGAGACTTAATAATTCACGAGCCAGTTGCACTGTGCCTCCTGTGAAAAAGTGGGAGAACCTGAAGGAAAAGATCAGAGAATTGCAGGACTTCAGAAACAAAAGGAGCAATCCTTGAATCCTGTGGACTGGTGCTGTTGAACTGTTTCCCTGGCATTTTTCTTTTCCCTCCACTCATAACACCAATTTTTTGCTTTCTGATTGTCTAAGTGTTTGAGGTATTTTAGAAGAGGGTTAGAGCTTTAACCAGGAGCTACATGTCACCAGTTCATAGTAGCTTATCTGTGGTCAGAATCTATTTAATAGTCGTTCTTGTTAAGAAGAGAAAACTGATCCATGTTTTCTGTTAAACTGCATCTATCTGATCGGTAAATCAGAAACTTTGCGTATTTTGATAACATTTTTAACTTTTGTGATGACTCTGGGAATAGCAGGACTTGATTATCAGTGTGCTACCCCAGTGAAATGTAACAAATATCCAGAACCAGACAGGGAACTTCATTTGACTAGAAATGTATTTTATGTCTCTTTATTACAAGTGAGTATAGTTTGGTCATACTTCAGACCTAACACTAGAACAGACTTTGGCACATCATCAAAAATTAAATCTCTCCATCCTCGACCTCATTCTCCATGAGAGGCACAGTTTGCCTCAAACAATTTAAAAAAAACTTGCATGGCACAAGCTGGATCCATTTGCTACCTTCTCTCTCTTGTAAAGATCTTCCCTCAGCCCCAGTCCAAGAAAGCTTGACTGTTGTTAACTTGAGAAGCTGTCACTGAGATTGCATTCCCCCCATCTTCTCTGAATGATTCAGTTTATTGAAAATCCTGACAATTTTAGCCTAGCATGGAATGCAAAATAGACATTGAGTTATTGATGGGCAGTGACTACTATCTTTTCCCAGACAGAACCCTCTCACAATCCACCACCAGGACAAAAATACAAATGAATGTGCAAAATGCTACCTCTCAGAAATCACTTTTTTTTTCTCGCGTGTGTTTCAAAGCAGAATCATTGAGATCTTCACTGTTTCGTATAAAGTTTTGATGAAAATTGATTGACCTGGAATATTTCCAGTATTTTCAGTTGTCATAAATAAAGTGAGCAAGTTTGACTCACCAGTTTGTTTGCTGGTTCCTGTTCGTCTCTTGACAGCACCACTTGGGCAACCTCTTCCAAATGATTTGGGCCAGATGTCCAGGAACAACATCCTTTAAATTATAGTTCCCTGATGAATTTTTGCCTTGTAATAACAGATGTCTACTGCAGCTACCACTCTTCCAGTATCACTTACCTCATCTCACTTTCAAAGGATTCCTTAAAACCTAATGCATAGAATCCCCACAGTATGGAAGCAGGCCATTCAGCCCATTGAGGCTGCATCGACACTCCAAAGTGCCTTCCACCCAGACCCAACCCCCTACTCTATTGCTGTAATCATGCATTTGCCATGGCTTATCCACCTAGCCTACACATCCCTGGACACCATGGGACAATTTAGCGTGGCCAATTCAACTAACCTACACTTTGGACTGTGGGAGGAAACCGGAATACCCAGAGGAAACCCACGCAGACATGGGAAGAATATGCAAACTCCACACAGTCAACTTAGAGTGGAATCAATCCTGTGTCCCTGTTGTCACGAGGCAGTGTAAATCACTGTTCCGCCCTTTGGTGTATTTTCTTCTCTACCTCAAGTCTAATGTTTCCACGATGTACTCTGTGGTTCATGTTTTCTACATTAAAATAACATATAAAATCAAGGAAAGGGGTGTCCTAGCATCCCTGCGTCTGAAACAAAAGCTTCAGGTTCAAGTCTCACTGCAGGACTTGATAGCAAGGAAGATGCATTCATAACACAGGCAAACAGGTTCAATATTATGAGGAGACAATGTATTTTTCCTTTTGGACTATAAACTGGAAAACATAAGTTGGATACTACTGTATAACTAAAATGTACCTGAAGCTTTGTTCTGCACCTTGAAAATCAAGTCTGTTCATTTTGTTTGTCCTTTTCCATGAATGAATTTGTGTGTTTGAGGTTTTAAAAGGATAAAGCTTAAGTTACGTAGTCATTAATAAGTAACCAGATTTTTTTTTGCTGGTTGTTAAAGAATAAGTTTGCTTGAAATAAAGAGTTATTTTCCTGTTGGTGACAAAATTTTGCCGTGAATTACTTTCGTCCTGAGTAGCAGTCCATTATACAAAACAATTATCTTTGCTGTTTAATTGGGTAGTTACACATTTGTGACAACATGTGGAGTAATGAATCTGAATTCTCAGTGCATTCATCCCAATTGTGCTGTGACTAAAGACTGAGGGCTTGACGAGGATCTTTTGAATGAGAGCAATGTGAGATTGAATATGAACTAAGTGTAATTGGCAAAGGATAAAACGATAGATGCCAAATTTCTTATTCCGTAAAATGAGATGGTGTTGCTAAAAGCATCCTGCAGTCACAAGAACTATCTCTGGTAAGAACATAAGAAACAGGAGCAGAAATAGGCCATTCAGCCCCTACACTGCCATTCTAAAAGATCATAGCTCATTTGGCCCAGGCCTCAACTCCTCTTTCATGCCAGCTGCTCATAGCCCTCAACTCGTCAATATTTGAAAAATCTATCTCCTCTTTAAATAGTTTCAGAGACATAGCCTCAACTTCATTATGCTCTGACCCCTCCTTCAAGTCATTAATATGGATTATAATTAATTGAAACTCTAGGACTGATCCTGTGGCACTCCAATCATTGTCTTTCTGACCTGAAAAAGACTCACTCATCCTGACATGTCTTCTGTGTATTAACCAATCCTCAATTCATGCTAGTACATTACCACCAATACCAAGAATTCTTAACTTGTGGAATAACCTTATATGTGCACCTTATCAAATATATTCTCAAAAATCCAAATGCACCACATCTTCCAGTCCCCCTTTGTGAACTCTGCTTGCTATCTTGTCAAAGAACTTGAGCAAATTTGTCAAGCCCAATTTCACTTTCACAACACCACGTTGACTCTGACTGTGTTAAACTTTTCCACACATCCTGCTTTTTCCTCCTTAATATTGGACACTAGCTTTTTCCCATTTCCCAATGACAAATGGATTTGTGCAAAACTTAATAAAAGTCACACTGACAGAATTGGCAAATAAATTGCAGGTGGAATTACCTCACTGAGTTAAGAACATGCAGGTGATTGAAATATTGTCAAAGCATCTGGGACTGATGGACATGCAGGAGGGCCTAGGCACACTGAGTGACGAGTCACTGGAGTTAGCAAGAATTCAATTATAGTTAAAATAGATTGAACATGAGAAAGAAATGAAACAGCTTGAAATAAAAAGGGAAATGAAACTTAGTGGACTTGAACTTCAGAGATAGACAAAAGATAAAGAGAGCATTTGAGGCTGGAACTAAAGTTTCAGGAGGGAGAAAGGGATAAAGAGAGGGACTTGAAAAAAGAATACCAGCCTAGGAAACTGTAGGTTAGAAAAGAGATTTCAGAGACAACACCATGCCTGTTAAAGTAGATGTTGCCATCTGTTTGGAGCCAGTTGGCTGCTGTGGATCAGCTTGTTGGTGGACAGCATGGGGTTTGATCCCCATTCTCGCTGCGGTAGATTCAGAACTTGCTTCCTTGCCTGACCTCTGCTGAAGACCATGGTGCTGTGGGTCAGGCAGTGTGTAGATGTTAACATCAAGTGGTGGCTATGGTAATTTATGACGTTCTAAAATGAGCTAATAGTAAAATTTACAGCAAATAAGTGGTGGAAAAATGTACTCTGCTGACTTCAAGAGTGGCAAAGATAATGTGTTTTACTGTGGTGAGACTGTAAGACTAATCAACCATAATCAAACTCCCGACATGAAACAACACTCAGTGCAAACACTGATGATTTTTGTAGCAAATGTTAAAGTCCTATAGTAAGTACTTCTTTTAGTTGTTTATCTGTGTCCAATACATTGTTGTTACTTCATACATGTTCTTGAATTTCTGACCGATGAGCTGCAAGTAGAAGAAACACAAATTCACTAGATCGGTCAGACACAGGCTGTAGCTTCTAGGCAAAGGTGAGGGGTATTTTCTGTCAGACTGTTTCATATCACACTGATTGAAATAATGCTTATTTGCAGCTGGCTTCAAACAAAATCAAATCAATTCAGAAACAGCAGGAGTTAAGGCAACTCATGGAAAATTTACAGAGCAGAAGGTATCTATTCTGGCCATTGTATCTTGCTGGTTAAAAGTTATATTGCTCTGTCCTGTGAGCTGAACTGTACTGCCTTCTGCCCAAAACAATTACTTCCATTTTTTTCGATGGGTATTGCTCGTCAGAGTTGGATACCTTGTGATGTTTCGCCCAATTGGACATTTCTGCAGGCACTTTGAGAAGTCACATTTGTAATGCCTAGTTGCAGCCAGCCGTAAGAAGAGTTTACAGGAAAATGCAAAGCAGACAGGATTTCTGCTGACCATTATCCTAATGTCTGTTGAAGTATAAAGAAATTCTTAGTTGCTTCAATAGACAAGAATTCACATCAGCTAAGTTGTTAATTATCCAAGGTCAAGTTGCTAGTCTTTACTTCTGTTGAATACAGACTAAACATTGCAAACAGAAACAGTAGATAGAAGATATGAAGAGCAATCTGGCATTTATAGGAATGCCATTGCTGATTTACCATTGAATATCAAAAGATAATAAAGTCACTATTACTTTTATATAGCACCAGATTATGTCCTCAGGATAATTCATCCAATGGATTGCTTTGATGTGTAGTCACTTATTTTGTAGACAAAGGTTCAATGAAGTGAGCAGGAGGGCATGTCAGTAGCAGCACCAGGCATGCCAAAACATGAAATGTCAACCTGCTGAAGTTGCAACACAGCTGCCAAACTGTGGAAGAGGCACGCAATAGCCTTGGCTAAGTGATCCCACAACCAATGGGTTAGATCTAAGCTCTGCCATCCTGTCACATCCAGTCTTAAATGGTGGTTAATAATCAATAGGAAGTCGAGGTTCCCTAAGTATCCCCAGCACATTGCTGCAAAAGGTAATGCTGATTCATTTGCAACCATCTTAAGCTGGAAGTGCCAAGTGAATGATCTCTCTCAACCTCTTCCTGAGGACCCCAGCGCCACAGGCCACAGTCTTCAACTTATACGAACCCATGTTCAAAGTAACATTTATCCACAATTTCCCAACCCAAGAGTGAGAGTACAGGTAATGGCACCATGTAAATTCCTGCTCATATATTAGTAATAAAAAAAGAAACAAAAAAACTGTATTTTTTTGGTTTCAAGTTCTGCAGCAATAGGAAAGAAAAAGTTTTGAATATATTTTTGTCTTTGGCTAAAACAATCAGTCCATATTTATTTACAAGCCACTGCCACAGTCACATCAAATCCAAAATTTTAACTCCAAGGCTTTGCTATTTTTACTTTAAACTTCAGCACAGTGGAGTGTGGATTGAAAGAAAAGGTCAAGGAGACATTAGGTTCAATGAGCTTTGGAAGCAACAAGCATACTTTCAAAGGGTTGTTAGTAACCCATTCATATTACACAGTTTGCATTCATATGAAAAGTTCTTGACTTTGTACCAAACCTACTTCCCGACAGCGATAAATGTTGCCAAAGAAATTAGTAACAGCCACATCAGTTGAAACTGCAGGACACATCTCAAGATTATTTTCGTTCAAAAGCTTTTTAATGATCAAAATTACCATATCAACAGATCTTGCTGGATATCTAGTGCTAACTATAGAAATATTAACAGAATAATATGACCAGTGATGCTGACACAACTAAAAGAGAAGCAGAAGTTGGGTGTGTCACTAATTGAATTATGTTTTGATAGAGAAGCAGAGGAGTTCCCATGCCCTCCAGGAAGTTGAATGCTTGGGAATTTGTTCAATTTTAGTTGAGATAGGATTCTTGACTATAATGTCAGCAGTACTCTAGTGAAATGAATGTGTTCCCATGCATACGACAATTGCAGCATGTTATGGAGCATAGGAATTAGGAGCATGAGTAGGCCATTCAGCCTCTGTAGCCTTTTCCGTGATTGAATAAGATCATGGCTATTAGAGGAAGTGGTGGCATAGTGATAATGTCACTGAGCTAGTAATCTAGAAACCCAGATTAATGTTCTGGGGGTCAATGCAGTGTGGAGCTGGAGAAACACAGCAGGTTAGGCAGCTGCAGAGGAGCAGGAAAGTCGACGTTTTGAGTTTACACCCTTCATCAGGATGCTGCCTGACCTGCTGTGTTCCTCCAGCTCCACACTGTATTGACTTGGACTCCAGCATCTGCAGTTCTTACTATCTCCGAGTGACTAATGTTCTGAGGATATATAGAACATAGAACATAGAATAGTACAGCACAGTACAGGCCCTTCGGCCCACGATGTTGTGCCGAACTTTTACCCGAAACCTAAGGTCTATCTAACCTCCACCACTATACTTGAATTCTACCATACCTGCTGGGGAAATTCAAATTCAATAGAAATCTGGAATAAAAATCTAGCAGAATGGCAACCATTTAAGTATTGTTGATTGTCGTAAAACCCATTTGGTTTTTGGGCATGGTTCATGTCGTTTGGGGAAGGAAATCTGCCATTTTTACCTGGTCTGGCTTACACGTGACTTCAGATCCACAAAAATATGGTTGACTCTTAACTATTCTCTGCGAAATTAGGGGTGGGAAATAAATGCTGGCTGAGTCAGCAATGTCCATATCTTATAATCAAATTAAATATATCTATATGTATATATAGTATATATATATATATATATGTTTGTCCTCAGTCCATTTTTCTTTCTCTTCCTCATAATTCTTGACCCCCCTATCATTTAAAAATCTCTTTGTCTAAATCTTGAATATATTCAGTAACTCAACCACCATTGATGTGTGGGCCCAAGAATTCCAAAGGTTCATATTTCCATGTGAAGAAATTCACCCTCAGCTCTGTCTTAAATGTTAGATCTTCTTAGTTTGAAACTGGTTCTAGATTTCCCAGAAGGGAAAGCATCCTCTCACTACCTGCTGTGTCAAACCTGCTCAGTATTGCTTGCCAAGGAACAAAGGAGAAACCCAAATGCTGGACACAGTGCAGAAAAGACTCAACAGATCAATTTCAAATGTCAAGGATCTATGTTATGGAAAGGCTGAGGGAATGTAGTCTGCAAGAGAAAATATCTGAGAGGGTGATTTTACAGTTGTACAGGATGGTAATTTTTTTTGTAAAGTATAGTATGGAATATTTCTTTCAATTAAACAGTGAGACAAAGATCATAGAATCCCTACAATGTGAAAGCAGGCCATTCAGCCCAACAAGTCTACACCACCCCTCCGAAGTGCATCCCACCCCATCCCTGTAGTTCTGCAATTCCCATGGATAGTTCATTTAGCCTGCACATCCCTGCACACCATGGGGCTATTCAGCCTGGCTAATCCACCTAGCCTGCACATCTTTGGACTGTGGGAGCAAACCGGAGCACCCGGTGGAAACCCATGCAGACACGGGGAGAATGTGCAAACTCCACACAGTCACCCACGGCTGGAATCTAACGTGGGTCCCTGGAGCTGTGAGGTAGCAGTGTTAACCACTGAGCCACTGTGCCACTCACAGGGATGGTGAGTTAAACTAGTAAAAGGTAACTTTAAGACTGATACCTGTATGGTGAGGATTACGCGTGCTTCCTTAGGTCCCAACTTTAATTCCTCACCAGGAACAATTTATTATGCGCCAATTCAGGACTGGGAATAAACGAGGCCAGACTCAGTTCCCAAGTTCTCTTATATTAAACTCAGTGAGGATCAAAATGAATTTTGGCTGCTCAGTTAGTTTCTCCTCAACCTGTCCTCATCAGGACAGAAGCCAGTCCACAAGAAAACAGATTAAACATTGTTCATTGGTTGCAAAGCACAACATAAAGCTTAACTTGGGAACACAAAGCACTTCATGGATGTGCGTAAAAACTGTTATCTAGCTGTTGAGCAACACATTATTACTAGGCAGGGCTATTTAGCGAAGCAAATCATAAAGGTTACATTAATAATTCGGTGTATCAGTGAAATGTCCTCTAGTGAGACCTATAAAATAAAAATTCCCACTGAAGGTGTGCATTTCCTTCAAACAGGCAATGATTAATTGTATGTCATGGTCAATGGTATAAGGGGAGGGCGAGGACTCCAAATAACTTCAATTAGAATCCGCTAATAATTTCTTTACACGCTGTATCCACTAGGGGACAGAGGTATGCTGAAGTCATTCAAGACTGTTGCGACTATTGAATATGCAATTTATGTATGATTTTAATAATTATCATATTAATGGTTAATTAATAAAAGTGCTACTATAAATACCAAGTGCAACAATACATACTGGATTTAAACATAGTTGTGCCTTTCTGTGATTTTGTGATTCAACCGGGTGCACTTACTGGATATTTTTAAATTCAATCTCCTCGATCATTGTTCTGAATTTAAAGGCAAACAATTCTCAACGCTGCCTTCCTCGTTGCTACTTGGAGTTACAGTCAAGATTCATTAAAGACACATCAAAAAGATAATACTACAGGTGGTCCAAAACTAGACTAAATTGTAAACGTTTTTCAATTTAATAAAGCTCTTATAATGAGATTTTATAGTTGGGACAAGCATTTTTTAAAAAAAAACTTCTGCTTGTTAAGGTTTAGATGGTGGGAATTATATGAAGCCATATATGACAGGGTATTCGCTAATGTGAAAAGGTTATGTTCAATTATCTTGAAGGAAAGTACAGTATGTAGGATATTTTCATATTTATTTGCATATGTGGTGCCAATTACTTCTATTTAAGCATTACAATGAAGTGTCATTTTCAATTTCAAACGCAAAATAAATAAGCTTTTAAAAGTTGAAGAAATCTTGTGAGATTATGATTTTATGTTGAATAAAAAAAAAATTGCCTTTCCTTTACAACAGCCATCAGGTTAAGTTGTACATTTATTGCCAGTGTATAGATGCATTCCTTTATTGATAATATCTGCAATGTTGATTTTGTTAAAGTTCTTCCAAACATTCAATTTGCTTTGCTTAAAAGTGAGAGTGAAAAAGCAATACTAAATTACAAATGTATTGATGGGTGAAATATAGAGATAGAAATAGCTTTATAGAGGCTGCATATAAACAGCTTAGCAGATGTAATTTAAATAGCCTGTTGGGGAATGCCACATAAACAGATGATGCAATGCTAAAGACCAAAAATAGGCTGCCGTGTAACAAGCCAGATAAATGATGTCACATAAATAACCTGATAGATGTCTTAACATGGATACCTTTCTTTTCTTTCAACTCATGTTTTATTACATTACTTTGTGAACAGTCAACATATTCCCAAGCACTCTCTGTGATATTTCTTTATCATTTAATGCTGATGGCTCAACTGATGACCTATTGTAATTTGAAACTTTAACAATGCCCTCTTGCCCAATGTACAACTGTGCCACCCATCAACAGCTATTAACGCATTAACTTTCATGCTGATGCTGCTTCAACCAAATTTACTTCAGGAGACAGGCAGCACAGTTGAAAGTAGAGCAATGCTTTTCTGTACCACTTGAGACCTCATGTTTTTTTGGGTCCCTCTGGGCTCTACCTTCATAAGTCCAAGTGTTAATCACCCCTTATTCCACATGTGTGAATTATTCATAACAGAAATAACATTCCATTGGCCCAATACAAATATTAAGCATCAGCAGGGAGAAATTACTCTTTTTTTACTAAGAAAGATCTCTCGTCCCACAGAGGGTGCTCACCAGAGCAAGGTGCCAGTGGAACTTGTCACAGAGTGAAAACGTTCAGTAGAGGACAGAATGGAATAACAATACTCAAAATATTATTTATTTACTGTAGCAGCAAATGCTTTGAAGAGGTGACAGGCTTCATTAAGACCCAGTAAAATGCAAGAGAAATTTCTTAAAGCCAAGTCTTTCCTTGAAATTTCTGTTATTAACAGCTCGCCACTGAGTTATCCAGGATATTTTGAAAATTGACATTCCAAATCTATGAAGAACAACTTCTGTCATTCATATGTCCTGACTTTGACAGGGTTAACCTGATAGAGTTGAAAACAACCTTGGTGTTGCACAGCTGAGATTCTGTAACTGAAGCTTCTTACCAGCATTGCTGAGGGTTCATGGCTGTTAAATTTAGTGCCGAAGCTGTGACTAAGCAAACTATCTTCTGTGATGATTATATGTCATCAGCATGTAGCATAATGTATGTAGAAATTGCTGGGCGCTGCTCCAAATGCTTGCTGTTGTACATTGCTTTTGTGAACAGTTCATCCTCAAAGATATGTAGCTGTCACACTGTGCTGCCTTCAGTAGATGCTAGAAGGTTAATACTCTGCATTTACTCCATGGGTTTGAAGACAATGAATGTCAATTAATTGTAATGAACTGCAGCATCACTTGGAAAAGGAATTGCAGCCCAAAAGACAGAGTGCTGAGCAGATGGTCTCCGGCTATGCATCACTTGGGATCCATCCTAGATGTGCCACTAGATGGGGTACCTTGCAATATCAGGCCCTTATTTTGGAAGAGGATGCAGAACTGTTATTGTTCATCTATCTCTCTGCTGCAATTCTCAGTGATTTGCAGCATGTATACCAGTGATATGTGTGGCCCTTTGTCACATATTTGTTTTTGTTTTTCTCTACCATTTTTTCTATTCCCTTACTCTCCTGAAAGCTTTAACTGCTTGCTGAGAAATTGTTCAAGATTTAGTTCTTAGAAAATCTATATCAAACCCATATGGTATTATTGATTTCTGAGTCTGAATCAGTATGTGTCACCAGCTCATTTGCTAGGCGTGGTTGAATCCAGCTTTACCCTTACTGCATGTTCATCCAATTGCACTTCCAATAGTGGTCAAAAGATAATAATTAGGAGTGGCATTTATAGATGTTTCTTCCATTCTTAATACAGAGACACTGAGGTTAATCGGGGAAGATAGCCTTTAGTTACATATTAACGAAACTGGGGTTGTTTTTCTTCAAAGAAGGAAAGTGATGTGATAACAAAATGTGGAGCTGGAGGAACACAGCAGGCCAGGCAGCATCAGAGGAGCAGGTCAGGGCCCTTCTTCAGAAAATCAGAAAGTGATGTGATTTGATTTTCTAAATGCTAGTCCATGTAACAGAAACCACAGAGACATGGTTCCAATTGAGACAGATATCTGGAAGTTTATTAATAACTAATAATGTACAGTAATATGACTCACAGATGTTTATATACAATGAGTGCTATAGTTACTTAAGTTACTATCACATGACTATTATGGATTTAAGGCTTTTATGGATGACATTATGGATTTAAGTAAGGCATTTGATAAAATTCCCCATGGTAGGCTCATGCAGAAAGTAAGGAGGCATGGGATAGGGGAAAATGTGGCAGATTGGATTCAGAATTGGCTGACCCTTAGAAGACAAAGGGTGGTAGTGGACGGAAAATATTCAACATGGTGCTCAGTTACGAGTGGTCTGTTCTGGGTCCTCTTCTATTGGTGATTTTTGTAAATGATTTGGATGAAGGAGTGGAACGGTGGATTAGTAAGTTCGCAGACGATGCGAAGGTGGGTCATTTCGTGGACAGTGCGGAGGGCTATTCTAGGTTACAAAGGGACATTGATAGGATGCAGAGCTGGGCTGAGAAGTGGCAGTTGGAGTTTAACCCTGAAAAGTGTGAGGTGATTCATTTTGGAAGGAAAAACTTGAAAGCAGAATACAGGGTTAATGGAAAGATTCTTGGCAGTGTGGAGGAGCAGAGGGATCTTGGGGTTCATGTCCACAGTTCCCTGAAAGCTGCCACCCAGGTGGATAGAGTTGTTAAGAAGGTGTATGGTGTGTTAGCTTTCATTAATAGAGGGATTGAGTTCAAAAGCCGTGAAGGTATGTTCCAGCTATACAACAGCCTGGTTTGGCCACATCTGGAGTATTGTGTCCAGTTCTGGTTGCCTCATTACAGGAAAGATGTGGAAGCATTGGAAAAGGTGCAGAGGAGATTTACCAGGATGTTGCCTGGAATGGACGGAAGATCTTTCAAGGAAAGGTTGAGAGCGCGCTAGGGCTTTTCTCTTTAGAACGACGAAGGATGAGAGATGACTTGATAGAAGTGTACAAAAGAATCAGAGGTATAGATAGAGTAGACAGCCAGAGACTTTTTCCTAGGGTGGAGGTAGCTATTACGAGGGGCCATAGTTTTAAAGTGAGTGGAGATAGATATAGGGGAGACATCAGAGGTAGGTTCTTTACTTAGAGAGTGGTTGGGGTGTGGAATGCATTGCCGGACCGGGTATTGGAGTTGGCCTCATTAGGGGCATTTAAGCGGCTATTAGATAGGCATATAGATGATAGTATAAGGTAGGGGTGGAGGTTAGATAGACTTTAGGTTTAGGGTAAAGTTCGGCACAACATCGTGGGCCAAAGGGCCTGTACTGTGCTGTACTGTTCTATGTTCTATGTTCTATGACATACATCGTTGACTGGCAGACTAACTGATTGACTAGAGATAGTAGGAACTGCAGATGCTGGAGAATCCGAGACAACAAGGTGCAGGGCTGGATGAACACAGCAGGCCAAGCAGCATC
>NC_063360.1:23687629-23709201 GCF_021869965.1 Rhincodon typus | reverse complement strand
TCAGCCTTCCTGCTCCTCTGATGCTGCTTGGCCTGCTGTGTTCATCCAGCTCTACACCTTGTTATCTCAGATCTTACTGAACTCACCAAACAAGCTCGACATCGGGAAATCTTCGCAGGGAAACCAGAGCAGATTCGGCTCACTACTTGCTCTGGATGAACTTTCATATTGGAAACTGGGCATCAACATCTGGGGCCATACTCCCGACCAGGTACAGACATCAGCATCCGGTATTTCCCAGCCTCTAAGAACCCGTAAGTGACAACAAATGACGATTCTATTCTACAGGACACTTCCGCACTTCAATACTGCGCTCAAGCTTCATCAACAACTACCATGATAATACTGCTGCAAGGACACTATGCACTCAGGGATGCACCCACTCATGGACTGAACCAGGCTGCAGCTCTGGACTCTTCACTTGCTGTGTTAGTACTCACTTTGACCCAACCTAGATACATTGCCTCGCCTTTTTGCATTTTTGCCCCTCAACCAGAGATACCAGGCTCATATTGTTGCTTGTTGTTTAGAGCAGACACCAAACTAAAAAGCTTGTCATTGTTGTCAGCTGGCCTTCACTCAGCTTTAGAGCATAGTAGGTCAAGGTACAAGTGAGGTGCCGAATTCCCCTGTCTGCCATGTTTAGGACAAACTTCAGCAACTGTGCAGAGCAGTTCCGGAGTGGCAGTGATTGTCTGGGTTCGCAGCGGACTTTTACAGATGGCACAGACACAAGGGTTACTGAGATATCTGGTGAATGCCAAGTTGTTCTTGATGGCGTGCAGTAAGATGGGGCAGAAATTGGATATGAGAGATGCCACACAGGCACTATAGGCAATTAACAAGGTGAATTTGGTAAGATCTAGGAAGAAAACTGGCCAAGCCTTGCAGTAGGAAACTCTCCAAAAGCCCAATGCACTAGGACCTAGCCAAAAGAAGTATGATATCTCACGAATTTACTGAAGTATAATATGCATTGGCATTCAAATACTTTTCCACACCAGTTACTAAAGCAACAGTATTAGATTTTTGAATGAGATTAAGGAGAAACTGACAAACTAATCAATGAATAATAGCCCGTTGATTACTAAAGTAGTTTGGATTTCATTGGCACATTCAACAGATAAAACTTCCCAAGGCAAGTCATAAAGGAGGTAGCAGGATTGATGACCAAAAGTTTGACCAAAGAGGCAGGTTTATGGCACAGCTTTAAAGAGGTGGAAAGTGGAGAGAATTCTAGGCCTTTGTGCCAAGGTTTTCGGCTGTTGAGTGAAGCAGGTCAGATCAGAACTGATCAAAAGGTTCAAATTGGAAGTTTGCAGAGATCTTGAATACTTGTAGCTGGAGAAAGCTACAGTGATGAGGAGGGACCAAAACAATTCAGTGGTTCAGAAAGCTATGGAAGGATTCACGCACAGAAATGAGCCATTTAAGGCTGAGGCATTTTCAAACTGGAACCCAGCGAAGTCCAGCAAGCATAGGGTTGAAGTGTAAGTGAGATTTGGAATTAATGACACAGACAGTAGAGTTTTGTGGTATTGAACGACTTGTTAATAAACCTGAGGATATTAACGGATCTTGGTATTTCACAATTTTTGGTGGACAAGTCCAGAGCAGAAATAAATGAACAAACATTGGGCATTCTGCATTTCAAGTGCATTCTACCACATAATTATATTATGGCTGATCTGAACCTTCACTATATTTACCCATCTTTGGTATCATTTTCCCTAGGATGGGGGATTTCAAGACCGGGGGGCACATTTTTAAGGTATGAGAGGCAAAGTTTTTTACACAGAGGGTGATTCGCGTGTGGACTGAACTTCCTGAGGAAGTGGTGGATGTGGGTACAGTTACAATGTTTAAAAGACATTTGGATAAGTACACAAATAGGAAAGGTTTGGAGGGATATGAGCCAGGCGCAGGCAGGTGGAACTAGGTTAGTTTGGGATTACATTCGGCATGGACTGGTTGGATCGAAGTGTCTGTTTCTGTGCTGTATGACTCAATGACTCTATATCACCTGATATCCTTATCGAGTAAACATTGTGAAAATGATTTTCTAAGTGACAATTTCTACTTACTGAGAGTTACCACTGATAGATGTGGAGAGACACTTTGTTTGATTGTTCGATGTAATTATATGCACATATATGTATTGTTTAGACTTCAGGCTTTTGAAATACGTTTTTAAAGGGAATAATGCTGACATATTCTTCTGAAGACTACTTTTAGCACATTCATAAATGAGTTTACAAACAAAAATGAAGAAAAATAGAGTGGAAAGTGCTAAGAGAGAATGGATTAAATGTACTTCAATCAGTGATAAGTACAAGTAATGGAAATTCTCTTGTGCTTGAAAGCATTTATGTTAATCTGGGAAAAATGAATTCCAGAATGATGTACTGCGCTTGTTGGAGAGAAGATCTCACTGCAAAAAGGTTCTGACATCAGCCTTTTCCAGGTCAGTGCACCAAGTTAATTCATGTGAAAAATTTTACAAAAGTTCGTGAACATGTCATAAAAGATTTACCATGAATTTCCCACTGGCACATCCACGGAATAGCTGCAGATTGCCAGACTGTAAGGACCCATACATCAAATTGTGTTACTGCCACTGGCTTCACTGTTTCTTTGTTAGACAGTTGAGAATCAATGGGGTCTACACCTGATGGGCATCTAGATGGACAGTGAATGAAGAAACACTTGGCAATGATGCCCCACATGATTATTACACTGAAAATGCTTGCTGTTAAGCTTGGGAATCACAGAATAACACAGCAATGAAGGAGACCATTTGGTCCGTCATGCATTTGAAGCAGCTATCCAATTAATCCTATTCCCCAGTTGCTCTCCATTGCACTGTGCATTTCTTTTTCCCAATCTCTCCTCGTCCTATTTGCCAGCATTTGGCCCATATTCTACTAAACCCGTCCTTTTCATATACCCATCCAGATGCCTTTTAAATGTTGTAATTGTACCAGCCTCCACCACTTCCTCTGGCAACTTGTTCCATTCATGCAATACCCTCTGCATGAAAAAGTTACCCCTGAGTTCCTTTTTAAATCTTTCCCCTCTCACCTTTAACCTATGCCCTTTAATTTTGTACTTCCCCATCCTAGGAAGATTGCTGTGTAAAATTCTTTTTCTCATGCTACCTAGTTATTTTGTTGTTTTTCTTAAAACTACGTGTTCTCAATGCTAACCCTTCTGGACATAACTAATGGCCATAATACAAAACAAACAACTGCAGATGCTGAAGATCTGAAACAAAAACAGGAATTGCTGGAGAAACTCAGCAGGTCTGGCAGCATCTGTGGAGAGAAAACCAGGTTAATGTCTTGGACAAGTTCTGAAGAAAGATCACTGGACTTGAAATGTTAACTTTGCTTTCTCTCCATCAGATGCTGTCATACATAATGGCCATTTCGGCTAGATATTGGAGATAAGATCTTACTAAGCTGCTCTATTTGCAGAGCAAGGAATCACCAAAACAGTGGGGAATAAAAATTGACAAAGATCCTTAAATTCTTTTTTTTAAAAGTGCAGGTCATATCTAGATCTCTTTATTTGATGGAATACCCGATCATTGTGACACTTCCAGCCATCTGGACGCTAAAGCCTGTTTTGAAGGATAGAAACAAAGGGCAATTTGTTGCTTTATGCTTCTATTATTCGTTGGCAGCATCAGTTCCTGTTCACAAATCTGACAAATGAACAGAAAAGGAACAGCTCTCGGCTGTGGAAATATTTCTGTGGAAATATCATTGGAAAAATGATGGAAATTGATTTTTTAGATAAGGAAAGTTTTTCCAATTGATGTTTTATAATGAAACGATAGGAAAAAAATCATTGTTCATGTGTTACAATATAGATTTGTTAGATAATACCCCCTGTGTGCTCTTAAATAATTTCAAGATAATTAATACATATGAAGAAGAGAATTTTAATGCACAACCACCTAAATTGTAACAAGGTAGTACAGACAGAACTCAAATGTTGCTGGAAAGAGAGACGTGTTACTAGAGCTTTCCGTCATCAGGACAAATGCAAGATTGACAAATTCAAATAAACATAACAATTTGTAACAGAGGAGAAAAGGGTGCTGATCAGTTGGCAAGTTGACACAAAAATGGGTAGAAAGGCAAGCTGTGATAGGGATACATTTTACAGAGAGGGCAAAAAGTTGTCAAATAGAGTATAATGTGGGAAAATATGAAGTTGTTCATTTTGGAAGGAAGAACCAAAGAACAGAGTATTATTTAAATGGAGAAAAGCTGCAGAAAACTGCAACAAAAAGGGACTTCATGTACAAGAAACATACAGTATGCACAAACAGGGTTCACCAGGTAAATGAGGAAGGGTAATGGAATGTTGGCACTTATTTCAAGGGGGTTGGAGTATAACAGTAGGGAAGTCTTACTGCAGTTGTACAAGGTTTTGGTCCCCTTATTTAAGGAAAGACATCATTTAGTTAGAAACAAAGGTCTGGCAGTATCTGTGGAGAGAAAGCAGAGTTAATGTTTCAGGTCCTCTGACCATTCTTCAGAACCAGACCCAAAACATTACCTCTGCTTTCTCTCCACAGATGCTGAGTGTTTCCAGCAACTTCTGATTTTGTTTCTGATTTCCAGCATCTGCAGTTGATTGGTCTTTTTTGTTTTGTGGTTTATCATTTAATTGGAGATAGTTCAGAGAAGGTTGAGTGGGATGAGGGTTTGTTTTATGAGTGAAAGCTAAACAGTTTGGGACTGATCTCACTGGAGTTTGGAAGAACAAGAGTTAATCTCATTGAAACATATAGAACTCTTAAGGGGCTTTGCAGGATAAATGCTGAGAGGATGTTTCCGTTCATGGGAGAGTCTAGGACCAGAGGCTATAGTTAAAAGAGGTGCCAATTTAAAACTGAGATGAGGAGGAATTTCTTCACTCAGAGATTTAATCTTTGGAACTCCTTGCACAGATAGCTGTGGGGGCAAAGTCCTTGTGTATGTTTAAGACTGAGATAAGTAAATTCTTGACAGGTCGGGGAATCAAGAGTTATGGGGAAAAGGCAGGAAAGTAGATGTGAGGAATATCGGATCAGCCATGATCCTATTGAACGACAGAGCAGGCTCAAGGGACCAAATAGCCTACTCCTGTTCCTATGTCTTATGATCTTATGGTGTTATGACTGGCTGAGATGTTGCCAGGGAGAAAGCATGAGGGAAATGATCAGCTTATTGTTCAGCATGTATCATGCAAACTTTCAAAAGTACTGACAACCATCACTTTTAGATCTGAAAAGTGCCCAGTCTACCTCAAATTACCCTGGAAAGGCAAAGTGCTGCAATAATTTGAACAAAATTTTAGTAATCCATTTCATGTTGCTGCTAAGCAGTGGCTGTGTAAGCAATATTTTCCATTAATGGGATGTTAGTCCCAAAAGACATCTTACCAAAAATCGAGGAATGTTGTGTTTGACTTTTAGTGTCAGGTGTAATGTAATGTACATCAGCTATAGGTCCCAATGATTAACTGATTGTATGCAATGAGAACAACCTCTTTCTCAATATCAGAAGAACTAAAGAACTGATCATTGACTTCAGAAAGAAGGGAGGAGAACATGCCCCCATCTACATCAACGGTGCTGAGGTTGAGAGGGTAGACAGTGTCACAGTCCTAGGAGGGGCAATAACCAACAACCTGTCTTGGACTTCCCAAGTAGATGCAATGGTCAAGAAGGCACAACAATGCCTCTTTTTCCTCAGGCAGCTCAGGAAATTTGGCATGTTCATAAGGACCCTCACCAACTTCTACTGATGCACCACTGAAAGCATACTGTCCGGGTGCATAATGGCTTGGTATGGCAACTGCTCTGTTCAGGACTGTAAGAAACTACAGAAAGTTGTGTGCACAGCCCAGACCATCATGGAAGCCAACCTTCCATCCTTGGACTCCATTTGCATGGCCCGTCGCCACAGAAAGGCAGCCAACATCATCAAAGACCCATCAAACCCCAGCAATGCTCTCCAACAACCTCTTCCATCAGGCAGAAGATACAGAAGCTTGAACACATGCACCAGCAGGTTCAAAAACAGCTTCTTTCCCGCCATTATTAGACTGAGAAGTGGACTCACTAACTTCAAATAATGCTGATTTTGCTAATGTTGATCTTGCCTAGCGTGCATCCCGTGTGATATATCTTGTATGCCTCTGTCTAGTTTCTTTCACCCTATGATCTATAAGTCCTTTTATTACTATGATCTGCCTGTACTGCTTGTAAACAAAGCTTTTCACTAAACTTAGGTACAATAAATCAAATCAAATCCAACACTTCAGTTGTTTGTAGTAGGTTGAGTATGGACAGTACTCATCCAACAAACACTTGCAAAATCCAGACAAAATGTCACCTTTTAACTGTGATTTTGTAATTGGGCAGCATTTGTAGAACAACTGAGAGTGTGCGAATTAATTTAACCAATCAGTGCATCTTGTAATATGGTTCATTTAGACTTTTTGAAGGTACAATGTATTCAGAAGCAAGGAGCCTTCTCTGTAAATTAAAATAATATTTTTTAGCCTTGAGCCTTTTTTAAATATCTGGGTGCTGAAGGAGTCTATATTTTCCCCTTCCTTTTGCCATGTTAAATCAGCCAGAGTCAATTTGGCAACAAAAAGATGCCTTTGAGCATTTTTTTTTTCCCTGTAGCATAAATTGTGGTGATTGTTTGAAACTTGACATTTTGTGTTTGTTCTGATCAGTGTAAAATGAAAAATTTGGCAGAAGGTCTTTCTTTCCAACAATGACCAAATTAAAATAATTAGTTGTTTTCTATAATCTACAAAATCATTGTCAAATTAGTCAAATTAGTGTCCTATAAAAGAGTAAATTAGAGTTGCAGTTGCAATGTTAAAGTAGGCTATTTCATGTGAAACTGTATTTGAACAAGGACTTCACCTATCATTAGTAAATATATTTAATGATGCGTCTGCCCATTGTAAGTGGAGCTCAAAAGGATTTAATAAGACTATAAATATGTTCAAACTTTCTGTCAGATTTACCGTAACTTTGGTGAAAGTAAGGTGGAAACTCCATTATGTGTACAACAGCAGATGATCTGAGAAAAATCAGGGCCTTTCTCTTTGTTATATTTCATAATGAAGAGCACTTTTCTCCAGGTTTGAATGTAATTAATTAATCTTGTTACAAAGATCTGACAAAGTTTAGTAAAAGTGAAAATTATTTACAAAAGCATTAATGATGATCTCTGGCTAATCGACTCTATTTACTGCATTTGGTAATTATCCTGCCCAGAATATGTTTTTGGAACCATATGAGTTTATCTGCCTATGGCAGTGAATCAAATGCAGAAAAGTACTGTCTTCCCATAATTAATAACTAAATTCAATAGCAAAATAAGGCAAGGCTTACTTATTACAAATTAAAGTTTTATGTAAAGAAAAATGCAAGTTAAAATTAACATTTTTGCACTTGATATCAAAGGTATTTCTTTCTCCGAATCTCTGCCCACGTTCAGCAGAGCACAGCTGATGTCACAGAATCCCTACAGTGTGGAAACAAGCCCTACGGCCCAACAAGTGCACACTGACCCTCAGAGCATCCTACTCAGACCCATCCTCCTGTTACCCATCTCATCTACACATCCCTGAACACTATGGGCAATTTAGCATGGCCAATTCACCTAGCCTGCACATCTTTGGACTCTGGGAGGAAACCGGAGCAAACTCACGTGGACACTAGGAGAATGTGCAAACTCCACACAGACAGTTGCCTGAGGGTGGAATTGAACCTGGGTCCCTGGTGCTGTGAGGCAGCAGAGCTAACCACTAAGCCACCATGCTGCTCCAAATTAGAATAACAGAGTCAGTTGGGATGGGCCAGAACACGTACCTGTGAAACGACTTGCTAAATATTTCTTCCATTGAAACCCCTAGAAGAATTGTATTATATGCTTAAGATCAGTCCATTCTATTTTCCTCTGTACTTCATCCAGGTGAGAACTAATACCCCAGGCATGAAGGAATGAAGATTTGTCCCCATATTTCATGGACCTGTAAAAACTTTAAGGCATGTGCTTTAGAATCTGTGTGCACCAAACCAAATTTCCACCTGTGCACAACACAATATTACTTTTGGGAAACAAGTTTCTTCCAGCAGCAAAATATAAGCTTCCTTCAGATTCTAGCAATTTTGGGGATGCCACATGTGGTTGAATGTCCAATAAGATGAGATCTCACTGTGTTCTGTGTGTGGTAAATCTAACATATCATGTCAGATATAATTATCATATTTTTAAATGATATTTTTGCCATCCTAATGACTTGCAGGAATGAAGTAAAACTATCAGAAATAATTTTGAGGGCAATGTTGTGTTGTTATATGCTGTAATGATATCAATGTAGATCCCCATCCCCCAGTCAAAGCCACAGTAGTGGTGATCACTATAACCAATGCCCTGCTGCATCCCATGTCTTCCAATGCTCTCTCGCATCTTCCCCTGTATTATCAAATTTCCTCCCTTCACAGAGTTTGATGCCAAGTCTGTGAAAGTGGGATGGACACGTCATTGCCCGCGGAGTATGCCCTGAGAAAATGGAACCACGTGTCTGAGATGGAGTATATTTTCCACATAATTAAATGTAATCAAACATTTAGACAACACAATTTGTCTATGTTGCTTTTGAGATTTTATTTGAAATACTTTTAGAATCATATCCAGATGTGCCACAACACTTATAGGTAAATGAATAAATATTTACACCTGCTCTTAGATGAGTTTGCTTCACCCAGTTCAGCATGCAATTCATTGAAAAAATAAATTATTAATGAGGCTAATGGAAAGATGAAAAAGGTGCAATAAAAAAATGTACTGCATTCAAAAAAGGTGTTATTAATATTGAAAGATAAAATATTTGAAAGTAGTATAAGGTATCCTTCACTATTTAGCATTTCCCTTGTTCCATTCTAAATGGATGCAACTTCAAAACACACAGGGTGGAATATTCTCAGGCCTTGAACGATATGGGCTATTGCAAAACCTTTGAGAAAATCGGGTGAGATATTCAATGAAGTCCTTCTTGACATCAAGACTAATAAGTCAAATTTTCCGACTACAACCTGGAGATTGTAACTAGTGGGTGAGAAGAGGCCTATTACCATGTATCAATATGATCCTGATCATTTCGTAACTTCACCTCATTAACGTGCAGTTTCCCATTCCCTTACCCACTGGCTAGAAACTAATGCCAGTAGCTCCTGACATGAAAGTCAGAAAGTGTACCTGGTGACTCCAGCTTGTCGCCTTCTCCTCTGGACCTCCATCTCAGACAAATGGTTCCATTATCTCAGGACATATTCCATGGGCAATGACGTGTCCATTCCATTTTCACAGACTTGGCATCAAACTCTGTGAAGGGAGGAAATTTGATATAACAGGGGAAGATGCGAGAGAGTATTGGAAGACATGGGATGCAGCAGGGCATTGGTTATAGTGATCACCACTACTGTGGCTTTGACTGGGGGAACAGGGAAGGTCAATGCATTATGATGGCAGGCAGGACTGAACTGTTGTGATGGTGTTCAGACAGTAAGGCAGAGTGTTGAAGTTGTAATTTCAAGTGATGGCTGGGAGTGTCTAGGAGTTTGATAGCGATGTGTCGAAAGAAAGAGAGTGCCTGGAAGAAAGGGTCATGTTGGGGGTTGGGGGAGGGAGGAGTGGTGATGTTGGAAACCTGGGACCAGCGTGAGCAGGGACTCATGGAGGCCAGCACGACCGGCATTGATTTCCATGATCTCTCAATTACTACGACAGGAACATGGTTGTGACTACACCTGGAGTGTGTGGTCGGCTGTGTTTTCTGTTCCAAAACACAGGCTGTATTTTTGAGCAATGGGAGGCCCTTCAGGGGGCAATCATAGAATCATAAAAGGATGCCTACAGTGCGGAAGTAGGCCATTCGGCCCATCAAGTCCATGTCAACCCTTCGAAGAGCATCCCACTCTATCCCTGTAACCCTGCATTTCCCATGGCCAATCCACCTAACCTGCATATCTTTTGACTGTGGGAGGAAACCAGAGCACCTGGAGGACATGGGAATAATATGCAAACTCCAAGCAGACAATTGCCCGAGGGTGGGATCGAACCAGGTCCTGGCACTGTGACGCAGCAGTACTGACCACTGAGTCACCATGCCGCCCATGTGTTTGCAGAGAGCAGGTTGATATCATTTGTAATCATACCATTGTGCCTGTGAAATACATGCAGTGTGCAACCTATTGATGTGCTTGAGGGTTTTTCTATATGAGCTAGTAGAGCAATGTGGGCACTATGTTTTGCAGCTGATACTTGGGGAAAGACAGCAACTCAATTAAACCGAATGACCTCACATCGTGGGTGTCCTGCATTGATGCTAAAGCTTATTTATAAATCTTAGAATCCCCACAGTATGGAAACAGGCCCTTCAGACCAACAAGTCCACACTGACTCTCAGAACGTCCCACCCAGACACATCGCCCTATAACCCACCAAATCTATACATCCCTGAACACTATGGGCAATTTAGCATGGCCAATCCACCTACCTCGCACATTCTTCGGACTGTGGGAGGAAACTGGAGCACCCGGAGAAAACCCATGCAGACATGGGGAGAATGTGCAAACTCCACACAGACAGTTGCCGAGGGTGGAATTAAACCTGGGTCCCTGATGCTGTGAGACAGCGGTGCTAACCACTGAGCCACCGTGCAGCCCCAGATCTCCTGTGTACTATTTCAGTGCCTATTGGATGCATGCACGAACTGCACCCTTTCTGATATTAGAATGTAATTTCTTGAAATATGTGATAATATTGAATGTGGTCAACTTCTTCATACTTATAGGAGAGATGTAAGACTGTGGCTTACAGTCCTCATGCAATAGGTATCACAATGATCCTATTTGCATATTTGATTAAACTTACAATTTTTGAATAAGTCTTCTCATTACGATTCCCTTAAAATCTATGGGCATGGAATAAGTTTAAGTAATCCTTGACTCCCTTTTGCATCATTCTATGCTGCTGCTCTTTCTCCTCCATGAAATCAGTGCACAAGGATATTCCAACAGGGATTTCCACACCCACAGGTGAGAAGTGCTGCCATTGGGCATGGTGTCAACGTATCCTAGTGATCTCATCCTCCAGAAGCAGACGGAAGCAGGTTTTAGGCTGAGCCAGAAAGCTGAAGAATTCTGCAAAAAATTATTCCAAAATCTTCACACTCACAGCTGTTAATATTTACTTGTCCGATTTGATCCGTATAAGCATCTTTTAATTTTTGTCAAACGTACTCAGGGTACACTGCAAGTGTATGAACAGGAAACTCAACATTACAGCAGCACTGGTCCTCATTTTAATATTTGTAAATGAGCATACATAGGACAGGAGGGAAATTGACTTTGGAGCAGAAAACTGGAGTACCTAGCCTACTCCTCATGTGCATTCTGAGTATAAAACATGTTAGTATTAGCCGTAAACCAATGTACAATTCAGAAAATTTAATATTGCTGCACGACTCTATGCTAATGCCATGCAGGGATAATTTTATGTCAAAAATTTAGTTCTGGAAGTTAGAGACTTCTGGTATGACTTTTTTTCTAAGACAGAAACAGCGATATGCTAAGCCAGAGATTTTAAAAATTATATCAATGCAAACTGTTAGACATGAATGCGTTTTAAAAAAATCCTATTCTGTTCCTAGCAGATTCCTTCTGCTGGTATGTGTCTATGGTACAAAATGCACAACACAATTTTCAAAACACTACACCTGGGATCTGACAATGATTTAATCGAATCGGTTGGTTTAAAGATGTTCTCCAACTTCCATATGTATGGGGCCTGTGTAATATAGGCTTATTTCATGTCACCTCAAATTTTAATGATTGTAGAAAGATTCTAAACAATGACACTTGATAAGGCATTTTAGAGATGCTTCAGGACAGTCTTTGTGGGAATGGAAAGTACCTAAGCCAGAGGCTGCTTTCCTGATATAAAACAATGAAAACCAAAATATTGTTGATACTGGAAATTGGAACTAAAACAGAAAGGGCTAGAAATACTCAGGAGGTAAGGCAACATCTGCGCAGACAGGGAAAACAGAGAAAAGGTTTCAGATTGATTAACTTTTGTCAGAACTGGGAAAACTTAGAAATGTAATTGATTTTAAGTAAGTGAAAGGGGGAGCATGAACAAAAGAACAAAAGGACAGGTCTGCACTAAGATGAAAGACAGGAGACAGCAGATAAATCCGCAGGGCCTGAAAATCTACGTCACAGAGTATGTAAGAAAGTAGCCCTAGAAATAATGGATTGATTGGTGGTCATCTTCCAAGATTCTGTAGACTCTAGAACAGTTTCTAAGATTAGAGGGTAGCTAATGTAATCCCTCCATTTAAAAGGGAGGGAGAAGAAAACCAGGAATTATAGACCAAATAGTCTGATTTCAGTAGTGGAGAAAATGCTAACATCCATTATAAAAGCTTTAATCACAGAGCACTTGGAAATCTGTAGCAGGATTGGACAAATGCAGCATGGATTTACAAAAGGGAAATCACGCTTGACCAATCTACTGGAAAACTTTGAGGATGTAATTATTAGAGTTGATGAGGGGGTGCCAGTAAATGTGTTTTGTTTGAACTTTCAGAAGGCTTTCAACAAAGTCCCATATCAGAGATTAGCATGTAAAATTAAAGCACATGGGATTGTAGTCGTCTGCTGAAATGGATAGAAAACTGATTGACAGACCGGAAACAAGTCTTTTTTCTGAATGACAGGCAATGACTGTTGGGGTACTGCAAGAATTAATGCGAGAACCCCGCTAATCACAATATGTTATTGATCTAGATGAGGGAACTAAATTTACTATTTCCAAATTTGCAGAGCACATTGTGGAACATTAGGGAGGAAATTGTGGGGCCCTTAGCAGAAATATTTGTATCACCTATAACCACAGGTGAGGTGCTGGAGGACTGGAGATGGCTAATGTTGTGCCTTTATTTAAGAAAGACTGTAAGGAGAAGCCTGGGAACTATAGACCTGTGAGTTTGACATCAGTGATAGGCAAGTTATTGGAGGTAATTCTGATAGATAGGATTTATTTGCATTTGGTGGGGCAAGGAATGATTAGGGATAGTCAGCATGGTTTTGTGCGAGAGAAATTACGTCTCAAAAACTTGATCAACATTTTTGAGGAAGTAACCAGTAGGATTGAAGAGGGCAGAACCATAAACATTGTTTCCTTGGACTTTAGTAAAGCCTTTGATAAGGTTCCACGTGGTAGACTAATTAGTAAAGTTAGGTCACGTGGGATTCAGGGTAATTGGATACAAAATTGGCTTTACAATAGGTAACAGAGGATAATGGTGAAGGGTTGTTTTTTTGGAGTGGAGGCCCGTGATCAGTGGTGTTCTGCTGGGATTGGCGCTGGGTCCACTTTTATTTATCATTTATATAAATTATTTAGATGAGAATAAAGGAGGCATGGTTAGTTAAGTTTGTGGATGACACCAAAGTTGGTGTTATAGTAGTCAGTGAAGAAGGTTGTCTAAAATTACAAATAGATCTTGATCAATTGGGGCAATGGGCTGAGAAGTGGCTGATGGAGTTTAATTTGCATAAATGTGAGATATTGTAGTTTGGTAAAACAGAAAAGACCAGGACTTATACAGTTAAAAGTAGGGCCTTGGGTAGTGTTGTAGAACTAGGGGCTCAGGTACATAATTCTTTGAAATTTGCATCACAGGTAGACATGTTGGATAAGAAGGAGTTTAGCACACTTGTCTCCATTGCTCAGACCTTTGAATATAGGAGTTGGGACGTCATATTGAGGTTGTACAAGATATTGGTGAGACCTTATCTGGAGTATTGTGTGCAGTTCTAGTCACCCTGTAATAGGAAGGTTATTATTTAATTGGAGAGGGTTCAGAAAACAACTTACCAGGATGTTGCTAGGAATGGAGGGTTTGAGTTATAAAAATAGGCTGGATAGGCTGGGACTTTTTTCACTGGTGCATAGGAGGTTGAGGGGTGACCTTATTTAGGTTTATAAAATCATGAGGGGCATACATAAGGTGAATAGCAAAGATCTTATCCCTAAGGTGGGGGAGTTCAAAACTAGGGGGCATATTTTTAAGGTGAGAGGAGAAAGATTTAAAAAGGATATGTGGGAAACGTTTTTACACAGAGTGGTTCATGTGTGGAGCTAACTGCCAGAGGAGGTGATGGATGCAGGTACTGTTATGATGTTTAAAAGACATTTGGGTAAGTAAGTGAATAGGAAAGGTTTGGAGCATAGAAACATGGAAACATAGGAAATAGGTTCAGGAGCAGGCCATTTGGCCCTTCGAGCCTGCACCACCATTCAATATGATCATGGCTGATCATGCTATTTCAGTATCCCATTCCTGCTTTCTCTCCATACCCCTTGATCCCTTTAGCTGCAAGGGCCATGTCTAGCTCCCTCTTGAATAGATCAAATGAACTGGCCCCAACAGCTTCCTGTGAGAGAGAATTCCACAGGTTCACAACTCTCTGAGTGAAGAAATTCTTCCTCATCTCAATCCTGAAAGGTTTACCCCTTATTCTTAGACTGTGACCCCTAGTTCTGGACTCCTCCAACATCAGGAACATTCTTCCCACATTTAGCCTGTCCAATCCCATCGGGATTTTATATGTTTCTATGAGATCCCCCCTCATTCTTCTAAATTCCAGTGAGTACAAGCCCAGTCAATCCAGTCTTTCCTCATATGTCAGTCCTGCCCTCAATAGCAAGAATATGGGCCAAATGCATGGAGGTGAGACTAGTTTAGTTTGGGAACATTGTTGGTGTCGGACTGAAAGGTCTGTTTCCATGCTGTATTATTCTCTGACTCTATGACACAAAGCTGGGAGGGTAGAGAGAAGTATGTAATGAAGCAGGAGTGAGACACTGCACTAGAAAGCTTTGCTCAGTCACATGTAGGCCAGACCAGGTAAGGATGGCAGTTTCCTTCCCTAAAGGACATTAGTGAACCAGATGGGTTTTTCCAACAATTGACAATAGATTCACGATCATCATTAAACTTTAATTCCAGATATTTATTGAATTCAAATTCCACCATCTGCTGTGGCAGGTTCCCAGAATGTTATCTGGGTCTATAGATTAACAGTCCAGTGATAATACCATTAGGTCATCACCTCCCCCTGAAATAAAGGATGCGTTACTCTAGATTAGCTTTGCTCTAGAGTAAAGATGAATTCGGAAGCTAAGGACTAAGAATAATGGTAGTGTAGCAAAAACAGGGCAGCCTCAGAGGTGTAGACACACAATGCCCAAAAAGATATCCTATTTTCCAAGACCGCACGTAAACCATAAAGGGATCAATAACTAAAAGGACGCTAATAGCAGTGTGTTCACACAACATACTGACAACAATATTCCCTTAAATCGATGGCTTTTTCTGCACAGGAGAGCAGAACCAAAGTTTAAATCAACTGCACTGGTCAAATATCATCATGGAAATAATCAAATTCTGCTGACTTCAGATTGTCAATTCCACCGACGTCAGTATAATTCTTGTTCACTGGCTCTTGCGTGGATTGCTCACGAAAGTAATTAAATTGAATTGCTGTAGTTAATTGTTCCTTCAATAATTTAATATTAAATCAAAAACCTATTTATCGCCTGGGAGGTTGCAGTGGAAGGTAATGAGCTGTAGATAGCATAAAAAGTACTGAGCTGAAAAAATTACAAGAGACAGGAAATTGACACAGCACTGATTGAACAATGGAACATAATAAAATTAGAATCTAATATGTAGTGGTTAGCAGACAGGTAAATAATTTCCTCAGGGACATTTTTCTTATGGCCTTGTCAGTAATTGCACCCTTACTGTACTGTATTTTGAATATGATCTAAATTGCAGCACTATGTTTGAAATTAGAGCTCAGGCTAAGTTAAGGGTAAGACACTTTTCTCTGCCTTTCTTGCGTGCTTTCATACAAAGCCCTGCTAAAGCCTGCTGAGCAAAATAAAACATATAAAATGTCAATCTTCATTCTTTATTCACTGGATGGAATTTTCCCATAAGCAGAAATTGGCAACAGCATGGATGAGTCACCAATTCCAGAACTCCACTGGCGGAATCAGAAGTGATAAAGTTACGGTTTTGAGAGGGGTTTCTGAAGTTGGGACTGGACGGAAAGGGGCGATTTGGGTTTGGAAGCAAGGCCAGACCTGTGGCTTTTACAGGCCATCCAGAAGATAGAGCAGATCAAGGGACCTTGCCCCACCTCCTCTCTGAACTGACTGCCTGCACTAGTTTAGCAGCCAGGAAAGCCAACTCTTTCGTGTCCCGCCTGGAGCTCAAATAATTGTAGCTCGGTTAAAATAAGCCCCTTTAATAGGTGGCAGATTTTCAAAGTCGATCATGAGCCTTACTGCACAGAATTTATTTTCTGATGGAGCAGGAAGGGGTAGGGTGTTTCCCCAGTGCCATCATACCCAATTATCTGGCCATCTGCCAACTTTCCTGCTACTTCTCAGTAGGGAGCAATTCTATCCCTTGTTTTGGATGCTCGTCCTGAATTTCATCATTTTCATTCATAACATTGGAAAATAATTGATCTTAGTCTTATTAATTTTTGTGGAATGTGGGCATTGCTGGCTGGCCAGCATTTCTTGCCCATCCCCAGTTGCCCTTGAGAAGGTGGTGGTGAGCTGCCTTCTTGTACTGCTGCAGTCCTCCTGCTGTGGGTTGACCCACAATGCCCCGAGGGAGCAAATTCCAGGATTTTGACATAGTGACATGTAGGAAAAGAATGTTGCTGAATGATTTTCTGCTGCAATATACCCAGGAAGTACCATGTGACAGTTTTGCTTTAAGGGATTATGCCAACATGCTTCAGATTATATAATAAAATATTTATAGCGAGTAGAATAAACATTGCAATTAGTAGACTAAATTGGGCAAATGATGGCCAATCGATTTCAGTATAGGCGATGTGAAGTCATCCATTTTGGGCATAAAAGGATAGAATTGGAAAATTTCTAAATGGTGGTAAGCTGTAAATAGTGGCAGTCCAAAGATAGTTTGGGGGCCCAGATTCATTGATCATTAAGATGTCAAGAAGAAGACCAGAAAAAGAAAATCAAAAAGGCTTGCTATCCTACACACATGGAAGACTAAGCATGTAGAAGTCATGCTTCAGCTCTGGTTAAAGTACACCCAGAGAACTGTGAGCTGTTCTGGCATTGTGCCTTGGGAACGGTATGGTGCTTTGGTGGCAGTGCTGGATACACTAGAATGATATGTAGACTCCAAGGATTAAATTACAAGAGGAGGTTTCTATAGAAGAGGACAAGTAGTCTATTCTGGTTTTCCAAGAATGTATACAATACTCAAATTAAAGTTTTACGAGACATAATTAACCTGATTGTGTGCTTTGACAATGGGACTGCTATTCTTTGGGTGCTGCATACACTTGTATGAAGCTAATGGCTAATCTCATGCCATAAAGTTATCTTGATCCAGCAGCGATTAAAGGCCTGCTGTTTATCATAAACCTGTACTGTGAATGACAAGAAGAATTAATAGCAACAAGCTGTCGGAAGATGTCAATTTATGATGTAGCTCTGAAGGATCTGTTCCAAGAGATAAGGTCAGAGAGGTTTTCCTGTTTGGTGTAATGGTTCCTTGCTGTGAACTGCAGGAATGAAGTAGATAGAAATACTAGAAACAATAATAAATGTGTAAGGAGTTTATAGATGGTGAGTTTTTAATTTAATTTTCGATTTATGCATAACATGAGTGAGATACTAGACAAATAGCAAATAGCTAAATTGGCTTCTATAAGCTGCTGACAGGTGGTCTGAATCACTTTCATCTGAATGTAGCTGACAGCCAAGTGTCAAGGTTCAGCTTGTTTATTGTAGGAGTGGGGTTTGAGGGTGTGGGTGGTGAGTGTTCGTCACGTTTCGTCTGGGAGGAGCATTTGGATGCAAAGGCTATCAATGCCTTTGTGGGGCGTGGCGAAACTCCACAAAAAAAAACTGCAGAAGAATGTTCCAGACCTTTCCTTTGGGTCACCCCGCAGTGGTTCTGTTTAAAAACTGAAATTTCATTGCTCACTTCCTGATAAAGTTGCTGACTGTTTTTATCAGTAGTGCTGGACGTATGTAGAGATGATTGTTGTACCTTGGATGTTGCAGGTACTTCAGTAAAAGTGCGGTTTACAAAAGCTAACATTAGGTTTATTTCTGAATGGTTCTGCAGATTCGTGTTCTTGCTGCTGATTATAGACCTCTTCAGTTCCTGGTTGAGTCAGCTTCATGTAGTACAGTGCCAAAATCTTGTTTATAATGTTTCTGCAAAGCAGTTTGGGATATTTTGCTCCATAAAGAGTGCATTATACAGGCAAATCAATGTTGATGCTAATATTGGTGTTGCTATTCTCTTGTTCTGCAACATTGTAAGGGCTATTTTGCTTGGCAAGAGTGTGTAAATCACATTAGGATTCAAGCCCTTTGCCAGCTTGCAGTGGGCACACCCACCCTGATCCAAATATTCCTCCTTCAGAACCAGCAAATTTCTAGCAGATTACTCATGGTTGATAATAACGATAGACCAAAACTGCAGATGCTTTATGTTGGTGTAAAGCAGGCTCTGCTTTGAGGAACAGGGATCAAAATGACTGAATTGATTATCCATGTGGCATCTGTTTTTGATAAGCATTGAACTCCAGGAATGATGTTGAGGTGCTCGCATGCTGTGAAGATCATTTGGCACTTCCTACATTAACTTGAAAAGTGAGCTGGGCTTCCTTATCTATTAGGCCAACACAATGATCTGACAATCCCTTTGATATGAGTCTAAACCTTGAACTTCAATCAAATTGTAGAACAGCATTGCTTGCCATCTGGGGGCGAACTGCCTTTTAAATTAAAACGTATCTTAAGAATTCTAATTGTATATAATTTGTATTGCAGATCAGAAATATATTTAGAACTAAAGCTGTTGTATCTTAGATAAATAGAAACATTTATTTCTGTATTTGCACAGAAGCAAATAAATATTTGTAATCAGACAGGCTGCAACTTTAAAAAGATTTGAAATTTTTGGTAAAATTGCAAAAGCACGATCTAGTTTAAACAATTGGATGAAGAACATAGTGTATTTCTGTAAATAACTCTACAAAGACATGTAGGAAAAGAATGTTGCTGAATGATTTTCTGCTCCAATATACCCAGGAAGTACCATGTGACAGTCTTGCTTTAAGGGATTATGCCAACATGCTTCAGATTATATAATAAAATATTTATAGCGGACTCACTAAATATCTGAATGTTGAAACATGGAAAATAGGAGCAGGAATATGCCATTCACCCCTTAGAGCCTGCTGACCATTCAACAGGACCATGACACTTCTTAAGAACACTCATCATTTTAGTTCTGAAGAAGAGTTATATGGACTTGAAACACTAACCTCTTTTGCCCTCTCCAGAGATTCAGCCAGACTTGTTAAGTTTCTCCAGCATTTTGTTTTTGTTTAAGTGGATCTATTGACCAAAATAATCCAGACCTAATTAATTGTGTCAGTCATGTAAATTTGGAAAATTGCATTATAGTTTCCTCGGAGAAAATAATCTGCAATATAGTTTTAGGAAGGATGAGGGAAGATCTTCTCCATGTTCATGCTAGCCTCAGCTCCCCCCTTGTCCTTCTAAACTCCATCGAATACAGACCCAGACTCCTCAATCACTCCTCACAAGTCAAGTCCTTCATTCCCAGGATCATTCTTGTGAACCTCCTGAATTACCCCCAGAAACTCCTGCTATTGCTGCTCCACTGTCTTCCCTGCTAGGCTTCCCTTCCAATCAACTCTAGCCAACTCCTTCTTCATGTCTTTGTAGTTATCTTTACTTAATTGTAATACGATTGCATTTGATTCCAGCTTCTCCATCTCAAACTGCAGGGCGAATTCTATCACATTATGGTCACCGCCACCTCAGGGTTCCTTCACTTTAAGATCCTTAATCAGATCTGCCTCATTTTACATCACCAAATCCAGAACTGCCTGTTTCCTTAATGGGATCTATCACTAGCTTCTACAAAAAAACTTGGAAACATTCCACAAATTCCTTTTCTTGAGATCTGCTATCAATCTGCTTTTCCCAGTCCACCTGCATATTGAAGTCCCCCATGATTTCTGTAATAATGCCTTTCTTACATACCTTTTCTATCTCCTGATTTATCCCACATCCTGATTTTATCTTTGCTGTTCATCAACTCAATCCACACAGATTCTGCATTTTCTGACTCTATATCACTTCTTGCTATCGATTTAATTCCACTTCTTACTTATTAAGACAATCCTGACCCCTCTCCCCATCTGCCTGACCTTTCGATAAGATGCATATCTTATTTACCTCCCATCTCTGATCCCCTTGCTGCCACATCTCTGTGATACCCACAACATTATACCCACCAATTTTAATCTGCTGTACAGCTCATTTACCTTGTTTTGTATACTGCACGCATTTAAGTACAGCACCCTCAGTCCTGTGTTGACTGCCCTCTCTCAGAGTTGTCCCCTTACCTTCTGTGGCTGAAATTAGATTCCTAAATGTTGGGAATGCAAGTGGCCTGGAGTTGACCAGTTTCCTGATCCCATTCCTAACGGTTTTGACCAATATGGGTTTCAGATCTGGGAAGGCAGCCATTCCCATAAGGCTGGAATGCGATTAGACTATTTAAAAGCTTTTCTTAGCAGAGACTAATGGCTGCAATTGGGATATTCCAATGGCTTCCAGTTTCTGAATGTGGTGGAGGGGAGTGGGAGTAGGAGAAAAGCAGACTAGGGTGCCAAAACACCAGGCATGTTCACAAATCCTCCCTTGCTGCCTGGATTTGAATATAGCCAAAAGAAAAACACACTGTATAGGGGCTACAGCAACCCTCACAGTGATGGCCTGGCTGCTATTTGTGCTGTTTTTATTGAAATGTTTTTAAAAGTAGCTGAGAGGATGCCTTCACAATTTTGTGCCCTCTGAGTTACTTACTTTGTACTGCAGCTGGGTCGTTCTGTGATGCTGCAAGGTATCTAATTGGCTCCATGGCTTTGAAGACCCGACCAACAATCTTCATTTCTCTTAGGCTCTATTCTGTCGTTTACTCCCTACCCCGTCCACTTCCCTTTTTTCTGCATATAAACTGACATTTCCCCAGCCACCATCAGTTCTGAGGAAGGGTCACTGAACCTGAAATGTTAACTCTAGCTTCTCCTTCGCAGATGCTTCCAGACCTGCTGAGCTTTTCCAGCAAATTTGTTTTTGTTCCTGATTTACAGCATCCGCAGTTCTTTCAGTTTTTAACCTTCATTTCTCAGTTGAGGAGGCTATTCCCAGGCCAATAAAGCCCCATTCCACATCACAATCATTGCAGGTGTGTTTGGGACTGAAAACTGGAAATTTAATTTCCTAGCCTCTGCTCAGTAAAACTGCATAATTTTGAGGATGAAACCAGTTTGTGAAAATCACTAATTGCATTAAAAACTCCAA
>NC_063360.1:23676700-23687129 GCF_021869965.1 Rhincodon typus | reverse complement strand
TGTTATCTCAGATTCTCCAGCATCTGCAGTTCCTACTATCTCGGTAAGATCTGAGGCTGGTTATTATTGAAGCACATTGTGAATATTAATGAGCACTAATCTCCCATCAAATGGCATCTCACTGCTGCCTCGGGAGAATCTCATCACGCTGCTTGTGAAAAGCATAAAAGACCGAGTGGGATGATCTTAACATTGAGATGTGCCTCATCGCAGTTATCACCCGATTCTGCCACACGTCTTGTCATGGACCCCATCGCTCAGGCCCTGATAAGATTCTGCCCTATATTTATTATGGGAACGTCTGACAACAATCTTTTAATTTTGACTAACCTGCATGTTATTACAATGTAATACCACAGATTCATTTTCCAAGTTCAGTCTCTTCATGTCTCAATAAATCTGCAGAATATTTATATGAATTAGATCTGGACAGTTCAGGAATGTTGGAAGTATCAATCTTTTAACAGGTTGCACTCAGATATTTGTACACTAGGATATGCTGATTTATAACAAGTAATTGTGTCTGATAATATTTGCACATTAATAAAAAATTGGTTGCTGCAACAAAGGCACTGATAAACAAATTATTGACTGTAATTGTGGAAACAATTTTTGAAAAGATGCAAAAAGGGTTCCCTTTTGGGCCTAATTAGTAGTCATGAATGACAAATTGCATTGAACACCATCCTTAATATGCTGCTCTGATCCGATAGCAATGAATGTGACAAGCTGGTCTCCCACATAGCAGCTGTGTGCATGGATGACACAACAGCATCACAGTGTTTGAGCATGAGAGATATTATAGCGTATCATTATTGTCAGTATCACAGTAGCAATTAAACATTCCATGCTGGGTGTGGGCATTATAATGATGGATTTTGAAGTTGAAGTTGCCTTCTGTATATTTTCAGTATGTGTTTGACTGTAACTGTTAATGATGGAGCATCAAAAGACGGATCAACTTGTATTTTTATATCAATTAAAAAATTGCATGTCATATACCATCTTTAGTTTTAAGCTCTGTAATTACCAACATATTTATATATCAGAGTTTTGACAGTTAATTTCCGCTTGTTCTTGGTGTTAGACTCATAAAGGATATTAAATTGTGCTTCTACAAATATGTAAGCAAATGTTCAGAACTGATTTCGTAAGGTCCCAAGCCATAATTTGCCTTTTCCTCGTCCTCCTCCTCCACAACACACAAATATCTTTGGATGGCCAGAAGAATGATGATAGCTTCACTACAGAAAGAACAGAATTAAATACAGCTGGAATAACTGGCACAGATAACAGATAGGATCCAGTTGGAGAAATTCAAAGTTCTGACTTTCATGACAATGTCGGACAGTTCAAGTGAGGAAATTGTCCATCTCAGCAGGCATACCAATTTTAAAGGAATCTTATACACCAAGCTTCCACACTGAAGAGATAGAAGTTGGAGATTCAGGCCCACCAAACTGGAAACTGATCTTAGGCAGCCAAAGTGCTGAATTGGCCTACTTAGAAGATCCACCTCAGTTCTCAGGGACTTTGTCTCTGTAGTATTAGAAGCTGTTAGCTCATCTAGCCCTTATCCCTCACTCCCCTCAACTCTACCCATGCCAACTTTATATCCCATCCATGACTTCTATTCCCGCTCAATGGCACCTCTTACCCTCCACGTCACTTCCACAGCTCTTCACCCACTATCCATTATGAGCAGATGTCAGGAGCTATGTGGAGATTAAAAAGATAAACTTCTAGTGATCTAATAGATCACTCACATGACACTGTGACATATGACACTGAAAAGGCTCTTATCTGTGAAAACCATTCAATCGTTTTAAACCCTCGAGTGTTCAATCAGTTATAAAAGTAAACAAAATTCTAATCAGTAACCAGGACTGAGGCAGCTAATTCTTTAATAACATCTTTAAAGTGTCCATTAAAATGTGGACTCAGCCCCTCCACCGAGGTAAATGCCTTTTTGAGATTTGGAAGCTCAGTCAAGTATTCAAAGTGACCATGGGAAATGACAACAAAGGCAACTAATGAAACTGCAGTGACAGATCATACTTTTTATCTGACCTACGTCAAATGGGCTATTAATCAAAGTAATCCCACAGTGTGTTTTTCTTCCTCCAGCTTCACCCTTTTTTCATGTTTAAAGAATAAAGGACTTAAACTTCAGATAATGACCCTTAAACAGATCTCATTCACTCTTCACAAGTGTTTATATCCACTCTATAAATTTGTGAATCCCACATTGTAGGTTAAGGTCCTTGGAATAGTGTCAATGGGGTTTGGTTGAACTCAGTATTTACAGAGTTCAAGTTTCATGTTTGATTGATACATGCCTCACTCCCTTTTCCCACCAGTAAAAATGGGAACAGTCGGAAATAGGGGTAGGATTTCTGCATCTGGGTCATGCCCGCGTTATTTAAGGGTTTCCAGAGTCGATCCCAGAAATCTGCTTCTCTTTTGGAAAACAATAAAGCAGGTCATCAGATAAAGAGTAAAACAGTAAATAAGCACTGAAATATATGCAAACAATTTTAGCAACTGCTGGCAGCAATTTAGCCATTTAAAAGAGGATATCTAACAAAAACCTTCAGACACAGTGATCATTCATGAGTTACACTCCGTCCAGAGTGCATTTGATGCTTGGACAGCCTCCTGCATCTTATAATACAAGGTGATTGATATGTGGCTGTATTTCAGGAAATAAAGAGCACATTATCAGTCTCACGGTCAGCTGTGTTTAACATTAGAGTTGTTGTATTAAGGACCAAGTCTATTCACTATAAATTTAAACCCAGTCCAATCCAAGAAAATGTTACATTTATTTTCAAGCAGATTTGTGTCAGATCAATGAAATATGGGCCCAGAAGCTGTGATCAGGATTGCAAACATTAATTCTGACCCTGATCAGATGAAAAAAATACTCATCTTTTGATGACTTCTGCATTGGAGCCTGTCCAGGATTTCTCAAATCCAGCCTACTTTACCAGCACAAGTGTCTTATTCTGCTATTTATATGTCCATCAGACACTTTGAAAGCTACCATGAAAGAGTAAGTATGTAAGTTAAGTGAAGAGTAGGATGGAAAGTGGATGGAGAGGGGCTACAGTGAGAGGTGGGTGAGGTTAAAGGCACATGGGTAAGGGTTTGGGTGCCAGGTAGGAGACAGGGTAAAGTGCAAAGTGAGAAAGTATGGGGTAGGGTGCCACCTGGCTGAGGTTCCAAGTGGTGAGTGGTAAGTAAAGTAAATGAGTATTTTGGAGAAGGGGATCAATTAGAGATAATAAGTAAAATAACTCCACAGAAGCCAGTGTCCCATCACCAAGTCACCTTTTGTTTACATGTAGACAGTCCTTGACTCTGGTACAGCCTCATCAGAATCAGCTCCCAGAGTGTCAGAATGCCTGAAACTCCTGTTTATATCTGTCAGCCAGGGCTCCCTGATTGGGGCTGTTAATCTGGTCCAATCAGGGAACTCATATTCTAGGATCAGTTCTGAGGAAGGGTCATTCAACCCAAAATGTTAACTCTGATTTCTCTCCACAGATGCTGCCAGACCTGCTGAGCTTTTCCAGCAATTTCTGTTTTTCTTTCGGATTTACAGCATCCGCAGTTCTTTTGGTCCATATTCTAGGATATCCACCTGACTGATCACTACACTGGGCTGTGATGTCAGGCCAGAGTGCTGGCCAAGGTTCCAGACAGGTCAGTTTGGGGAAGTAGGGTCAAGCACAGGCAACAGTGAAGTGGGTCTAAGACGTTGTCAGGGCCAGTAGTGTCAGAGTGGAGGGAGGCAGGTACTGAGACTCGTGCAGTCATGTGGGGTCAGGTCAGGCAGCTCTGGGGGGGTGGCCAGCCTAGTCGGGTTAGGGTGGTCCCATGGGGGTTGAGTCTGGTAGAGAAAGTCTATTGCATCATAAGATTAGGGAGAGTAGTCAGCTGTGGGGTGTCAAGAAGGGTTCTCAGGGTCAGGTTGCTGTTGGGAGAATCAGTGGTGACTCAGAGATTCACTTTAATAGTTACTCAGTAACTCCAGTCTAGGCTGCTGCAGTGACCGTACAGCCATTGGATTATCTAGGCCATTATCTGCAATAAAGATAAGAGCTATTGCACACATGAAAATAATTACTATCATGGTCATTTTGTTAATTACTTGCAGAGTCTTAGTATAGAACATTCTTTTTTCTACTGTGTACGTCATTTAGGCAAGATCACAGTTCTTCACTAAAAACATGGTCATGGTCCTTAGTGGACAATGCTATTACATTGAAAGCTCTTGGATTGAGACTCAACAATAATGATAGTGGCGATGTATGTTGAAGTCAGAATGGGTGGGATTAGAAGTTGGTGTTGTTTCTAAAATTTTTCTGCTCATGTGTGTCTTTATGGTCAAGGTTGTAAGGGTGCAAGGTTCCAATGAAGAAACCAGGGTACATTTCTGCACTATAGTTGCCCCAATCAAACAACTGCTTTGTCGTGGGAGTGCAGAGTATTTTGATACATCCAGTCAGACAAGAAGTGAATATTCCACGAAACTCCTACACAAGTATTATTGATGGCTTTAGTATTGAGACAAAGTTCTGTCATGCTAGGCTCCTGCATCCCTGGTATTTAATGTCCTCACACGCATGGACAAATTCTCAGAAGGGCATGTACGTACACTCAAAATTCAATTCTCACAAATAGCCAGCATCATTTTGTTCTAGATAGACATCATTGGCCAATGATTAAACAGATACCATATTATTAACAGTTTGATTGATGATACAATCACCAGTGGGAACAGGAAATTTAACAGTGTGCCATCAATCACATTGCCATCACACTATCAATGTACAGCATGTCTAACAGTCAGTGAGGAAAGTGTCTGTAATTGTTAAAAATCTGAAGTAAAATGTAAGCTATATTATAATATTATGGCAGATTTGTTTTATTACTACTGCAAGAGTTCATTACCCTGGAACAACACTGAGATAACTGTGATGAAAGGCATATAAGTAATTTTGTTTTTGGAGCTTGGATTTTCAAATAGTGGCATATAGTTATTTTTGCAAAAGGTATTCTTTTATAATAATATCAGTGAGTGCTCCCAGAATAGTGACCTAATTCAGTATTTTTCAAGGAGCAGGTGCTGCAAACCTTGTAGTGTTAATTGTAAGACATTTATACTGTTCAGTTTATGACATGTAGAGAGATCATGTAAGGCCATTAGCTTTGTTTTTAATTCAGAAGAGGCTAGGCTTCTTTGAATCCCACTCAGAAGCAAATATTTTCTGTTCAGTTCAGAAGACAACAGTGATGAATTTAGAAACAAGATTAGTTTCTCTCCTAAGTGATGTCCAGCAAATGGTTAAAATGGTTACTTCAGCAAAAAGATTTAATTGGTGAAATGGTCAAACCAGGAGAGTTACAGGTTATTAGAACCGAGAATGTTTAGACGCTCAGATTTATGAAATCTTAATGTAGGCAGATTTGGCGAGGACAAATCAAAACATTTCCACAGTTCACAGCAAGCAAACTGGATGAGTAAGAGACCTAGGGGTGCAGGTGCATAATTCCTTGAAAGTGGAGTCACAGGTAGACAAGGTGATGATGAAGGTGGCATGCTTGCTGTCTTTGGTCAGAACATTGAGTATAGGAGTTAGGATGTCATGTTGTGGCTGTACAGGACATTGGTTAAGCCACTTTTAGCATACTGCATACAATTCTGGTCACCCTTCTATGGGAATGGTGTTGTTAAAATTGAGAGCGTATGGAAAAGATTTATAAGGACATTGCTGGGATTGGAGGGTTTGAGCTATGGGGAGAAGCTAAGTAGGCTGGGACCTTTTTCCCTGAAGCATTGGAGGCTGAGGGGTGACCTTATAGATGTTTATAAAATGATGAGGGATATGATTAGGGTGAATAGCCAAGGTCTTTTTCCTAGACGAGGGGAATCCAAAACTAGAGGCCAGCGGTTTAAGGTGAGAGGGGTAAGATTTAAAAAGGACCCAAGTGGTAACTTTTTCCCCACAGATGGTGGTACATGTATGGAATGAGGAAGTGGTGGAGGCGGGTAAAATTATAACATTTAAAAGGCAACTGGATGGGTAAATGAATAGGAAGGGTTTAGAGGGATATGGGCAAATGCTGGCAAATGGGATTAGGTCAGACTGAGATATCTGGTCAGTACCAAAGGGGCTGTTTCTGTGCTGAATGACTCTATGACTCTAAGTCAGCCAAGTAGAATCCTAGGTAGGGTAGGTGGGGAGGTAATTTCTCTGGACTTGAGTCTCGGTAACAGATGGTGTCAGGAAATAGGTCAAAACGTTGTTTTGCTGTGTGTTTTGAGATCATTTTAACTGTTGTATATATTTCGACAGCTTTTTAAATAAAATTTATTCATTTGTTTCTTACACTGTACAAGCTACCTTGGAGCACGCTATTTTCGATCTAGAATCATAGAATCCCTACAGTGTGGCTGAAGAGCATCCCACCCAGATCCATTCCCTTACCCCTGCATTTTCCATGTCTAACTCACCTAACTTAAACATCCCTGGACACTATGGGCAATGTAACATTGCCAATTCACCTACCCTGCACATCTTTGGACTGTGGGAGGAAACTGGAGCACCCGGAGGAAATGCACACAGACGTGGGGAGAATGTACAAACTCCACACAGTCGCCTGAGATTGGAATCGAACCTGGGTCCCTGGCGCTGTGAGGCAACAGTGTCAACCACTGAGTCACTGAGCCACCGTGCCACCCCAAGATCTAGTAATGTGAAATGAGCTAGGACCAATATGAGATGTCATAGTTAAGCATCCTCTCAGGAAAAACAATCACATCATGGTAAAATTTCAGATTCAGTTTGAGTGACAGCAACTTGGTCTCAAAACAGTGTCATCACCTTAAATGAGGGTAATTATGGAGGTAAGAAGAAAGTAGTCAATAGTGGGCTGGGAAAATAGTCTAAGGGAAAGATCAGTTGATGATCAATAGCAAACACTTAAGCACAAATTTTATAATGCTGGGCAAAGGAATTATTCTGGTCAAAAAGAAGGAACTGATGAGGAGGATGAACCACCCGTGGATTACAAAGGAAGTTAAGGAAAGTATCCAAACAAAAACTCAGGAATACAAAATAATGAAAACTGGTGGTAAGCCAGAGGATTGGGCACTTTTTAGGAACCAACAGTGGAAGGCTAAAAAGTTAACAAAAAAGAAGAATATTGATTATGAAATTATGCAGATAAATTGGCAAGAGATAGTAAGACAACCAGCAAGAGTGTCTATGCATATAAAAAGAAGGAAAAAACAGCTAAAGTGAGGGACCTTTGGAGCAAGTGACCAGGGAATTGATAATGGGCAAGAGGGAAACGGCAGACAATCTAAAACAATGTTTTGAATGGAGGTGGACAGGATAAACATTCCAAAAGATATCAGATAAGCAAGGTGCTAGTGGGAAGAAAGGTGTTGGAACAGTCTCTGTTATGAGGGGCCAAGTATTTGACAAACTAATGGGACTGAAGGTATACAGGACTTGATGGCCTGCATCTAGGGGTTTTAAAGGAAGTGACTATAGAGATTATTGAGGCATTGGATGAAATACAACAGAACTCATTAGATTCCAGAAGGCATCCAGCAGATTAGAAAACTGCCAATGTGAAGCTCCTGTTCAAGAAGCAAGGGAGATAGTATCCAAACAATGATGCCTAATCCAGCAGTAACCCTCCCTGCAAGTGCAGTATTCACTTTCAGGATAAGCTCAAACTGGAACTGGATTCCATGATACAGAACAAAATCATTTGTAACATTAAGCATCAAACTAATTGGTCAACTCACTTAATTCTGTTTTGAAGGAAGATAGTATTCTATGTGTGTGTTTAAATCAAAGGCAACTGAATCATAGAATCTCTACAATGTGGAAGCAGGCCATTCAGCCTATCAAGTCCACACTGACCCACACCCCCACCCTATAACATTCATTTACCATGGCTAATCCAGCTAGCCTGTACATTATGGGCAATTTAGCATGAACAATCCGCCTAACCTGCACATCTTTGAACTGTGGGAGGAAACTGAAGCACCTGGTGGAAACCCACACATACATGGGAGAACATATAAACCCTACACAGACAGTTGCCCAAGGCAGGAATCGAACCCAGGTCCCTAGCACCGTACGGCAGCAGTGTTAACCACAGAGCCACCATGCCACCTCACCAAATGATGTACTTAAAAGTTGCCACACAAAAATTGTTGCCCTGGTAGAACTTAATCCCAAGTTCTCAGGTATGAAGTGTATTTCCAAACCCATTGCCAAGATGGATATTGGTCCGTACACTTTTCTTCAGAGTCGGAGGAATTGAAAACTTCTGGAATTATTTTTCAGAAGTTACCATTTTACCATTTGGAAATTTGTTAACCAGTGTATATTACAGCAAGATATTATGGAGAATCTGCCAAGTTGTCTCTGCATCATAGGTGACATTGCAGTTCTCAGGGAAATGAAACATGAGCTTGAAACAATCCTTCATCAGCTCAAGGCAGTAGCAAGAGCATGTGGTCTCTTTTACAAGAGCAAAAAATGTCGAATAGACGTGACCCAAATCAACCAAGTGGTTGACTATTTATTTAAAATCCCCACAAATGCAACCAACCCATCAGGCTTCACAATCGGTAAGACCAGTGTTGCCCATTCTGCAAACTGGACTGGTTTGATGTTTCCTTTGCTTTCCAGCCTCCTGATTTCTGCCTCTACTTTTGCCCACAAGGCAAATGGCACTAGGCAGGCCTTGCAAAATCATGGAATTGCTTCCTGGTCAACATGCAAGGTGGCCCTGGCACCTTTGATAGTTCCTGGACCTTCCTGAAAAACTTCTGGGTATTTAATTAGGACTTCACTCAGGCAGCCATTTTCTCATCGAAAAATGTTGAGACCATCTAGGTGAATGGTTCTCAACCAATTTCACCCCATCAAGCTTGGGTCTGAGTCTTTTACTACAAGCAGTGGTAACTGAACCAGCTGCTTCTTATCAGAGACTGGAACCGATGTTTTGCCCATAATCTATAAAGGTTCCCTGGTGTAGGTTCTCAGTCTGGCCAAGGTCTTGCACAAACTTGAGGGTTGGAGTCCAGAGCAAATTTTGTTACAGACTGTTTCTTCGATCACTGAAAAGACTACACCAGTATCGACTTCCATTAGAACCAGGGGACCATTTAACAAGACATTTATTTTGATTCTGATTTGGATGTTGCTAAGCAATTTAACTGTTCCCAACCAGATGCAGGTGGACTTTCCAGGGTGTGCACTCTCCTGGATACCAGCCTATGAGTTTTCTTACTCAGTTAGGTGCAGTGGGGCTCTTTTGCTGTCTCAAGTCTGCATACTGGCAGCAAAGGCCTTCTAGCCTGGATCCTGAAGGGAGAAGTTTAACCATCTGAAGAGAAGTTTAATCATTTGGCCGAGGCTTGGCTTTGTTTTGGGGTTTTGCTGTGGGCCGACCTAGAGTCCCTCTGTTCAGGATATATCCTGAGTGAGGCTGTGCAATCACCTTCACTCAAGTGGTTTCCCCCAAGCTCAGTCAGACTAGCAAGGGTGACCACTTCCATCGGAATACCCTCCATTTGCAATGTTTTCCAATAATAAAGCCAGTTGCAGCACCTGTTTGAAGTCTAGTTGGGCTACAGTTAGTAGGAGCTTTTGCATGGTTACTCTCATTACTACTGAAATAACTCGACAGAGGCTGGTATCCTGTCATCAAGTCACCGTTTATTTACACGTGGAAAGTCCTTAACACTGATGCAGCTTCCACAGAGGCAGCTCTCAGAGTGAGCAGAACCCCTGATACTCCTGTTTATATCTGTCAGCCAGGGCTCCCTTACTGGACCAGATTAACAGACCCCAATCAGGAAACTCATATTCTATGAGGCCCACCTAGCTCACCGCATTACAGTCACTAAAGACGATGGCTCTGATACTGAACATATCACATCAGACAGCAACCAAACATTTATAATGAACAATACACATCTATCCACAGAGACAACAGCACACCACAGAGTGTAGTGAAGCTACAGCCAGATCATTATAAAGACTAGACCTGGTCATATTATATGTATGCCAATGTGTTATCTTAATGTGTAGAGATAAATTACTAATAACCTTGTACATATTTATCAGATTAAGTTTCCTACTCTGCAAAGGGAGAAAGTAGGATCTGTGTTGTTGTACAGATCTCAGGAGGCACTGTACCTTTAAGACAGCGATATGACATCACAACATGTGACATTCTGTATTTCAGTTCTATCTTACTCTCTGTTAATTAATTGGTCAGTTAGTTAGCAAGCAGCCATCTAGTCAATCAGTTACAACAAGGTGCAGGGCTGGATGAACACAGCAGGCCAAGCAGCATCTCTGCTCCTATGATGCTGCTTGGCCTGCTG
>NC_063360.1:23653094-23676200 GCF_021869965.1 Rhincodon typus | reverse complement strand
CTATTTATTTCTGAGCTCTCTGCCCCCCAGCCCACCATTTCTGAATAAGTGTACCGACCCAAAATGTCACCTTTCCTGCTCCTCTGATGCTGCCTGGCCTGCTGTGTTCTCCAGCTCCACACTGTGATATCCATGACTCCAGCATCTGCAGTTCTTACAATCACATTTCAAGTCTGATGTGACTCTTCTGCAGAGCTGAAAGGGACCGGAAAGTTGTATTTTTGTGCAACTGATAGAGGGGAAGGAGGAGCAAGTGGAAGAGATTGTGAGGGTGCACAGAGCAAAGGCAATGATAATGGTGAAATAGAAGAAATAGTGACATGAAAAGGGTGTGAATGAAGTTGGGAAAAGGAGAATATGGGTACACAATGTTGAGAGCAAAGCCAACAAGAGACAAACATGACAAGACCGAGGGATTGTGCGGATGTAAGTAAGCTGGAGTACAAACATCACACTCTGAAGTTGTGGAACTCAATCTTGAGACCGAGACAGAATTGTCTAAAAGGAAAATGAGGTGCTGTTCCTCCTGCTTGAGTTGAGCTTTGTTGGAACAAAGGTTATTTACAAAGAAGTTGTTGGAGCTTTGAAAACATCACCGGATGTAATAATTGATGCTATTGCATCTTTTGAAAGAAAATGTAAGAAATATTTGAAAGTAGGCTACGAAAAGAAGGTATGGCAGAAGGATTAATTTTGCACAGTTCCAAAACGCTCGCATTTTAGTTGAAGCTTTCTCAGCTGTAAAATTAGGGAATAGAAAGACTTAGGGAAGAGATTTAGAGAGTCTTGAGGATGCAGAGGGAGACTATGATGTGAGAGAGAGAGAGAGACCACCAGTGACAGTGTGCATGTGAAAGCAAGGGAGTGAGAGAGACAGGCAGCGAGAGAGACCACCAATTATAGCATGTGGGGGAGAAAGTAAGAGTAGTGGTCACAGTAGATAATGGTGAACAAGAATGCCAGTACAGAAGGGTATGAGAGTCAGAAAGCAACAGTATGACAATGCGAGGAAAGCTGTACGAGGAAGAGTGTGTTCCAAACCTACCTGCCCCAGATTTCATGAGATGGAGGCAGAATATCAGTGGTGTTCTCCACCTGGTACCATCCTCTATGTGGTACAATGAGAATGGATACGGCAATGAGATGATGATGCATATTATGGTGTGACAGTGACAACAGCAGTCATGTGCAAGAAACTGTGTGGAAAGGATGGAAATTTCTGTACCAGTGGCACATGTACTTACAGAGAGTGATAATAATATAAAATAACACAAAGAAAAGAGTTAGCAGAACTTGATAGAGTAAGACAAGAGTTATTCATAGAGAAAATCCCTGCAAACAATAAACTGTCAAGGAGACAAAAATAACCACTTTTCCAATGTGCAAACTGCAACCAGAGCCAAACACCTCGTTGCAACAAAAGCCACCATGTGATCAAAAAGCCCCTTCTGTCTCAGAGCTCACCTCCAGGGCACATTGAATTCCACCTGTTAACTCAGTTCCTCTCAATACAGATAACATCTGACCTGCTGAGTCTTTCCAGCATCTTCTACATTTTGGATAGTCGTGATCTTGATGTTGGACAGGCGACTGGAGAGTGTAGCAACAATTTTTACAATGATGAAGGAAGCAGAAGTGTGGCACTAGCTGTCATTGCATACATGCACAAACTGACCCCATAATTCCTGATGTGTTGCCAAGAATTGCATGCAGATGGGGAGGACCTCAAATCCCAGGTAAAACAAAACATTCAGAATATACTAAAGGTGACCAAGGGAGCATACCTTCATAAAGCCCCCAAGTTCATTGCCTATGGGCAAGTCCATTGTGGTACTGAGGGAGTGTTCCACTTTTGGAGACACCATATTTCAGATGGGATGTTAAATCAAGACCTCAGACGCTCTCTCGGGCGAAGGTATAAGGTCCTTTGGCACTATTACAAAGTAGAGCAGTGGCACTATTACAAAGAAGAGTAGGGAATATTTCCATGTCTTCACCAGCATTCACCCTACTTCCAAATAACATTATTAAAAAATATAATCTGGTTATCATCACAGTGCTGTTTGAAGTTTAGTAAATTAGTAGCAGAGACAAGCTGAGTGGTTGCCCCAATTTATCATAAAATCATCAGAACTGAGCAATAATGCAGGTTCTCTTACTTAAGCCACTTTTTAAATACATTAAAAGGACATTATTCAAATAAGTGTATCATATAACACAATGAACCAGGATGTGGGAAAGACATTTACATTCAAAATAGAATCTATGCATTCATTGGCAACTGAATAAACCAAAGTCATCAAAATCCCTCTGTAGTTTGTACAACAATCTTTACACAGTTCCTCCTCCTTAAGAAGCAGAATACCTTCCAGACCTCAACACGTGTAAATATTGGGTACAGTGCCCAGAATTCACCATCTGTATCAAAGGCTTAAAGTGAACGTAATTTTTTTTTCATTAGCATGGACTGCATGTCATTGAGCTGTGGTCAAATGATAAGTGCTACGAAAGGATATTAGGAGGCACCTTCAGTCAGTATGATGAGCAGCATGTTCTTGGGACAGTAATGGATAGGGATTGTTGTGGATTTGGAAGTATGGTGGGCTGTCAGTTTAAGATTTGATCACATGATGTCAAGATGACACCATCAGCCATTTTGGGTGGGAAAAGTGCATTTAGGATACAAATTAGCTGAGTGATGCAGGTTCATTTCTGAATGTAAATCTTAATTACAGACCTCCTGCTACAATCTTCCTGCCTTCCTGTACATACATGTCGTCTCTTTCTGAATCTAGTATTTGGTCATTCCTCTGTAAATACTTAGAACAGCATGTAACAGTTTGTGAGGATTAAGCCCAGTTTGTGTGTAATTTAGAGCATTGTCACACTTAAGGATCCAAACTTCAAGAATCCTCTGGTTGCTCAGCCAGATGGGCAGCATGGTGGTTTAATAGTTAGCACTGCTGCTTCATAACACTTGGGATCTGGGTTTGATTCCAGCCTCGGGCAACTGTCTGTGTGGACTTTGCACATTCTCCCTGTTTTTGTGTGGGTTTCCATTGGGTGCTCCAGTTTCCTTCCACAATCCACGGATGTGAAGGTTAGGTGGATTGGCCATGCTAAATTGTTTGTAGTGCCCAGGGATCTGCAGGCTATGTGGATTAGCCATGGGAAATCCAGGGCTACAGAATTGGATGAGGGGTGGGCGGGGTTTAGGTTTGGGTGGGATGCTCTTCAGACGGTTCATGTGTACTCAATGGGCTGAATGGCCTGCTTCCACACTGTAGGGATTCTATGATTGTATGAAAACCCTTGGCATTGGCATGAGCTTTATTATATCAGTGCTTTCTTCTGGGTCTAGACCCTGTCCTGCTGCTTCCACTGGGAAAGTGATGTGTCATTACCTTTGGCAGTAGGCCATCTAGCAATGCTTGCTCATAGTCCTATGTTTCAACCTAATAACCTGCTAACTGAATTCTGAGGCATACAAGCTTCAATAGCATCCAGTTATTCACAGTTATAGGAAGAAACATCTCAGGCCATGAAGTTGTCTATGAATGAAGTTGTAAGAGGGCATAGCTCACTGCTGTAAAGTGGGAAGGACAGACTGCCTGAGAAACATGCAGTTCCTGGGCACTTACAGTTGTAATCATTAGCACTGGAAAGTCATTGGATCCAAAAGTGTGCCTTCATGAATTAGTCCTCCTATGCAATATATGTTCCATGGAATGGAGAATCCAAAGGGATTTCTGACCTCCTAACTTTGCCAGCTGCAACTTGCGGAATAAAAATAACAAACCAGACTCCAGATTTATGTTAAAATAGTGGTTAACATGGACTATTAAATGTTATCTTCTAGCATCTGAATTTTAGACCTGAGACCTTAAAGTGATGAAAATGATTTTAAAAAATGGACAAATGCTGACCTAAAATGGGTGCTGGATTATCTGACCACAGATTGAGGGAAGTCCAGAAACATCATGTGGCATATGAAAAAGCGTTGTGCACTTAAATTACCATTGTATCTAAAGATGTCATAGTCAGGGAATAGAATCAGAGTCAAGAAATTCACATCTCCAGCTATAATTCACACTTGTATGATGATTTCTTTATTGGGAAATGTAAGACTAGCTTTTCATTTCATCAGCTGAGAAAAATTCAGGGACATACAGTGGACTATATTTCAAAAGCTGCTTTTGCGCAGAAGAGCAGAGAGAAAGAATATGAATTGAAAACAACAAGGACTGTGTGTCCCTCTGTCTCATCATCTCAGAAGACAGCACCCAGTGAGAAAGCAAATTGGGGAAATAAATGAATGTTCTTCATTCTTCCACGCAAGAAAAAACTTGTAATCGACTCCTTCATTTTGATCACTGTACTTTTGACTGACAAGCAACTTAGCTGCACACTAAACGGAAATAAACAATATTTGTTGCAACTGACCAAGAAGGATTTAAACAGAAGGGAATGCAGTTCTGACGAACGGTCACTTGACCTGAAGCATTAACTCTGATTTCAGTTCACAAATGCTGCCAAACCTGCTGAGCTTTTCCAGCAATTTCTGTTTTTGTTTAAAAAAGAAGGGAGCTGAATTATCTGTCCTTATCTTCTCATAACTTTTAGCCAAATGACCATTAAAAAAAAGGCAACAATGCAGAGAAAAGGAAGTGTATGAGATGTTCAATTTAAATGTGGAGAAGTATTCACTTCTAAAATACTAGGCACCTGATCTCCCACTCAGTCTTCATTTGGGTTATTAGGATTTGGTTTAATCGAATATGATTTAGGTTTTCTTTTTATTTTCAATTATAAGTGGTTATAGGTTTGTTACTGGAGATAGAAATAATGAAATGATTAAAACTATTCACTCCTAAGCTATTTTAGGGTGCAATATATCAGGTACATTTTAGCTGACTCTGCTCTTTAGATTCTGCTGAAGAGTGCAGGAGGTGTGATTTGTGCCTGTTGATTTATATTTCTAGTCACATTGTGAAATGAGATAGCCAAGAAAGTCATGAGATAGGAAGTGGAACAGAGGAAATCAGGGTGATTAGTTGCATCAAAGTTGGTATCTGGTGTTTTGAAGGAACTGTCTCACTTCTAGAGATCTTTATCACATGAAGAGTTGTCACACTGTCATAAATAAGCAATGACAGCAGGCTAGATTGGTACTACTGAGGTGGATGATGAGTCTGGAAATTTTCCAACTCTCCAGACCTTTCTCGGAGAAGCATCTTATGAACATCACAATCTTTGCTTTGTGGGTGGAAGTGCAGGATAGAGTCAGGCAAACTGAGGTCAAGTGTAACTGGCTAAGGGGATGGGTGCCAAGCTGGGCTGGTAGGAGTCCGAAAATAATACAAAGGATCAGAGTCATAGAGTCATAGAGTAATATGTATGGAAACAGGCCCTTCGGCCCAAACTGGTCCATGCTGACCAGGTGCCCACTCAGCTAGTTCCAATTGCCTGCATTTGGTCCATATCTCTCTAAACCCTTCCCATCCACATACCTATCGAAATGTTTTTTAAATGTTGCTTTTGTATCCACCTCAACTACTTTTTCTGGCAGCCCATTCCATATACGCACCACTCTCTGTGTGAAGAAGTTGCCCTCAGGTCCTTCTTAAATCTTTCCCCTCTCACCTTAAATCTATGCCCTCTAGTTTTCAATTCCCCATCGCTGGGAAAATGACTAAATGCATTCATCCCATCTATGTCCCTCATGATTTTATACACCTCAATAAGGTCACTCCTCATTCTCCTATGTTCCAAGATTAAAAGTCCTATCCTGGCCAACCTCTCCCTATAACTTAGGGATACCAGTCCTGGCAACATCCTAATAAATCTTCCTTTCACACTTTAAATATGTCTTTCCTATAACAGGGTCACTAAAACAATACTCCAAGTGTGGCTGCACCAATGATTTATGTAACTTATACGAGCACGCAGAGGTAACCCACACAAACACAGGTAGGATGGGCAAACGCCACACAGTCACCTGAGGGTGGAATTGAACTCAGGTCCCTGCCATTGTGAGGTAGCAGTGCTAACCACTGAGCCACCAATCCATTGAAATCCCTTGAAAGTATTTTTTTAAATCTCAAAGGCTTAGTATCTTTTTAAAAAAAAACACTTCTGTTCTTACCTTATATCAAAGACTGTCTTTTTAGACTGTCAATCAAACCATAAACTCAGAACTCCCACTACCTTACTGATATAATTGTAACTTTAGAATTCAGACAAGCAGTCACAAAGAGTCACTAGGTAAATGTCAACAAATGACTTGAATCTACTAGAACAGATGCTACAACATCTGTTGAGTAAATGAAAGCAACACAGATTTATTAACTCTTACTGACATATGCATCTTTTTTGTATTTTTAAAGGGCTGGGGATTTAAATAACTTAAGATCATGACAGTTAAACAGAGCCTATCTGCCCTTCATAAGCATTTATATCAACTGCACAAATTTGTGACTCCTCCATTGTTTTTCGATATCCTTGCAACAGCCAACATGAAATCTGTTTGTCTTTACCTCTGTGCCAGAAAATCTGTATTCAAGTCCCTCCTTCCCAAGAAGTGTGTCACAGCATTTCCAAACAAGTTGATTAAAATAAAGAGCCAAGTCCTTCGCCACCAACAGATGCTACAGCACTTGACTTAGTCCTTCTCCTTATTGATTTTTTTGTTATTGTCACGCTGTCTTGGGGGGTTATATGGGTGTTTTGTTAATTTGGTGGTAGGTCCATTTTTTAAAAGAAAGGCCAGTTATTGCAAGGCATCCTTTGGAATTTTATACCACGGCCAGATGGCATGGTCCCAAAGTAGAGAGTTCTCTATGCAGATGTCCTCCCAAATTCCACCATGGACCTGGGATGGAGGGTGCTGCTTGCATATACTCCCATATACTCAGAGGTTAGGATGATCACAGATTCCCAGGGCAGCTATCTATTAGGGTGCAAAAATGGGAATTGCTGGAAAACTCAGCAGGTTTGGCAGCATCTGTGGAGAGAAAGCAGAGTTGACGTTTCAAGTCCAGTGACCCATCTTCAGTTCTGAAGAATCTACTTGCTTCTGTTCAATTTGAATTGCTTCTGAACCTTCCTCAGACCTGTCAATCAAAGGAGAGCTCCAAGCAAGTTCACCACCAGCTGAGGGGGTTGGGGGGTACTGTTAACGTGAATGCCCTGGATGTAAGCTGTAGTAATTGAAGGACCACAGTTAAGGGGTGACACTGCTTCTTCTACTTTTTGTTCATTATTGTAACATTGGGGATGTTTAGAGCTAAGTCCATCCATTTGGAAAAGCCTCTGAAACTCCCAGCCAACTGAAAGGAGGCAGATACCTGGTATTTTCCAAGGGCAAAGAAGAGGGAAGTGGTCCAGAGGGCTGGAAACACTCAGCACAACAAGAGTAATCTCACACAAAGGGACACCTCTATAAACAATTCTACAAATAATCACACATCCGTTTATAATATAGTGGTGCAAGAGCCTTACACAACTTCCTGAAATATAATACTGAGTTTTACTTATTTCAGCACACCATGTAAATGAATAGCATATCATCTGCCTGTGGTATTGTCTCCTTGTTCCTCTCAAAAACATCCAATGCAAAATTATGCCCGCTGCAAATCAAGCTGAAGGAGCCAGGTGTCTGAGTTTATGGTTTATATTTATCACCTGCCATTCTTTGTACAATTAATGGAGCAGTTGTGATCTACACAAAGATAGGTGCTCTCCTCATGTCTCCATGATTCACAGTCTTGCATTTTCTTCCCCAGTTCATAAGAGCTTCCCATTCAAAGTTTTGTTGAGCATTGCACTGTATGTCTAGGGAAGAATTCTTGAAGTGGTTTCTTGTGGCCTTCCTCTTTTAGTAATAGAGCATAGAAACAAGCCCTTCAGCCCATTATGTCTATGTTGAACAACAAGCAGCAGACCATACTAATTCCAGTTATCAGCACTTATTCCATGACCTACTATACCCTGGCATTATAAGTGCATATTCAAATGCTTCTTAAATGTTGCAAGAATACCTGCCTCCACCACCTTCTCAAGCAGATCAATTCATAAGTCTACCCCCACTGGGTGAAAAGATTTTTTTTTTCTCAGATCACCTCTAAACCACTTACTCCTCACCTTAAACTCATGCCCTCTAATCTTAGACCCATCTGCCATGGGGAAGAGATGCTCATGATCTACTGTGTCTATGCCTCTCATAATTTTACATACTCCAGTCAGAAGCCCCCTCAGCTTCATCTGTTCCAAGGAAAACAAGCCCAACCAATCCAATCTCACCTCACAACTGAGATTTTTCATCCCAGGCAGCATCCTGGTGAATATCCTCTGCACCCTCTCCAATACAATCACATCCTTACAATAGTGTGGCGACCAGAATGGCACACAGTATTCCATTTGTGGCCTGACCAATGTTTTATGAAGTTGTAACAAGACTTCCTTCCTCCTATATTCTCCATCTCAGCTAATGAAGACAAGCATCCCATATGCCCCCACCTTCCTGTCTACCTTCAGGAATCTATGGACTTATACATAGGGTGCCTTTGTTCCTCAATATTCCTTAGGGACCATGGTGTTTATCCTTCCCTTATCATTCCTCCCAAAGTGCATCATCTTGCACTTATCGGAATTAAATTCCATCTGCCATTACTCTGCACAATTTACCAGCTGATCAATATCAGACTGTAGCCTGAGACCATCCTCATCATTGTCATCAACATCTCCAATTTCGCATCATCTGCAAACTTACTAATTATACCTTCAACATTCATATCCAAGTGGTTAATGTACATAACAAACTGCAAGAGTCCCAGTACCGAGCCTCTTTGCCTCCTATTTATAAGCAAAGTTTGGACCCAGTTTGCTAACTTGTCTTGAATCCCATGATCTCTTGCCTTTGGACCAGCCTCTCATGTGGGATCTTGTCAAAGGTCTTTCTGAAGTCCATCTAAACCACTCAACTGCACTACCTTCATCAATATATTTAATCACATTTTCAAAAAAACTCAAGTAAATTAGTCATACAGGATCTGCCTCAAACAATTCTATGCCGACTATCCCTGAGCAGTCCCTGCCTTTCCAAGTATTAAATAATCCTGTCCTTCAGAAATTTTGCCAATAATTCCTGACCACAGATGTCAAACTTACTGGTCTGTAATTGCCTGGCTTATCCCTGCTGTCTTCTTGAACAAAGGAACCACATTAGCTATTCTCCAGTCATCTGGCGCTTTGCCTGTAGGCCAGTGAAGTATTAATTATATCCTCCAGGGCCTCTGCAAACTCCTCCCTTGCCTCTCAGGCAGCTGCCTGAGATACATCTCATTTAGCCCTGAGGATTTATGCATTTGTATTCCCCCCAACTAAAACATCTAATATCTCCTTCTTATTAATCACAATCATTCTAGAACGTCACTATCCAATTTGATATCCCTCTGTTTTTCCTCTCTGAATACAGATGAGAAGTTTTCATTTAAAACCTCACCCACATCCATTGGTTAAACGTACAGGTTGCCCCTTTGGTCTCTAATTGGTCCCATTCATTCCCTGGTGATCCTCCTACTCTTAATATACTTACAAAAAACTTTAGGGATTTCCTCAATCCCATTTACCAAAGATGTTGCATGGTCCCTCTTTGCTCTCCTGATTCCTTTTTTAAGCAACCTCCTACATTCCCTATACTTTTGAAAGGCCTCCCTGTTTGCTGTGCGCGGCACCTCACATATGCTTCCTTCTTAGAGACAGAAAGGACTGTAGATGCTGGAAGCTAGAGTCAATAAATGTGGAGCTGGAAAAGCACAGCAGCTCAGACAGCATCCGAGGAGCAGGAAAGTTAATGTTTCAGATCAGAACCTGAAGGAGGGTTCCAACCCGAAACGTTGACTTTCTTGCTCCTCAGATGCTGTCTGACCTGCTGTGCTTTTCTGGCTTCATATGCTTCCTTTCTTCTCTTTACCAAGCTCTCGATATCTCTTGGTATCCAAAGTTCCCGACACTTACTGAAATTGCCTTTCACTCTTAGAGGAACAGGCTGGCCCTGAATTTTCACTGTACTACTTTTGAAAGACTCCCACTTTCCAAACATAGATTTACCCACTAGTAGCTGCTCCCAGTCAATGTTTGCCGAATCCTGTTTAATGATGGTGAAATTAGTCTTCACACAGTTTAGACACTTAACTTCTGCACTATCCTTATCTCTTTCCAGAGTGACTTAGAAACTTACACAGTTATAGTCACTATCCACAAAATGCTCACCTACTGAAGCTTCCATTACTTGTCGAGCTTCATTCCCAAGGATTAGGTCTAGCACTGCCTCATCTCTAGTAGGACTCTCTACATATGGCACGAAAAGGTCTTTGGATGATTTTTAAAAATTCCACCCCATTTTGTCCTTTCACACTGAGGTGATTCCAGTTAATGTTAGCAAAGTTGAAGTCCCCTACGTGTATAACCCTGCTTCTCTCGTACCTTTCTGTTATTTGTCTATATATCTGGCCCTCTATCTCCCATTGACTGTTGAGAGGCCTTAGTTTAATCCCATCAAGATAATTGCTCCTTAATTATTTCTAAGGTCTACCCAGATGGGCCTCATTTGAAGACCCTTCTAGGACCTCCTCCCTCATTAGTGATGATTTCCTTCATCAATAATGTGATCCTAATATCTGTTTAAAGGATCTCTTCTGAAGGACCTGCCTCCACCTGGAAGCAACCACTTCCCTCTTCCACAACCTTTGAAATGTCACTGATACTGCTCTCTGAGCATGAATTGTTGTGCTATGTCTTGCAGCAGATGTGTGATGTATCTTTAAGAGACATGATCAAGATGTCATGGTATGTGACCTAATGGTTTAAAGGCCTCAATTTCCAAATTACAAATTTCTTGCAGCATGACATACTGAGGGTTTACACCCGAATTTACATCCTTTTTACAGTTTACTTCTCTAAATTTCCCATTATCTGACAATTTAGCAATACAACAAAGTGCAACCATCAATGGAAGAATCACAGCCATTTCCAGCATATCTGCTGTACCAGAGCAGATAGTATCCAACAACAAACTGCAATTCACTGACAAAGCCATTTCTAAATATGTATAAAGTTGGGAGTGAATCATATCACACTGTCCTCTCACTTTAATGGCGTGCCAGAACATGTGGTATGTATCATCAAATCAATAATCACTACACTCAAACAACAACACAAGGTTTTCATATTGCACTGCTACATTTTCATACAACACCATCCCCAGCACAACTTATCTTTGAAAGGCAAATATGAATGACCTTGCCCAGTAACCAACTATCCATATGTTCTGAGACACAGGATATTTTTCTTCAACCACAAGGAAGAATGAAAGGTATGCACAATTAAAAAGCGGATGGAGAGCTACCACAGCTATGCACTGGACGCAGTGTGTGAGTCAGAAATTCAGTCTCAAATACCTGGATACCGGTAAAAGTTTCTAAGTTATACAACCAGCCTTGATCATATCAAACCATTACCAATCATGGTGCTACATTGTGAAGGGACAGAAGCCAGCTCACACCAACATATGATACACCAATCATACATGCAGAGGGTGAGGAGGAAAACTCTAATGACAATGGCTGTGAGTGACAGTAACGAGTGGCAAGATAACCAAATTGCAAACCAAGATCAACCAAGAATAACACAATATACCATACCAATTGCTAGATCAGGACAAGTGCCGTGTCTGTATTGTTGAATTGACAGCGTGCACCCATGTCGAACAACATATATCTGTTTGGAATTTATTTTCTGTGGAAGAAGGGGAATGTTGTTCTATGTCTCATAGCAGATATGTGATACACCTTTAAAAAATATGTTCATGATGTTTTCACTGTGTCATGAAATGTTACTAATTTTATAATATACTGAGTCCTATGCCGCATGACATGTTGAGAGAAGTGTGATGCAATACATCCAAATTACCCAGCTTGAGCACAGACAAGTGTCTGTGATTTTGATGTATATGTATCAATACCAGCAGGCAATAATAATAGCTTATTGAATTCTTTAGAACTATATGACCCACATCTCATTTATATATTGCGGGAGCTGTTAAAAAATGTCACAGTTGAATATCATGTCAAAACACGTCAATAATTCCCTTTAAAACAGCTGCATTTTTAATGTATATACTAAGGAACAAGCGAGCAGGAGGATAGCATTCTGCACAGGCAATAGTGAGCCTGTTGTTTACCACAGGCTAGACAATCAAAGAGCTGTATAGCAGATTGATTAATTTAGTTCAACCTTCCCTCCTTCAGACCTCACAGGTTGTTTTGTTACAATGTCTCAGTCACTGAGTAACCCAGGCAAATGTGCTGACTTGGTGTTCCCCCTTTTCAGGCCAATACCTAACTCAGATATTAACTATTACAAGTATCCAGCAGCTCGCTCTGTACGACTTTAGATGGGTGTTTTGTTTTGTGGCCCGTGAAGGAATCTACTTACTTTTATATGTGAGGCTGCAAAATGTATCGTGATAAAATGTGCTCTTACCACAAAGTGTGTGCAGCAAATAGTTTTTTCCCAGTGATGCAAAACTGAAAGGTGTCAGCCTTGGCTTCATGTTAGCAGTCTCGTATCTGAGACAGAATGTGTGAGTTCAAAAAGGAAGGAAAGATTTGTAGTTTTACAACATCCCCAGGATATACCAGTGTTTGTTTTCACAGCCAATGAAGAACCTTTGAAGTGTAATCAGTGTTGCCCCCATGATCAAATCCAATTTCTGTATCCATTTGAGTTTTGTGGCCAGGGAGCCTATTGAAGTTGTAACATTTAGGTTTGTCGTATTCCAATGTTGGTTTCATTTGATCCTGCATATGAACAAGAATGGAGCTTGTTGTGAGTTCTTTAACAGAATTTAGAATTAGATCTATGGTCACATGTACTCATGAGTTCAGTGAAAAGATTACATGTTGCCACTTACAGCACCATCTTAGGTACAAAGGTACTTAGATACAAAGCAGTGAAATAAAGATACAAGGTTAAAAAGTTAAACATTACAGTCCTTCTAACTAAAAAGTAGAAAAACAAAGAAACACAGTTAACAGTTCAACCCCACAGTCCATAAGCTCCTGCCAACACTCCTGACAAGGGCTCGACCTCCCCTGCTGATGGGCCAAACCTCACCTTTGCCACCTCTCTGTGCTGCCTGCTATCACCACCTTGTGCTGCCTGTTCCTGCCACTGCAACCGCCTCGGGCCTCCTGTTCCTGGCTCCCGCTGCCATCTCGTGCTGCCTGTTCCTGCTGTCGCCGCTGCTCAGGATGACTGCCATCAACATAGGGGACCTCTCTCACCGCCATGTTGGGCCCACCCTCCCTGCAGTGGCTCAATCTCCTCTGCACTGCACAAACAAACACCTCACATAAGGTAAGTATATTAATTTAAGAAAAAAATATTAAAAAAACAGTAAAAGAGGATGGAACAGATGAGCTCTGACCAGGAGCCTGCATGCTGCGCTACTACTCCACTGCTATCACTGCTGCAATAGATCACTCAAGTCAGTTCGAGGGTCAATAAGGAGCAGTTTTAGAGGTCAGTCAGTCTTGTTAGTGAGAGAGTCAGGGAAGGCAACACCATGTTGCTAAGGTGCCACTGTTAGCTGACCCCATGCAGTTGGAGCAAAGCATGGTCCGTGAACAGTAGGGTTTTGCTCAGAGCAGCTAGGGAGATGACAATGTGTCAATATTAGATGCTCAGATGCTGAATTGTGAAGCCCAGTAGGATTCAAATTCAGAAGCAGGTCAGCTCAGCTGGAAAAGAAGACCAAGATGCCTGAGCTCAGGGAAATACAGGAGTTCACCAGCTCAGGAAAGCATGCTGTTTGGTAAAAGGCTGAAATTGTGACAGCAATTAGATGTTTGTAAGCAGCCTCAGAAATCCTGGGAACACAGCCTTGGTAGAAAGAATTGAACTACCAGGACATGAGCAGTCTTTGAGGCAGTCCAAATCAGAGCTGTTTTTAACGAAAAGGAGTTGGATCTTTAAAATTGAAGTTGATATCCTTTGTGAAGGAAATTCAGTGACCCACAATGTCACTAATGTCTGAACGGGTTGCTGAGAAATCTATGTGACTTATCTGATATGCTCTGTAGGATGATTAACCACAGTTTGTCTGTGAACCCATATTTAGTCAAATGTTAATTCTGGATATTAGAGTTTAAGTTATATCTATATATCTATAGCCTTATATAGTGAAGTTTAATTTTCTGGTTCAGAACTTGTGGAATCTTGTGGACTTTACTCTCTTACTGGGACTACAAATGTTGTTTACTTTAGACAAAATCATGACTGGCCCATAATCAGATCACAACATAAATTTAGAGGACTTGTCCAGGATTGTACTGTAATTTAGTGTAATACCCACTCCTGGAAGATCTGAGAATGCAATCTAGACTTGCATTTCATATCTATACATATATCACAGACAAGTTCTGGGAGCTTGAGACACCAGACTGGACGCCATGCTATTGCAAACTAATAAACTTTTATTCACTACTTACATCATCCAGAAGGAAAAACCAGTAACATTTCCAAATGTCACTTACTGGTCTGAATTGTCTTCTTTAGATCAAAATGGATGTTCAATATGACTAGTACCTTCATTTCCAATTATGACTGCTTTTTGACTGGTCTTCCCTCTATCTACAGAGGCATGGTCCTGCCTCTTGACTTCACTTGAACCTTCTTCCATGAGATCCCAGTCCCTTGTGATTAAACATCATTTGTGGCGCATTCTATCTAGGAGCACAAAGCTATTGGTCCCAAGTACAAATGCAGCACTGAGGCTAGCATGCCTTTTTTCACTCCCAACTTTTGGATGAGTGGAAATAGATTCACACTGAATGGTGTTGGGGAGGATTGACAAATTAGCAGGGCTGGTGAAGAAAAATAAGGATACTATTTCTTTTTATGAATTCTTGATCAATCCCTTTACACAGAGTGGAGATATCGGTGTTGGATTGGGGTGGACAAGGACAGAAGTCACATGACACCAGGTTATAGTCCAACAGGTGTATTTGAAATTACAAGCTTTCGGAGCGCTGCTCCTTTGTCACTTCACCTAACAAAGGGACGGCACTTTGAAAGCTTGTGATTTCAAATTATCCTATTTGACTATAACCTGGTGTCATGTGACTTCTGACCTTTACACAGAGGATCTATATTTTTGGACTTAGGTCACACCCCACTTCCTAATGTTGGACAGTTATGATTTTTTTGACTGCATGGGTAGGCAGGGGTTAGCAATGCCTTTTCATTCTGGTCTCCCTGTTACAGGAAAGATGTTGTTTGATTTGAAAGGGTGCATAAAAGATTTACAAGGATGTTGCTGCTATTGGAGTGTTTGATCTATAGGGAGAAGCTGAACAGGCTGGGCCTTTTCTCCCTGGAGTGTCGGAGGCTGAGTGGTGACCTCATTAGGGTTTACAAAATCATGAGGTGCATGGATAGGGTGAATAGCCAAGGTCTTTTTCCCAAAGTAGAGGACATAGATTGAAGATGATAGGAGAAAGATTTAAAAGGGACGTGAGGGGCAACTTTTTCACACAGAGGGTTGTGAGTGTATGGAATGAGCTGCCAAAGGAGGTGGTGGAAGTGGGTACAATTACAACACTTAAAAGGCACCTGGATGGGTATATAAATAGGAAAGGTTTAGAGGGATATGGGCCAAATGCTGGCAAATGGGGCTAGATCAGTTTAGTATATCTGGTCAGTGTGGATGAGTTGGACTGAAGGGTCCTTCTCCTTGCTGTATAACTCTATGACTTAATGATACTTACAATGCACTTTCCCATGTAAAATAATTGATCTCTGTCAGCAGGGTCAAAACTGAAAGGCTCTGGCTTGTGTAAGCCCAGCCTAGCCATCAGGAATTTAGAGGGCTGCATGTGGGTAATGTATATTTATATGGTGTCAAATTCCTTCCTAATCACTCTTGGCAGTGTAAAGTTTGAAATAATTGTCTCTAAGTTTGTAAACTTGATTATATATCTACGAACATAATATTTAAGAGAGAAATGTGGAAATGCACAGCAGGTGTATCAGCAAAGAAGAGGAAGAACAATTTAATGTTTTACATGTGTTCAGCTCCAATGAAGGGAAAAGATTAAATCGCCTTTTTCTTTTATCCACACTGATAGACTACGTACTTTCAGCCTTTCTTTTCTTAAATCTGATAGGTTCAGCCCTGCCAGTGTTAATTCACCACTTAAATAAGGGAGAGAAAAAATTATTTTAAACAAAATTACCTTAAAGAGAAAGTCTAGGCTGAGGAACTTTTTCTCAAAGTCATGTTCTCTTACAGATGAAAATAATAGTGTAAGCAAATTATTTCCTGTGAGGTTTTTTTATGAAGGTCAATTGTTTCTTAGTTCTGTGGAATCAGATCTTCTTGTCTGTTTGGCCATTTCAGTATCATGAGACTGCAACTAAAAACACCTAATAGACTGGGAAATCTTGATGTAATGTTTAAAATTCTGCTTATAAGGGGTAAAATTTGAAGTGCTCACAAGAGAGTGCCCCAAGCAAGAGAAACATCAAACTCCATCACTGTGCTTTTTGACTTGTTGGATTGATATTTCAGTCTCTGCGTCTGGATGTATCCAAGGAGGGAGGATTGCATGTTTTCGGAGAGATCATTGAATTTACGTCTACCTCAGTTCAAGGACACAAAATCAAGTATGTTCCTTTTACATGATGGAGATCTTCTCTGTTTGATTCTCCTCCTGGCTGTATCCAGATGATTCTGCATAATCAAGGGAAAGAATTGCAAAAGCTGCCCCAAGCAATGTGGAGGTGCAGTTTCAACCACATGTGTCCAAGTGGGAGGCAAGATATATAAGTGTTAGCATCTCATAGTGCTCCATTCCAGACCTCTCTTGTTATTGTAGGAATTAAACACAAGTTTTAATGGCTGTTTATTAGACTGAGTTCTGCAGCCACAAATAATAGCAATATTCAATCATTGGTTTGTTGGTAAGGGCATGAATTATAAAGCTTTATAAGGTTTCCATTCCTTGTATTGGATTCTCTAACCATTTATTGCTCCAGATGTGAAGCTCAGATGTGATAATCAAACCCGGGATAAAATAAGTTTTGAAATCCTTACAAAGGAACTTGAATGAGTAGCATTGCAATTCATAGAAATATTTATCATCAGCTCACCCACTCACCTCAAACATCCATGGTTACAATGGCCTGAGAATGCCAAAACCAAAAAAATGCTTTATAAATTTATAAATATTTTTGCTCTGACCTTGTAGTCAAACATTGACTATTTTGCTTATCAAGATAATGGAGTTCACTACAGGTGAATGTTTTGATTTTTTTGGCATTTGGAATGAATTGGTTGCAGAGTAAAGCACTTATTTTTAATTGCGATTTCAGTTTCACATTACCATTGCGTTAACTAGCCAATTTTATGGCCCTTCTTCATGAGCTGGCATTTTATTACAAGTTTATGACACATTGTGAGGAATATACAGTTGCAATACAGTACTGTTTTAAGACCTGACCCCTAAGATAAGTGGAGTGGAAAATTTCTTTCATGTGAATCTATGGAATCTGAACCCAGAAATGAAAACATGATGTTCCAAACCAGTCACTTCGTCCTTGCTAAATGCGGTTCCTTCTCTAAATTCTCAATATTCGCCCATGTACTTGAATGTGGTTCATGCCCATTTCTCCCTCAACATTCTGTCTGAATCCTTCCAACTAAACTTTTGTCCAATGCTATTATATTGAAATAACTCTAATTGAAGCCATAAATGATATTTTGTGTGGGTGTGACTGTAATGCATTTCTGCACCTCATTCTCCTTGACCTTGTTACAATTTTTATCTTCATACATCCAACTTCATATGATTACCCCCTTTTGTTTGAGTCAGCTTTGACTTCATTGGTGCCATTTGATTATGTATTCATATTTCATCCCAGAGTTCTTGTCAATTCTTTCTTTCTTTTTCACTTTACCTTTGTGACTGTAATTGAAACTCTCTTCTCTTGAGAGGAGTGGAGGCTGGGCCATTGATTTTATTCAAAGCTGAGTTGGACAAATTTTTGTTTATTGACAACAGACTCCAGGGTCAGAGGGGGCAGGCAGAAACGTGTAGTTAAAACCACATTCAGACCCATTCTGGTTCTACCTAATGGTGGTGGATCAGGCTTGATGAGCCAAAAGACCTACTCATGCTCTTATTTCTTATGATTTTACAATGGATTCTTTTCCAAAAACACAGCCATCATCTCCAGAATTCCCCATGAATCTGTCCTTAGCCTTCTCCTCATTTGTTTTCTGTGCCATGTTGATATTGTCTGAAGAGTTGGGCATTAGCTTCCAGGGGGTGGCACGGTGGCTCAGTGGTTAGAACTGCTGCCTCACAGCACCAGAGACCCAGGTTCGATTCCACCCTTGGGTGACTGTCTGTGTGGAATTTGCACATTCTCCCCATGTCTGCATGGGTTTCCTCTGGATGCTCCAGTTTCCTCCTACACTCCCAAGATGTGTAGGCTAGGTGGATTGGTCATGCTGAACTGCCCACAGTGTTCAGGGATGTGTAGATTAGGTGGGTTATAGGGGACAGGTCTGGGTGGGATGATCTGAGGGTCAGTGTGGGCTTGTTGGACCGAAGGACCTGTTTCCACACCATAGGGATTCTATGATTCTATGATGTGATATTAAGCTCTATATCTCTACACTCTTTCTCAAAGCCTCCACTTCTTCCCAATAACCAGTCTCTGATGAACCATCACTTGTTCCAGCTTTATGTAGGGAAGATGAAAGCTATCATTTTCACCATTGCAAACTCCTACCTCTCTCTCCTGACTTCAACTCTATCCCTGACCATTTCTCAGACAAAATCAGGGCGTTTGAAATCATAGTGGCCTTTGCCGCAATTGAATTTCCCTACCTATCTCTGCTCCATAAGAACGTCTGTGTGCTTCCTCCTGTGTGATATTACCTGCCTCTGTCTTTACTCCAGACAGTCTGCTACTGAAATCTTCATACATACATTTAATCACCTTCTGACTCAAAGTCTGTCATGTTTTCTGACTGGTTACCGTTGTCCATAAACTTCAGCTCATTCAAAACTCCACATCCATCCTGTAACAAATAAAATTTCACCCATCAACTTTGCCTTTACTGATCAACATTCATTTTCAGTTGCCGAGCCTTCACATTTAGACTTTGCATTTAGTTGAATCCCTCTGTGACCTTCTCATCCATATTCACAGTCTCTTTAGACTCAGGATTCTTGTACATGCCTCTTTCTCCTCACTATCCTGGCTACACATTCATCCACAACAGTCCCTGCTGTACGAGGTCATTCCGAAATACCCCAATAACCCCCCCGCTTAAAAATCATGATGTGGAGGTGCCGCTGTTGGACTGTGGTGGACAGGGTCAGAAGTCACACGACACCAGGTTATAGTCCAACAGGTTTACTTGAAATCACAATCTTTTGGAGTTTCACCTGACGAAGCAGCATTCTGAAAGCTTGTGATTTCAAATAAACCTGTTGGACTACAACCTGGTGTTGTGTGACTTTTTGTCCTTAAAAGTCCTTCTCATGATCAAGAGCTTGGTTATACCTTCAAACTTTGTTCAGTATTTGATTTTCCACATGCCTGTTTTTAGTCATTTCTCAACCTCGGGTATTATCTCTGCTGAAGATGTTACATAAATGCAGATTATTGTTGTTGCACAGCTACTGCTCAGCTGGAAACTACCTAGGTCTGAAAATTACTTGAAGCAATCGAACCTCAAATGTTCACCAGGATTCATTTGCAATCCTCTTAAATGCACCATTTTGAATTGGTGGACAGTTAAGAGTTTCTAATTCTCATTTATCACTGAATTTCATAAACTGAAATGTAATTTACAACTGATATTTTAATACATTTTGATAGATCTGCTCCCAGAGGTGTCCTGGCCCAGAGCCCTTAAACATTCTAGCTGATAATGGAAAGTGCACATTGCTGAAGTTCTAATGCATATTTCAAATATACAATGCTGCTAATATTTTCTGGTCTCACTTTTAATTATTATCCAAAATCCGGTAACACCAAGAGAATATTTTCCTTTTGCTGTTTTGGTGCTGGGATTTTGAATGCCAGCCCCTCGCAAATTTATCAAAATCTCCCAAGGAACACTTCAGGAAAATGTTTAATTTACCTGTGTCAGTTGGTAGGCGAGTACAAGGCCTGGGAAAAGTGTGGGTGGACCCAGATAAACATAGAAATAGTGAGATAAAATCTGAGCTGAAAATGCAGCATGCTGAATTCATGGTCTTCAATGTAACATAATATTAGCCTCTCCCTTAACTATGTGAGTCAGAACTTGCTCAGTTTACGTACATTAATGGCAAGTTTGTTAACTCAAAATCATTCCAAACAAAATAATTAGCATTTCCATATATTTCATATTTCAATCACATTTGAGACATTCATGGCTTCTGTCCTAACTATGATCCCACACAATGAGGCTTTTTTGTTACTGACCATAGTTACCTGAGGACTCGTTACATTTTCCTTTTAAAATTCAGCGAAACAGACCAAAGGAATGTAGCATGCTGGGATTTTATAACAATATTAAATACTTCAATCCCCTTAGGAATGTAATAGCACAGCTTTTACTGAGAGGGAAATATTGCTCTGCCCTCATTTTTGTATGGAATACAGTGCCTGAAAGCATGGTTTAATTCTGCACATTTCTGCAGTTGCACTGTTTACTCAATTAAAGTAACTCTGTATCATTCTAGAATGATATTTTCACCTACATGTGAGAAGTAACATTCTGAAGGCAGGTCACACATCCTTACCTTGGAATAGAAAAGAAATGGAATAAAAATGTACATAACGTACATAAATCTGAGGATTGGGAGCAGTTTAGAATTCAGCAAAGAAGTACCAAGGGATTGATTCAGAAAAGGAAAATAGAGTATGAGAGTAAGCTTGCAGGGAAGATAAAGACTGATGGTAAAGATTTCTATAGGTATGTGAAGAGAAAGAGATTGGTAAAGACAAATGTAGTTCCCCCACAGACAGAAATGGGGGAACATGTAATAGGGGATAGAGAAATGGCTGAGCAACTGAATATATACTTTGGTTCTGTCTTCATAAAAGGGGATATAAATCGGATACCAGAATTGTTGGAGGATGCAAGATTTAGTGAGAGGGAAGAACTGAGGGAGATCAATATTAGTAAAGAAATAGTGCTGGGAAAATTGTTGGGATTGAAGGCTGCTAAATCCCCAGGGCCTGATAATCTACATCCCAGAGTACTTAAGGAAGTAGCTCTAGAAATAGTGGATGCATTGGTGGTCATCTTCTAGGACTCTATAAACTCTGGAACAGACCCTGCAGATTGGAGGGTGTTTAATGTGACTCAAATATTCAAAAAGGGAGGTAGAGAGAAAACAGGGAATTATAGACTGGTGAGCCCAACATCGGTAGTGGGGAAAGTTTTTGAATCGATTATTCAAGGCTTTTATAGCAGAGCTTTAAGAAAGCTGTAGCAGGATCAGATAGAGGCAGTATGGATTTATGAAGGGGAAATCATGCTTGACAAATCTGTTGGAATTCTATGAAGGTGTAATTAGTGGAGTTGAGAAGGGGGAGCTAGTCAACATAATATATTTGAACTTTCAGAAAGCATTTGACAAAGTCCCACATAAGAGATTAATGTGTAAGATTCAAGCACATGGGATTGGGGGAAGTGTATTGAGATGGGTAGGAAACTGGTTGGCAGAGAGGAAACAAAGAGTAGGAATTAATGGGTCCTTTTCAAATTGTCAGGCAGTAACTAGTGGGGTGCCACAGGGATCGGTGCTGGGACTCCAGCTTTCACGATATATATTAATGATATGGATGAGGAAATAAAATGTAACATCTCCAAGTTTGCAGATGATACCAAATTGGGTGGGAGGGTGAACTGTGACGATGATGCAGAGATCCTTCAGCATGATCTCGACAGGTTAGGTGAGTGGGCAAATCAATGGCAGATGCAGTATAATTTGGATAAATGTGAGGTTATCCACTTTGGAAGCAAAACAAGAAAGTAGATTATTACCTGAATGGCTGTAAATTGGGAGAGGGGAGTGTGCAGCGAGACCTGGGTGTCCTTGTGTACCAGTTGTTGAAGGTAGGCATGCAGGTGCAGCAGGCGGTAAAGAAGGCAAATGGTATGTTGGCCTTCATTGCGAGAGGTTTTGAGTACAGGAGCAGGGATGTATTGTTGCAGTTGTACACAGCCTTGGTGAGGCCACACCAGGAATATTGTGTGCAGTTTTGGTCTCCTTTTCTGAGGAAGGATGGTCTTGCTGACAAGGGAGTGCAGTGAAGGTTTACCAGGCCGGTTTCGGGGATGGTGGGACTAATGTATGAGGAGAGATTGATTAGGTTGGGATTGTTTTTGCTGGAGTTCAGATGAATGAGGGGTGTTCGCATAGAGGCTTATAAAATTCTAATAGGACTGGACAGGGTAGATGGAAGGAGGGTGTTCCAGATGGTCTGTGTGTGTTCAGAACCAGGGGCCACAGTCTGAGGATTCAGGTAGGCCATTTAGGGCGGAGATGAGGAGACATTTCTTCACACAAAGAGAGGTGAACCTGAGGAATTCATTACCACTGGAAATAGTTGATGTCAAGACATTGAACGTATTCAAGAGACAACTAGATACAGCACTTGGGGTGAATGGGATCAAAGGGAGAAAGCAGGATTACGCTGTTGAGTTGGATGATCAGCCATGATCGTAAAGAATGGCAGAGCAGGCTCAAAAGGCCAAATGGCCTCCTCCTGCTCTTATCTTCTATGTTTCTATGTTAATAGCTGAAAACAATGCAATATTTAATGGGTGAATGCAGGTCTAAATTTTTTGAAATGTGTTTTTGTAATATGAAGATAAACACTGAATCATTGAATATCATTAAATATAAAGACATCCAGAAGTTATAGTGATAGTAAGAACTGCCGATGCTGGAGTCAGAGATAACACAGTGTGGAGTGGAGGAGCACAGCAGGCCAGGCAGTATCAGAGGAGCAGGAAAGTTGACGTTT
>NC_063360.1:23613290-23638094 GCF_021869965.1 Rhincodon typus | reverse complement strand
CTTCGACCTGTTTGTTTCTTCTCCACCTATCCTCTCCTCCATCCCTCTTCTATCCGCCTCCCACTCTCTCCCTATTTATTTCAAAACCCCCTTCCCCTCCCCCTTTTCTGATGAAGGGTCTAGGCCCGAAACGTCAGCCTCTCTGCTCCTATGATGCTGCTTGGCCTGCTGTGTTCATCCAGCCTTGCACCAGCGTTTATTTTTAACTGTGGCACACTATCTGATAATATTGAGATACTCAGCTTGTATTGAACTTGAAATTAGTGCGATATCTATTGGCTTATAGAGTCATAGACTCATACAACATGGAAACAGACCCTCAAGTGTAACCAGTGCACGCTGACCAGTTCCCAAACAAAACTAGCCCTGCCTGGCTGTGTTTCGCTCATTTCCCTTTCCTATTCATGTACTTATCCAAATGTCTTTTAAACATTGTAACTGTACCTGCATTCACCATTTCCTCACACAGTTCATTCTACACACTAACCACTCTCTGTGTAAAAAATGTTGCCGCTCCCTTATGTCTTTTTTAAATCTTTCTCCTCTCACCTTAAAAATATGCCCCCTAGTTTTGAATGCCCCACTTAAGGACAAAACCTTTGCTATTCACCTTATCTATGCCCCTCATGATTTTAAAAACTTCTACAAGGTCATCCAATGAAAAAAAGTCCCAACCTATCCAGCCTTTACCAGGCAACATCCTGGTAAATCTTTTCTGAATCCCCTCCAGTTTAATAATATCCTTTCTATAACAGGGTGACCAGAACTGCTCACAGTACTCCAGAAGAGGCCTCACCAATATGACCTCAATATGATGTCCCAACTCTTATAATCAAAGATCTGAGCAATGAAGGAAAGCATGCCAAAAACCTTCTTAACCACCCTGTCTACGTGTGATGCAAATTTTTAAAATATCTTCTTGGCAAAAGGCTAAGTCTGGATCATTTATTTCGCCTGGGAGTACATTTGGCTCTCCTGCTGTTGCTTCCCATTCTATGTCATGAAAATCTTTCTGTCAGTGGCTATTGGCTTCTTGTCGCTCTGTGACCGTGACAAACTTCGACACATTTTCTGAAATCAACTACTGTTTTACAGGTAAAGAATTCTTTTCTACGGCTATTATGAACACTGTCTTTTCAATGCCTTGTTCAGAGATGTGTAGCTGGTTACAGCCGTGGATCTAATAGAGACTGCAGAAATACTTTGAGAATTTGTGATGCTTTCTCAATCCTAAGTAGAGGGTAAGTTTCCTATGAGTTTTTGCATTGAGCGCCTGGTAATTGACACAGATCTTGAGTTTTCTGTCTTTCTTTGCCATGAGGACAAGAGGAGAGGTGTATGAACTTGACAATTCTCAGATGACACCTTGCTTTCAAAGACTTCTGTAGGTAGTCCTGCACTTCCTCTCAAAATAGTGCGATCCAGCATTAAGGAATCGTTACTGGGTAATCACCTTTAGTCACAATCCTATTGTTTACCAGGTCACAATACCTATAGTCATCTTACCTTTACTGGAGGTCCCCTGTACTTGGTGAGAATAGAAACATCTGCCTCCTCTGGGTCTCCATCTCACTGATGTCTATATTTGAAATGAGGTTAGAGATGTCTCTTCCATTCAGGTCACTGTTTGACAGTAGCAGGTTTAAAGACACTTATGGGTTTCTTGTTCAGAAGTAAACATCTTTGTCACTGAAATTAGCAATTTGCATGGATACCTTGCCCTTTTCTGACATAATGATGAGGCTGGCTCCTACAGTTCTACCAACTGGGAGCTCCACAACATGTGGTGAGGCCTGAAGTCAACTCACTGGACTTGGCTGGCACAAGTCTTCAAGAACAATGAAGCTTGTGGGCCCAATTCCCTACTACCCCAGCAGGCCTAAGCTCCTGTACAGGCAGATATACCTTGAGTCTGTGCAGCAAATTCACAAACTCTTGTGCCCTATCTAACTGCTCAAAGCAGTCACCATGTGTGTTTCCAATGACGGCCAGCTAATTCTTAACACAAATGCCACAGGTTTTCTCAACTTCCTTACTGCTATTGATTGGGTCACAAATTACCAGAAACTCCAAGCTATGAAAATTGTAACTGACAATAGATAGGGCAAGCTCAATGTAACTGTGACAGTGACATATCTAACTCCTGAGAAACAGAGACCCGGATGATGGAATACATGACAATCAGCTCACGCCCCTCAGCAAGATGCTGTCAGAAAAGCAGGTGAATAACAGTCAATGTGTACACTCCTGTGTCATGTCGACACGATGTTTCCACCCTGTTAAAATGTCATGCTTAGTCTGAGCCCCTTCCTGTAGGAATCTGGCACCCCACCTGGCAGTGAATGGGAGTTGAGGGTAGTCGAGTTTGAAGTGCACAGACCTGTCACAATTCAAACACCTCTTTGGACTTGCTTTCGTGGGTAGAGTGGAATTAGCCACAAGGATCACAGTGGAGATAGGACAGCAAGGACTGGGCCTGTGCTTGCTGTGTAACAGTCTATTCTGCCTGACTCTTCAGGCTGAGATCTATATCTTTCCTGACACCGCCTGATGGTAATCTCTTTCCTGCTCTGAAAGCCCACTCTTTCCCAGTAAGGTAGATGATGTGATTCCACACTTTAAAGAAGGACAATTGAGGCTAGTTACTATGAAGTCTCGTCAACTTCATCCTCCAATCCCTCCCTTGGTAGATTTTTAGCTAATTGTCCCTCGATGATTTGAAGGAGGGATCCAGGAAGACAATTTGGTCAAACAACTTCACCAGCTCCAGATCCAGAAACCCAGTCCTCTCCTTCAGCTTGCTCACTCTCAGGCCACCTTTGCTGTAGCTGTGCCAGGCTAATGCTGTCCCCATAACCTCCTTGTCAGTACGGCAAAGATCTGCTGTGGAATTCTTTGATCATCTGTACTATTTCCCAATATTTTCTGATGGACTTTCCCATACAGATGTTCCATTACATTTGCCATCTGCTCATTCATGTTGGGGCTGCTGGATGGCATAAGTAATTTATGTTCTCAATCCAGTCTTCAATTACATGATCAATGTGTGACTCCAGTCTTTCCCCACATCTGTCCAGTTTCTAGTGATTGGCAAGTAATTCATCAAACCACTTCCTTCCACATCAAAGGAATATATGTGGGGAACCCAGTCTGGTTTTGGACTACAGGGTCCAATTCCCCCTGCCACTGAACCACGAATGATGGCAGAGCAGTATCTATTGATTAGAGATAGCAAAACTGCAGATGCTGAAGTCAGAGGAGCTGTGGAGATGGGGGAACACAGCAGGTCTGAAGAAGGGTCCCGACCCAAAATATTGACTTTCCTACTCCTCTGGTGCTGCCTGAACTGCTGTGCTCCTTCAGCTCCACACTGTGTTGCCAGTGACTATTGCTTCTTTCATATACTGATAAGTTTTATGTCATAATCTATGTTACCAATTGCATAAAGACATGTGTTAACTTGATCAGCTTCTAATTTCATATCTAGTTTGGAGGAAAGTCGATATCTAACAATTGTTTTCTCCAAGATAGTCAACCGTATATTCTTTTTAGCCCATCTCTGAAATGAAAATTATTATGCTGCGCATTTATTTCAGACTGTCACTGTGAATATCATTTACTTTAGATAGCTAGCCATATGCATTTGCTGCAATAAACAATTCCAAACCTGTTTTACTCTGGACAACCAACAGTTACGTGACAAGAATACATTTAAATCAAGCCAACCAGCCAGAATTTCAGCACTCTCCAACTCTCGAAAGGACATCAGTGCCTGATTTTCACATCCCTGTCAATTTGCTTAGAGACAATATACAATTCAACTACAAGATGGCAGCGCCAGCAAAGGTAGGCCTTTTGGCATGTCTGCTCAAGGTGGCCGCTTCCTTTCTTCTTTCCTTATTCATTTTGTCTTCTTTCTTTTTCTTTTTCTTCATCTTCTTCCTGTCGTTGGCAGTGGAGAAGATGACACACAGAGGAGAGCGGCTGGAGTGGGACTCTTGATGATCCGATGGCCCAGTATGGCAGTGAAGCCAGGGATTCCTGGTTGTGGCATGTCCAGAACAGGGAATCCAGGTGTCAGCCAGGCAGCAGCTAAAGCAGAGCCAAGGACTGCAGGTTGTGTGGGCCCACAGCAAGGGTCTCCTGGCTTTCGGTGAGGCGACGGCAGCAGCAGGAGTGGAGCCAGGGTCTCCTGGTAACGGGTGAGGTGGGCCCAGCAACAATGGGATGGCACGTGAAGAGTGGTGACTCCAATGATGGTGGGTCTGGTATAGGCTGCAATGTGAGTGTTGTTGGTCGGCCAGCTCAGGGCTTGGAATGCATGGTGGACCCGGCAGGGCGAAGATGGGCGCTCTTTTAGCTTTTTCTTTTTATTCTTGAAGTTTTCGAATGGTGCCAGATTGTGGCGACTGTTGAAGCTTTTCACTGCATTTACCGTGTTGTTCCTTGTAGAGTACAAGTGACAATAAGTCATCAGTCATTCAGGTATGTCATGGTGAATACTTGACCCTAATCTAGTGCATCCTGTGAGGCAGGAGGTTAAGATGTCATACCTCAATACCAGCCAACTTTGACAGAGGTAGCCCCCAGATCTCATGACTGTGAAATCCTAAAATAACAATCTGCCACACGTACAGGCATTGAAAGGGTTGCTCATGTGACATTGACATGTTGTTATATCAAGAGTCATCATCTGAGCACCTTCCTGCCCTCCCACTTCTCCTCGCCCACTCTGGCCACTGCTCTGTGGCAAAGCAGATGCAATAACTCTACTTAGATCAATGAAGTGCTGCATGAATACAGTTTACTCTGAAGAAAGGCTGTCCTTGAATCCTCTGTTCTTGGAGATACTGCACACTTCAAAGTTACCAGAAAAAGGGATGGAATTGTTCACCAGCGAATGGAGCCTGTAAGTGGGGACTGAAGTAAAATGGCTTCTGTATTTAATTGGAAGAAGTGTCTGCTCGTTAAATACTGAATGTCAGACAAACAGTTTGATTATAAGGCAACAGTTGAGAGGTCAGTGCATCTGGTATAGAGGTTGAGCCAGACATCATGAGCATACATGTGAAGACTAATGCTGTCTTTTCAGATGATGTTGCTGAGGGGATAGCATGTAGGTGAGAAACAGGAGTAGGGCCAACCATTGTCCTGGAGGAACACCAAAGGTAGCTGTGTGGTAACAGGAAGAGAAACCACGGCAACCAATACGTTGACTGCAACTAAATAAATAAATTATATTTCCAATAAATAAATAAGCAGCTCCACTCAGCTCCATGACAGTGGGAACATTCCCTTTCATTTTCTTTTTCCACCCAGAACTTGGGCATCAGTGCATGCATTGTCCAGTGTGCACAGAATGTACCAGTGACCAGGCAGCAGCTTAGAGGGAACATTGGTGAGAAGCATTAGAGGACAGTCGTGTGGTGGACTGTAGCCAAAGCTGCAGGCAAGTCTCGAAGGATAAAGAGTGAAACGTTATCTTTCTCATGGCATCATAAGATGCAATTTGACATTAATTCTAATTTTAAATCTATGTTTCATAACTGATTCATTTTTAATCTTTTGACAACAGTGAAACAAACTGATGACGACAACAGACATTTTGTAAAATTACAGTAATAATTTTAATGTCATTTACATTTCAGTATATCAGACTGTGATTATGTACAGCAGTGAGATATTCTCCTAGATATGTATTGATGATGGAAATCAGATAACATTTGAACTTTCATTCAATAAGTTACAGTCATGAGCAAACTTGAGTTGCATTTAAAGTCTCACCAATATTCTTTCAACTCTTTGCTCTCCCCAAACATTTCTTCAACTAGCTGTTGTTTTGGAAATACGTTTGCTGTTAAAAAGACAAAGGTTTCAGCTAAGTGACAATAAATATTCTCATAAAATGACAATAAACATGAATAGCAAAATGACGCTGAAAAGAAAGCTCTTTTCTGTAAACACCTAGTCTGTTTATTCCTGTACATTGCTCCCTAGTTAAAGGTTATTACATGTAATTCAATAAACAGAGCAACAAACAATAAAACAGGTCTTAGTAGCCTTGTAGGTGCCACAAAAGAAAGGTATAAATGAATTTGATTTTAACCATGAGTGTCTTCTGAAAATGCTGATTTACAATATTGGTGCTTTTATTTTGTTCATTCATCTGGGCAACACTTATTGCCCATCCCCAATTGCCCTGGAGAAGGTGATGAGAGCTGCATTTTCGAAAGACTGCAGTCCTTGAGGAGTAGGGACACCCACAATGCAGTGCTCTTAGGAAGGGAGTTCCTTGATCTTGATCCTGCAACAGCAACAGAACAGGGGAATGGTTCCAACTCTGGATGGTGTATGGTTCAGAGAAAATCTTGCAGGTAGTGGTGTCCCCCTGTGTCTGTTGCCCTTGTCTGTTCAGGAGATGAACACCTAAATGTTTGTCGTTATTTTGTTTTGTATGTACAGTTGAAGAAAAATAAGTTAACTGAACCAGGAGGCTGTCTGAGGGAATTTAGGGAAGTTTAGCCCCCTTTTTAAAGAACTCATTGGACAAAGTGAAGCCTATGATGTAAATTTGTTAACCAGTAGTTTATTTCTTTTTTTTTTGCAAAAACATACTTTATTCATAAATTATCTACAAGTACATAGAAAGGTCAAAAAGCGGTTCGATGCAGACTTTACAGAAAAAACTACATTGGAATTTGGCATTCTTCAGAGATTCCATCCTGTTGCAAACAAAACATGCAAGGAAACTATTTACATTCCATTATAGCAATGAGGGGTTCTTGGACATAATAGACCCTCATCATATTTTGGCACATAAACCTTAGCTAGTGGTCTAAGCTGTCACAAGCTTTAGTGTGTCCCTCAGTGTGTAGTCCTGGAATTTGGAATGTGCCAGTCTGTTAGACTTGTGGTCAAAGATGTTTTCTTTTACAAATGTTTTCACAAGGGACAGGTAATATAGAACAGTCCAACTATTTGGAGCATTCCATGGCAACGAAGATAGGCCCAGCCTTCATAACTCCCAGGACAGGTAGAACCTCAGTGCGTAGTGACACATAGTGTTTGTGTACCGAGGGTATACACACAGCTTGATGCAGCCACGTACAAAGGTGACTATCAGCGTTGGATAAGTCCTTCCCCCCATTATCCAGAGCTTTATGCATGGTGTCCCTGGGGACACAGTCCAACTTTGACCTCCAAATGAAGTAGAAGATGGCTTGGGTGACTGCAGGGTGCAGTCTTGGGGAATAGGCTAGAGCTGCACCACGTGCAGCAACGCTGACAGTACCTCACACCTGATGACCAGGGTTTTACCCACAAAGCTGCCATCTGCCCAGTTTCTGCCTCACCTTGGCAATGCAGTCCTCCCAAGTTTTAGCCCATGCCCCGTGCCCTCCAAACCATATTCCCAACACCTTCAGGCTTTCTATCCTAATGGTGAAGGTGATAAAGAATTGGTCGGTCCAGTTCCCAAAGAACATGGCCTCACTCTTGCCTTGATTTACCCTGGCTCCCAAGGCCAGTTCAAACTGGTCACACATCCTTATGAGTCTGACAGGACATCCAAGCAGAAAACTTTGATGACATCCATGTACAGGGAGGCTTTGACCTGAAGGAGTAGTCATCCATCTCAGGTTTGCATCCTTCCTGACGGACTCAGCGAAAGGCTCTATACAATACACAAACAAGGCAGGAGAGAGTGGGAAGCCCTGCTTGAGTCCAGATCTGATCGGGAAGCTTTCTGATTCCCACCCATTTATTGCGACTGCGCTAACAATGTTGGTGTAGAGCAGTCGGATCCAATTGCAGATTCCCTCCCCAAAGCTCATTCTTATGAGCATGTCCCACATGTAGGTTTGTGATTTCCTCTCAAAGGCCTTCTCCTGATCCAGGCTGATGAGGCAGGTGTCCATCCCACCGTCATGCACGTAGGCGATCATATCCCTGAGGAGTGCAAGGGTCGCTGAGCTGTTCCTGCCTGGTACAGCACCAGTTTGGTTAATTTTCAAATACCTTTTCAGATTTTTAGATCACCACACTGTCCAATAAACGTTTAAGTATGGCCCTGTTACTGGGCGAGCTCCTTAATCTCTGTGGTGTGGATCCTTCGATCAGGGATGAGGCAGCTGTCCTGTTCCTCTCTATGGGCATTGCCCCTTGATCAGGGCTAAGGGAGCTGTCCTGCCCCTTGCTGGGGCATTGTCCCAATCAGTTGTCATTGGGCAGAGATGAAACCAGGATGTGCTCTGAATTGGGTTGTCATGCTCTGCTCCTGGTTGCCCGGAGATATGCTGTGCTGGAGACTTCATGGTTCCTGAAATCAGGAGGTGGGGTTTCACTGGACCCCTCACAATGTGCACTATTTCTTGCTGCACACCCATCTTGCTGCTTTGCTGCTTCTCCTCCTCAAGACCATCTTCCAACACATCTTCACCATCAAAAGAGGAGTCACTGGTGTGTCCTTGGAGTTGCTGCCTCTTTCCACTCTGCTGCTGGCCTGTGTGACTGAAGGGTTTTCCTTTTGAGGTTTCTACTCACAACCTGCCACTCATCTCCCTGTTTGTTCACTGCCTCCTCCTCCTCCTCCTCCTCTAAGTGACTCTGTATTCTCAAGTGGAGGTTCAGTTAGTTTATCACTTTCTGGAGCATCTTCCTTTCTTTCTCCACAAGTCTTCTCCTCCTTCTGACTGACTCTTCTCTCTGTAGACTTGCTGGAGGGTATCTTCTTGGGGTCCACTTCGGATGATTTGAACATATGCTAGTCCCCATCTTGTACAGGTGGCCTGCTTCCCCACACAGGTTGCAGTTCTTGGACTCCCTGCAGTCCTTAGTCAGGTGGAATTCCCGCAGAGGATCACTTTACAGTCTGCTGCTATGTGCCCTGTCCTCCCATGGGTTCGGCACGGTCTAAGCTGCCCCACATATGCCAGGTAACCTCAGCTCCCTCTCATCACGAAGCTGGAGGGATGAAGGAGGATGTTCCCACTGTTGCCCACTTTCAGGGTCACCTTGACCTGCTGCTTGCTGGTCCAGATTCCGAAGCGGTCCGTTGCGTAGGTATCCATCAAGCTGCATGTAACTTCCCAGGGAGGCAGGAAATCTGACGTGGAGGTTGTACATATGGATTGTAACAATTCAGCAACTCTGCACTGGGTTGATGAACAACGGTGCCACAGACAGGATGGTGAGGGGCCATCACCTCCTTTCTCCTAAAATGCTTTCAGGAGACATTCACATTGTTTCACATTCAAGGATGTTCTGAGGAAGGGTCACCGGACCCGAAACGTTAACTCTGTTTTCTCCTCCACAGATGCTGCCAGACCTGCTGAGCTTTTCCAGCAACTTTGTTTTTGTTTCACATTCGAGAAGGTCACTTTGAAATATCCCCTGCTGGGGAAATCCTGCAGACAGAAAAAACATTTTTTTTTTACTTCAACAACATACATTATTCGTAAAAATCATCTATAATTAATACAAGGATTCTAAATCATGATTGTACAGTCTTTGCAGAGAGAAGTAAAACAATTATTTAAGACAGGTAGCAAAGGCAAGCCAGTGAATTAAGGGACAGTGAGCCTGACATCAATGATAGGCAAGTTATATTGGAGAGGATACTGAAGGACAGGATCAACCAACATTTGCATAGTCAAGATCTGATTAGGGATAGTCAGCATGGATTTGTGTGCAGGAAGTCATGTCTGACAAATCATTTAGAGCTTTTCAAAGAGGTAACCAAGAGGATAGATGAGGGTAGGGCAGTGGATGTTGTCTCCATGGACTTTACTAAGGCCTTTTGCAAGATCCCGCATGGCAGGCTAGTCATGAAGGTTAGGTCACATGGATCCAGAGAGAGCTAGCTAAATGGATTCAAAATTGGCTCAATGGTAGGAAGCAGAGGGTGTTGGTTGAAGGTTGTTTCTTGGACTGGAGGCCTGGGACTAATGGTGTACCACAGGGGTTGGTGCTGCGGGCTTTGTTATTTATTATTTAAATGAATGATCTGGATGGGAATGTACGAGGCATGATTAGTAAGTATGATGATGATACAAAATTCGGAAGGTTATCAAAAATTGCAGAGGGATCTTGATCAGATGGGGTAGTGGGCTGAGGATTGGCAAATGCAATACAATACATATAACTGTGAGGTGTTGAACTTTGGAAAGTCAAACCAAGGTAGGGCTTATACAGTAAATGGTAAGATTCTAAGCAGTGTTGTGGAACAGAGGGACCTAGGAGTACAAATACACAGTTTGTTGAAAGTAGCATCACAGGTAGACAGGATGGTGAAGAAGGCATTTGACCTTCATCAGTCGAGGCAGTGAGTATAGGAGTTGGGATGTTATGTTACAGTTGTGTAAGTTGATGGTGAGACCGCACTTGGAGTCTTGTGTACAGTTTTGGTCACCCTGTTATAGGAAAGACATAGTTAAACTGCAATGTGTGTAAAGAAGATTTCCGAGGATGTTACAAGGACTAGTAGGCCTGAGTTGTAGGTAAAGGTTGGCTAGGATAGGGCTTTTAACCTCGGAACATAGGAGAATGAGGAGTGACCTTATTGAGATGTATAAAATCATAAGGGGCATAGATAGGATGAATGCATATAATCTTTTTCCCAGGGATTGATAACTGGGGGGCTCAGGTTTAAGGTGAGAGGGAGAGATTTAAGAAGGACCTGAGGGGCAACTTCTTCACACAGAGAGTGGTACAGATATGGAATGAGCTGCCAGAGAAAGTGGTTGAGGCAGGTACAATAGCAACATTTAAAACCATTTGGATAGGTTCAAGGATGGGAAGGGTTGAGAGGGATATGGACCAAATGCGAGCAATTGGAACTAGCTGAGTGGGCACCTGGTCAGCATGGACCAGTTTGGGTCAAAGGGCCTGTTTCCACGCTGTATTACTCTTAGACTCTTTAACCTAAACATTGGAATATTTCTCAGAGCTTTTTGACAGTTGCAAAAACAAAGACATTTCATGCAACCTCAGGGAACTATTTGTTTTCATTTTGACGCAACGCTTGGAACCCACAGCAATCCAGGAGGATCCTTTCTGTGAAGAAGCTCCAATCAACCCACGTACCTTCCTCCACCTTCTTCACAGTCACCCTTACTGTGTTCCAGACACTCAGTGCTTGCATTGACCATAGCTCCTGGTTAGCTGGACACTGAATTTGTGTCAGGCCAACACCAGCATAAAGATCCATCAACAGCAGCTCACTTCAACCAATAATCCTCCAATGTCCAATCACAATCCAGCAATGACCTTGAGGTCTTCTCATGACTAGCAAATTGGAACTTGCCCTTGATCTTAGCCAAGAACAAGCAGTTCATTTACATATCTAGGGGAAGATTCATTCTACTGCCTCAATATCATCCTAATCATAGTGAGAATATTGCACTTGTTAGCTTGTTAACTTGGTGAATAGAATGAGAAGAATTCCTCAATTCAGTGTTTATTAGTACGATGAGTGATTGACGAATATGGATTACAAACACATGGTCAATTTGTAGCAACCTACTGAAAGAGACGGTTTCATTTGTGCTGGCAAAGGACTCGTTAATTACTTTGGAAACAACCAAACTCTGAATTGTTGCAAATAATGGTTTGCAGCACTTATGCTTGTCTGACTTTATTGAAGTCTTTGCAAAAACAACAGAAGGGAGTAGTCAGGGTAATGCATTAGACTTAACATATTTGTTTTAAAGGTCAGATACCACAGAGTGGATTCATGATTAATGTCCAGACATATAAAATCATGAGGGACATAGATAAGATGAATAGAAAAGGTCTTTTCCCTAGGGTGGGGGAGTTCAAAACTAGAGGGAATATTTTTAAGGTGAGAGGTGAAAGACTTAAAAAGGACATGAGGAGTAATTTCTTTGCGCAGAGCGGTTTGTGTGTGGAATAAACTGCCAGAGAAAGTGATGAGTGCAGGTACAGTTACAACATTTAAAAGACATTTGGATAATTACATGAATAGGAAAGGTTTAGAGGCATATGGGACAAATGTAGGCCAGTGGGACTAGTTTAGTTGGGAACATGATTAATGTGGTCTGGTTGGACCAAAGGGTCTATTTCTGTGCTGTATGACTCTATGACTTTATATGGAGTCAGGGAGCAAATAGGACAATGGATTGCAAGCTAACTACAAAACAGAAAACAGAGAGTTGATGTTTAAAAATTTACCCAGATTAGAAAAAGGGTCAGAAATGATGTTCCACAAGGATTAATGCTGGGAGGTCTATTGTTCTTCATTGACGAAATGAGTTGGATTTGCTAACTGGATGTAAAATTTCAGAATTTACACCATACCTAATTGAAGAGTGTAGTTAAAACAAGGGAAAACTATGGCATAATACAGGAAGACTTTAATAAACTTGCAGAATAGGCTTGTATTTTTAAAAATTCTTTCATGGAATACAAGTATCATTGATATGACCAGAGTTTGTTCTCCATCCTAATTGTCGCTGAGAAGGTGGTGATGTGCCACCTCCTTGGGGTTAGGACACTGCAGTCAATCCCTGTGGGTACTGCAAATTCCTGTTAGGAAAAGCGATTCAGGATTTTGATCCAATGATAGAGAGCGAAGAGAATTTGGTTCCAAGTCAGGATGCTGACTGTCTTGGGGGCGAGCTCTCAGGTGTGGTGTTCCATTGTTTCTTCTGACCTTGTCCTCTACATGTTAGAGGTTGCAGGTTTAAAAGGTACCCTTGAAGGAACCTTGGTGGGTTGTTACAATACATCTTGCATAAAGTACTCTACCATGTCTATGGTGGTGGAAGTAAATTTTATTTTGGTTAATGAGTTGTCAATCTTTTACCTGGATGGTGTCAGGACTCTTGACTTTTGTTAAAGCTCACATACCCAGGCATATGGAGAATATTTAGTTAATTTCCTGAACAGGCTTTGAGGAGGTAAGTTACTTGCCTCAGAATTCGCTTTATCTGACCTGATTCTGTAGCCATAGTATTTATATGGCTAAGGCTAGTCAATTTCCAGTCATAGTGGGGGAGTCAACATTTGTAATGCCTTTGAACGTTAAAGGGAGATGGTTGGATTCTCTCTTGTTTGAGATGGTCATTACCTGGCACCTGTGTAGCAAAATTGTTACTTGCCACTTCTCAGCCCAAGCCTAAATGTGGTCCAGGTCTTTCTGCACATGGACATGGGTTGTTTAAGAATCTGAGGACTTAAAGCTTTGAGAATGACACTGAACATTGACGATTTCACAAACATCCCTGTTATGTTATCTCTTTCTAGATCTCTATCTCAATACAAATGAAGCTGAAGGAAGATACAGAGGCTGAACATAAAATTTAATGGGCCTTCTTATTGCTGCAAATGTGCTGCTTTCTGTGGACGCTAACTGAGATTGATACTGCACATAATATTGCTTCACTTCCTGGATGACAAAATAACTTACACATGCATGTCTTTAAATGAGTACACTTTGCATACGAGGAAGCACGCTATCATAACATTCTCCCTTTTCTTGGATAAAGACAGTGCATACCCCAATCTCTTATTAATGAATACAAGAACAAGTAATTTGTACTGAACCGAACAAGTGGTAGCTATGACCACTATTTACAGCTAACATTCGATTGCAGCAAGAACTTTTGGACACTACTATTCAACGTGTTTCCTGTAGTTTATCCTCTCAGAGTGAATAGGTTACGAGTCTCCTCAACAAGACCTTGTAGCAGACTGGGAAATTCCAGGGTCCAGGACTATGTGCTGAGGGGCACACTAAAGCTTGGGGCAGCTGCTGCCAAGGTGCTGTGGGAAAAGACCACTATCTAAGGTCTTCCCTCTGAAATTAAATGGTGGTCCGTTCAATTATTGAGACTCCTGGTGCCTCAAATATTGTCACACACAATGGAATGAGTGTTAAGAAAGCAATCAGACTTTTAAATCTACCAGAGGATGCCTCTCTGACAGCAGCGAGGGCCAAAAGACACTTGAGTACTGAGAATTCAGGCAGTATGAAGAGTGACAGCGCTTCTACAACGTCAAAAACTGCCTGACAATACAAAAAGAGATTCATGACCTTTCAAGGATGGTGAAGGTTAAGTTGTTTCAGTTGCCACCCCAATACAGTATCAATTAATCAGCCTTTGCTCACCTCCATAGAAATTGTACACTTCTTCTCTCAGCAACAAAGTGCCATGAAACCTCAGTTTGAAGAATGGCAAGACTGAAGCACTGCCTTTACTTCAAACCACTTCTGTCAGTTCACATTAGCAGCCCATGTGGGTTTCTGATCATTTTCAAAGATTTAAAGGAAAATGTATCTCTGTCACTCATCATTGTGTGATGTTTGGGTTTTCTAGAATGTTACAGCTATATTTGTGTCTTTGATATTCTGAAAAGAGGGCAAGAATCTGAACCTGATCTCCAAAGATGCAGCAGTAAAGGACTCGGAGATTTTCACTTCTCTCTCAAGCAACCTTCAGAATTGTGGCATTCTGGGATGGTCAGAAAATTGCCAGTAGTCCTTCCTGAATTTCTGGTTTCTATTGGCATCGGGTGCAAATCCAACATTCAATACTCTGCAGCACAGGTTTACGAGAATACCTCTTCTCTCATCACTTCCACCAACACACTCACACAAATCACAATGAAAGAAAGATCCTCCAGCTCTCGGAGATCCTGGAGTTTTTGGCAGGAGCAACAGCAGAAAGTCAAAAAAGAGCACACCAAGATTTGTGACTTCATTTGAATCACTGAATAAATGAATGATTCTTATTGTCACATATATTTTACAGTGCGAAATACAATAAAATACATACTTGTCTTGACAATTAAAAGTATCCATACAGATTGTCACGAGAATGAGATTGTACAATATTCTTGGACAGCTCTTGGACTAATCGTCATGGTAGGAGCTGAGTCATTTTTCGAAAAATTACCACAGCGAAGAGACTGCACACTTTCAGTAAACTACAAGTCCAATGCAAGTCTTAAATATTGGGAATTTTTGTATTGTATTCCTGGAACTTTTCATCATAAGAATCCAAATTGAGGAATTTTCCAGTAAACTGAATAGAGACATGGATTATCTCTTCCTTGACCAGATAATGAAGAATACAATTGCATACACTCTGTCCCCAGACTGCAGGCACACATCTACATCTAGCCTGTCAGCACTTTTGCTGCCAACAGTTTGAAATTTGGCAGCAGCACAATAACTTAAGTGGAACAATACTGCTGCTTCTGAAGGAGCCAAGATTTATCAAAAGAAGCGTTTGTGTTCAAGTTGCATGACAGGAGGCACCTTTTATTATGTCATTTATGCCACTCTGCAGGTAAGGGACAGAAAAACAATGACTCTTCCCTTTGGGATTAATTTGCTATCTTTCATGTCGCAGATGGACTAAGCAGCTCATGTGAACAATGCAGACCTACTGATACTGTTTGCTGCTTTATGTGCACCTCTTTGAGCCCTGATTGGTTTCGAATGGCCAGAAAGGAAAGATGCTTATAAGAATGATTCACTGACTAGGGTGAATCTGGATGGTTGCACTTTTGTTGCTGTGTGAAGCTGCGGATTCTATTAAACAACAATGAGCACTTCTACTTTACAAATAACTCCTTCAGGAAGTTCCAACTGTGTCTTACATCACTAAGCACTGGGATTCAGCAAACATGGATGCATTTGACACATTTACTGAAAGTTAACTCATGGTCTAATCATTTCTGGCCTAAATATTTAAAAATTCCAATTTATCTTCTACACACAGCTTAGATCGTAATTTACATGCTGGAATGCAGCTGCGTCCTGTAAAACAAATGGAGTTCATTTGCCCATAATTTATATATTAGCTCTGTGTGCATTACGCAAGTTAGGAATGGAAAGATAAAATTCCAAATTTCACTTTTTGGAAGGATGTGAGTTTAAAGCAACAGAGATCTGATTACACCAGAGCCCCACTTCTTTTCTCATTGATCAGAATGTCTAGCCCTTGTGGGGCTATGCTTAAGATGTTCATCTGCAAATGTAGGATTGACATTGTGTGGAATAGAAATGTGTGGGTGCAGAATGGTTGTGTGCTCTCATCCTTCAGACCTGAACCTGCATCTTTGTCTTTCTCACCTCATGACCATTGTGAACTCACAAAAGCCATAGTCCATCCACCTCTGAAGCTCAGAAATATTTGTCAATTCTAGACTCCATTATCTCAATGTTTAGCCAGCCATCCTCTTGATCTGCGTGGTCTATAAACCTCAACCCCACCCCTCACTACTACTCCAATCTCATCCCATATCAACTCCTCCTTACCCCTTATCTTGCTGACCTTGCTGGCTCCTGATTCTCCAATATGTACAATTTGTTGACATCGTGAACTTTCATGGCTTTAGCCCTATCCTTATAAACTCCTCCATGCCACAACCTCTAACTTTTCCTGCCACTGTGTTAACCTGTGAGGCCCATGTGTAGCAGAGCTTAAGAAATCAATGCCCCCACAACCCGATCAATGCATGGACCATTTGAGCAGTGTGCGCAGCTAAGAGGGCACATAGGCCATAACCCGACCAGTCCTCAAAATGCCCAAGCCTCTGACCCTGATCTTTTGTCCATCCTATCCTATGGTGGCTCCCATTAGCATCTTTACCTTTACAGTACTCAACATTCTTAAATTCCCTCCCTAAAAAAGTCATCCCTTTCTTTAAGATCCTCCTTAAAATTCTTGCAGGACAATTTTTGCATGTATACACCTCTATTAAGCACATTAAGTTTTTTCTATTTTAGAAGTCCTGTATAAATGCTCCAAGTAGCTAGATATCGAAGTAATTTTAAGACTAATAGAGTAGAGTTTCCCTGTGTCATTCACAAAAAAACAACCTGCTAAGTGAAAGAGCCCAAAGATAGAAACAAGGTGTTTTGTGGGCGTATTGTGAACTGCCGCACAGTTAATGAGCAGTAAATCTTTAACTTACATGGTCTTGATAACATCACCATCTCACAGCTTTGATGTGATAGTATAAAGGTCTTAGTCTCCAGTTTAATGGGAGACATTTAAAGCTTGACACATTGATGGAAGAATGTTACTCTTTGGAACTGAATAGTTTAATATTAACCCAGACAATGAAATGCTTGTGGCTCATATCTGTTATACCAGGGCCATAACAAACGTCCCATTTTTTAAAAAAAATTCACACATGGGGCATGAATGTCACTGGCTAGCCAGCATATATTGCCTGTTCCTGGTTGTCCTTGAGAAGGTGGTGGTGAGTTGCCTCCTTGAACTGCTGCAATACAAACCGACAATGTCCTTAGGGAGGAAATTTCAGGATTTTGACCCATCAACAGCGAAGGATTGGTGATATATTTCTAAGCCAGGATAGTGATCGGCTTGGAGGGGAATTTGGTGGTGTTCCCATCGATCTTTGCCCTTGTCCTTTTAGATGAGAACTGGTCATATGTTTGGAAGGTGCTGCCTGAGGATCTTTGGTGAATTTCTGTAGTGCATTTTGAAGATATTGTTGAACCTTTCAGTACTATGGTATCCACATTTAGTTCTTAGGTTATGGGAGCTAACCAAAGCACCAGATACAAATACACTTCTGGAAGAGAAGCTCACTGTGACAGATCAGAACATATGCAAATTAAGCACTGAAATCATCTGCAGGAGCACCATTAGCTTAACATCTGAACATCACGAGGAACAATTGTAATCTGGGAAGAAATGAATTCTGTCAGTTTGGAAAATGCTGTCTGTAGTGGCGTCTGGTTTCACACATAGAAATTGATATTTGTGCAAACAAAATTTTTCAAAGCACATCATGCCTTCATTAATCGGTATGACTTATTCTCCATCTGATACTTTATCTAATTCCTAATGGTAAGTTAAGCATATTAAAATAAGCACATAAACTATTGTATGGAAACAATGAGGAACTGAAACATCTTGCTTTATTAATGTGGAGTTTTATTATTTTAACAGCATTTGTCTGATGTGAAAAGTTGGCACAATATTTCACAGGAAAAGCATTTGTCCGTTTGCACTTTTTAATAACTAACCACTTCAGGAGAACAGGAGTCAGTCTTCAAATCGCTATCATTAATAAAACAAATCATGCTCGGAATATTGAAATAAGATCTCCGAGGATTATATTTCCTTCAATGCTGCCATTTTCAGTTTTCTGCTGACTGTGATAAGGTAATTTAAGGATTGTGGGGAGTCAGGGGATTTCCAATTGCGTAAAATTTTCAAAAATAGAAACAGTTGGACAATGTTTTTTCAAAGGTTATTTAGATTATACATTATTGTCCACAAGTAGAGTGGTCACGTCAGATTCAACCTTCAAATGAACTAGTGAAATTTTTTAACCTGTTCCTCCTCTGTTTTCAGCATTTTCTCTCCTAAATCATCATGTCCTGATGGATGACCTTCTTGTATATCATCTAAATGGACAACATATGCTAACAGAGGCAAACTAGACAGTCAAGGGCACTTTCACAACTGAGCTTGAGCTTTTCTACTTCTCACATGTGACATACTTCATGGGACTCCCCACCATTTCAAATGAGAGTTCTGCTTTATTCCCTGCAGTACTTGCTATTGACTGTTCACGATTGCTTATGCATTTTATTTCCAGCATGTATTTTTGGTGGTTTTTGGAGTTCTTTCCTCATCAGTTTATTTCTAATCTGAAACATGTGTGCCTACGTTTCACCAGTTGTTATCGCTTTGCAGAAACTTTTAAAAAGTAGCTTTGGCTCACAGTCAGTGTAGAGACTGCAGCAATTCACAAAGGCGGTTCGACACCTCCTTCCTAAAGGCCGTTGAGGATAGACAGGACAGCTACAACGGTGAAGAGACTGTTACACATCCCCTTTTGGAATGTGTCTTTGTAAAGAAGGTATGGAGAAAGATGCAGAGCATTTGAGAGAGAAAGTTAATCTCAGAGGGAGAAACAGACGAACATTGTGTAGTCAGGGAAGCACTCATGTCCCTTCTTTACAAAAGAAAATTAAGCTCAACATTCACTCATGAAAGGTCATTAAATTTACTATTTAAATTAGGCTCACACATGCACTTGAGATGCTGTAAATTTTGTTGAGGTTTGTCCCAAGCAGCTCCATGGCATAGGACTCTGCTCTACAGGCAGTTCCCTGAAATGCACACCAAGACAAACATCAACTGCTCCTGGAGGACCATCAACTCAGAGAAACACGCTCTTTGGTCTGCCCGAAACTTGCTGGTCTTCCAGTGCAAAGAGTTGAAGTCGACTGAGTATTGCAGCCTGTCACATTCCAAGGTCCACGCTAAAACCTGGGGCAGCACTGTAAAGGTGCAGTGGAGAAAGGCCATTACCTAGAATTGCTAGCATGCCAAACAGTAGAAGCAACAACTGATAGTCAGAGCTAAGTGATCCCCCAACCAACGGATCAGATCTAAGCTCTGCAGACTTGTCACATCCAGCCATGAATGTTAGTGGGCAATTAAATAACTCACTGGAGGAGGAGGCTCCACAAATATCCCCATCCTCAATGATGGAAGAGCCCTGCACAAATGATAAGACTGAAGCACTCACCAAAATCTTCAGCCATTTCTGCCTCCTTCAGTGGTCCCCAGCAGCGCAGAGACCAGTCTTCAGCCAATTCCATTCACTTCACATGATATGAAGAAATGATTGGAGTCACTGGAAACTGGAAATGCTACGGACCTGCACAACATTCTGGCAATTGTACTAAAGACCTGTGTTCCAGAAATTGCAGCACCCCTAGCAAAGCTGTTCCAGTACAGTTACAACATTGGCATCTACCTGACAATATGGGAAATTACTGAGGTATGTCCTGTATAAAAAAAAACGACAAATCCAACCCAGTCAATTGCTGCCCTATTAGTCTACTCTCGATCATGAAAAGTATCATCCACAGAGCTATCAAGCAGCAACTGCTTATCAATAACCTGCTCAGTGATGCCCAGTTTTGGTTCACCAGGGCCACTCAACTCCTGACCTCATTACAGCCTTGGTTCAAACATGGACAAAAGATCTAAATTCCAGAGGTGAGGTGAGAGTGACAGAAAGGCCACATTCGACCGAGTGTGGCATAAAGGAGTCTTGGTGAAACTGGAATCAATGGGAATCCAGCGTCAAACTCTCCGCTGGTTAGATTCATATCTGGCACGTAGGAAGAGCATTGGGTTGTTGGAATTCAGTCTTCTCAGCTTGAGAGCCTCACTGCAGGAGTTCCTCAGGGTAGTGTCCTAAGCCCAACCATTTTCAGCTGCTTCATCAAAGACCTTCCCTCCAACATAAGGTCAAAAATGGGGATGTTCACTGATGATTGCACAATGTTCAGCACCATTCATGACTCCCCAGATTGTGAAGTAATCCATCTTCAAATGCAGCAGGATCTTGTCAGTTTGGGCTTTCAAGTGCTAAGTATCATTCATATCACACAAATGCCAAGCAATGACCATTTCCAATCAGAGACAATCTAACCACCACCCCTTGAGATTCAATGGAGCTAGCTTCACTACATGCTCCAATGTCAACATTCTAGAATTTAGCATTGACCAGAAATTCAGCTGGATTCACCATATAAGTAACAGTGGCTACAAAAGTAGGTCAGAGGCTAGGAATACTGCAGCGAGTAACTTGCCTCCTGACTCCTCAAATTCTGTCCACCATCTACAATACATAAGTCAAGAGTGTGATAATACTCCCCCCACTTGTCTGGGTGAGTGCAGTTGAACAACAATCAAGAAGCTTGACATTAACTAGAACAAAGCAGCTGGCTTGATTGGCACCACATTCACAAACATCCATGCCCCTCACCACTAATGCCCAGTTGCAGCAGTGTGTATTATCTACAAGTTGCACTGCAGAAATTCACTAAAGATCCTGAGACAGTACCTTCCACATCCATGACCTCTTCCATCTGGAAGGGCAAGGGCAGCAGATACATGGGAACACCACCACCTGCAAGTTCCCCTCCAAGACACTCAGCATCCTGACTTGGAAATATTCCTTCAGTGTCGCTGGGTCAAAATCCTGGAATTGTCTCCCTAATGGCGTTGTGGCTCTATCTACACCACATAGATTGCAGCGGTTCAAGAAAACACCATCTTCTCAAGGGCAGCTAGGGACGGGCAATAAATGCCGGCCAGTCAGTGATGCCCACAGCCCAAGAGAGAATAATTTTTTTTTAAAAAATTGGCTGCCCAGCAGGTAATTGTGCATGACCAGCCATCCTGTCTCTGTGTAGAACCCCTGATCGGTTCCCATTCTGCCACTGCTACAAAATTACATTCACCCTTTCAGCCTTCTTTATGGATGTTTAGAATATTATATTTTGGATAAGTTTACAAAAGCTTGCATTTCTGCAAAATCACCTCAGCTAATATGAGGTGTCATTATTTTTCTCTGCTGTCAATTCTTATACTGGTGATTATTTTCAGGAATTCAAAAGTACCTCAGGTGTAATTTGTAGTTATTTAGAGAGAAAATCAGAAAGCAGATCAATGTGGAAAGCTGACAGAACCAGGGTGTGTTATTATTGAATTTAAACTAGCCACTACTTCTATCTATAATTTAGCACTGAGTTGAATGCAAGCATTTGTGTTATTTTGATATTTATTGAATCAAATAATTAAGAAATACTAATATAAAATGGTAATTTGCAAAGGAAGAATATGTGTGTGGGTGACTCTGTGGAATAAAAGAAAAAGCTTAAAAATAAAAAAGCATTCATCCCCCACAGCTCTCAGAATCACAGAATTATTCCAGCACTAAAGCAGGCCATCAGTTTGCCATGATTGTACCAGCCCATTAAATGGCTTAGTGCCAATCTCCTGCATTTCCCCAAACCCTTACACATTGTTTTTATGCTAATGTCATCCAATGCTCTCTTGACTACCTTGGTATATGAACATAATTTATTTCATTTGTAGCTTTAGCCCTCAAATGGTGCATTCAATTGCTCAAAGTTAATCTGAACTGTGTAGACTCTCCAAGGATTGTACTTAAGCCTCTCTGCTTTCAAAGCCAATCCATGCATTAGATGTTAGCTAATATGGGTGTTGATGGTTGCCAGGCAATCTGCAGCCTAAACTGAACATCTACTTTACTGACCCAGCAGAGAATGGGCAGAACCTAGGAATTCTCATCCTCCACTATTGTCCAGGAATTGAAGATTCACCTCCAGGATACAGGAAACAATCCTGCAGCTTTCAATGAAGTTGACTTTTTCCCTCATTCTTGAAAGCATTCAGTTGTGGTCTATAAAGATATTGGAAATGGGAAAGAAATGATGGCCAGGTGTTTTCCCAAGTGCTAAGTAGACCTGCCTTACTGCCAGAACCAAAAGCAGAACCTACATGAAATAACTGCACAGAGGTCAGTATCCCATCACTCTTTATTTACATGTGTGCAGCTCACTCGCTGTGGGCAGCCAGCTCAGAGTCAGTTCCTGAACTTGAGGAGATTCTGAATCCCTTGTTTATATTGGTCAGCCAGAGCTTCCTTATTGGCCCAAGTTAGCAACTCCAATCAAGGATCTCAGTCAACGAGAGCCACCTGGATCCAATCACTACACCACTTGACTTGGCGGGCACTGTGACCCTTGGGTATCATTTTACCAACAATAGCTGATGAAGAGAAGCCTACCGAAACCACCCTCCAAGTGAGGACAGCACCACGGCTTGCAGAGCTTTTGGCCCAGTCAGCGAGAGGGCAGCTTGGCAGCACCACCAATACAGGCCGAGGCTACAATGAGAAGAGCGTGTCCAATAGGTGGCCCGGCAATCAGGAAGACACGTACATGCCAATGATGATTCCGAAATTGTAAGGGCAGCCTCTGTGCCCCATGGAGGAGCCATAAAGGAATGTCTCCCTAACCCCACTCCGGGAACACACCGGGAATCTAATGGGATTTAGCTGACAGTTTTCCTCTGCAGTTGTGTCTCCCCCCAAAACAGTTATGGTAAATAGCTGATAAGATTGTTCTAATTGGGTGGTTGATGGGCAGCCACTTTGCAGGGAATCCTGCTGCTGGTAATACACCATGACCGTGGGAAGACATCAGGTAATTAAAATTTTTTAAAAATTGGCAACCTCCACAATGACTTAGGGATGATTCAGAATAGTTCTGTTTTCTTGTAAAGTGTTAGGCATATAATTCTGTCTCTCTTGGATTGTACCTGCACTTAGTGGTGCAATCCCACCCTGGTAATAATACTGCTCATTTTATTAAAGGAGAAAAAGGATGAGGTGTGCATTGTCCCACTGGTTCTAAACATGCCATGTAATTATTAGGATACAATAGTCCATTGTGTCATTGTGCCTTTTGCTTGTGACCGTGTGAGAACAAAAATGTTAAGTGGATATTCTTTCACTTTACAAAATAGTGGGAAAAGCTTTCTTCAATTGGCCAATTTTTGTAAATTATTTCAAAAAACAAGAAAGTGACCTTCCTTATACCATACCCTATTACAGCAATGTTCTCCACATTGGTGTCACATTACAACATCCAAATTATTTTGATCAACAAAGTCCAAATGAAGTCCGTTCACATTACTAAGCAGTATCACACAGATGTGTCAGTATAAGTGTTAAACCTTAGAGGCATGAAGGTGCACAAAGGACATGAAGTTCAACAGGTTCAAACTGTTGTTATTGACACAGCATAGTGGCAAGAGTGCTAGCTCGGACATGCTTGCATATTCTGACTCTCAGGTCGAATTGATGCACATTCTGCAAAATGGACCCAACTGATCCAGTAAGTGCCATGTCCCAATCACTCACAATTCAGCACGTGTCCAGCTGCACAAAGGACACCTCCTACAATGGCTATTTAAAGGAAAAAATGTCATCTCAGTAAGAGACAAACGGAAGGAGAGTGGAGAAAGGAAGAAGTGGGGAAGTTTCACTTGGGACCACGTTGCTCTGGAATGTCTATCTGTGAACATGTATGAGAGTCTGGTTCCTTTAAGATCTCATTGTTCCACCATCCCACCTGCCCATCCACCTGCCACAGCTCACATTCACCAAAATCTTGCAATAAAAGCCACCAATCAAAAATTCTCATTTCATAATAACTTTAACCAAAAAACACATCCAATAATAACTACTCACCTTTGTGCATCAATATAGCGTCTGTCTTGTGAGTGACTTTGCTTGTTCAAGTGTTTGTAGGCAGTACCACTCCCAGGGCTGCAGCATGGCTATTGAAAATTGTTCATTTTCACTGGGGAGTCTGCAGTTGGCCTTGGAAGATACCTTCAAGCAGTTCTTGGACTTTTGAGCATGGCTTCAGACTGCAGCAATTCGGCAGCAAACAAGCTGGGAGTTAACACAAGGACACTGGTGGAGTGGTAATGTTGGAAATACAAGTGCTGTTATCCTGAGGGACGATGGAATGCTTATGATCCATGCAGCTACTGGAGAATCTCGACACGTTTGTTACAGGGCAGATTGCTGGACTGTGAGACTGCACACCACTTTGAGTCCTGAACTTTCCAACTATGATGACAAGAAGTTGAGTCTGCATGGCAATGAGCCTGGGCCCCACGATCACAGATGGACATTGCTGAATTTCTCCAGCAGTTTCTGTTTGTGTTTCAAATTTCCAGCATCCACAGTTCATTGTTTTCTTTTTCTGTTCAATGAAATGCAGACAACGTGCCAGCTTTCTGCTACCCACTCATTAAAATGCACTTCTGCAGTTAAATGCAGCAGTGCACTTGTCAGCAGTGAGAGTATTATTATGAGCAACTTGCTCTACTTAAAACAAAAACAAAGTTGCTGGAAAAGCTCAGCAGGTCTGGCAGCATCTGTGAAGGAAAA
>NC_063360.1:23588007-23612890 GCF_021869965.1 Rhincodon typus | reverse complement strand
GTTGCTGAAAAAGCTCAGCAGGTCTGGCAGCATTTGTGAAGGAAAAATCAGAGGTAACATTTTGGGTCCAGTCACCCTTCCTCAGAACCCAGACCTGGACCCGAAACGTTACCTCTGTATTTTCCTTCACAGATGCTGCCAGACCTGCTGAGCTTTTCCAGCAACTTTGTTTTTGTTCCTGATTTACAGCATCCGCAGTTCTTTCAGTGTTTACTCTACTTAAAGTTAGCCTGCTGGTGAATGCAGGCTTTGTTCAGCAACTCAATCTGACCTAGAAAGAGTAAAATCCAGCTGCTCATGAGACAGCCAACACATAAGGGTCTGCAGAGTCTACACAGGAGGTCGTTGTGGAGAAATAGAGAAGAGGAGAGATGCCCTGTACCCTCCGTGGCAGAAGGCAATGGCTGCAGTGGTGCAAGCAGTTTCATGGCCTCACTTGAGCATTCACGGTCAATTAATACATTTTCAAATGACATAAACCGCTAAGTGCAATCATTTCACCACACCCATTATTACCTACCAACAACGTCAATCAATCAAGACTTGTCAGCAATATTGTTTCAACTTGACCTCACCCACATATCACACCTTGTTCAAACTGCCAGGTATTCAAGATAACCACGCCACTAAGGTATATCGCACATCAGTGATACTTTCTTTTGCAGATACTGATACTGTGGGAACAAGCCCAATTTTACATCACCAACCCCCTCTCCTCCTCAATCTATACCACAGAGGACATGCTTGAAAGGAAGAAATTGAGTGATTCCTTGGCAACAGTGTTGTCACAGAGCCCAAAATAGTTGTGGAGATTTTTTATTGCCTTGAGAATCTGGAGGGAAAAAAAACGGTCCAACTGTACTTTTCTTCCTTTTATGTGCTGTTTACTGCACATAACTGATGTGAAGCCCACGCTGGATTAACATTTGAAAAATACATTCTTTCCTACTGTGTTACTTTTTTCACCCAAAATTTATCGCATGGAAACAAGACATTCAGTCCAACTGATCTGTGCTGGTTCTTAGCTCCACATGCTCCTTCTCTGACTTTACAAGCACCTAACTCTGTCTGCCTTCTATTGTTACTTGTCTGTACAAGATTCCTATGCCATTCACCTCAACTGCATCATGCAGTAGCAAGTTTAACATCATAACTACTCTCTTAGTAAAGCAGTTTATCCCAAATTCTCTACTGGATTTATTAGTGACTATCCTTATTGGTGACTCCTCCACAAGTGCATACATCTTCCCTATATCTACCCCATTAAACCCCTTACTCCAGGCATTAGTAGATTGCTTAAGTCTCAAAGTGATTGTACCATCTTACTGTACTGGATAATAAATTGGATTGTGATAGACTGCTGTTGCAACACTTTTCTAAAGTCAAATATCTTCTTGCCACTGAAAAAACCTGTAGCACCCAAACAAGGGGCTAGATATTCATCAGGATGGGTGAGATTGGTGGTCAGGGCAGATGAGGGGCAGCACGGTGGCTCAGTGGCTAGCCAGGCTGCTTCACAATGTCAGGGACCCAGGTTTGATTCCGGCCTCGGTCAACTGTGTGTTTGGAGTTTGCATGTTCTCCCTGAGTCTGCGTGGGTTTTCACTGGGTGCTCTGGTTTGCTACCGCAGTCCCAAAGATGTGTAAGCAAGTGGATTGGCCATGCTAAATTACCCATAGTGTTCAAGGATGTGTAGGTTAGATGCATTAGCCATGGCAAATGCAGGTTTAGGGGGATGGGTCTGGGTGGGATGCTCTTCAGAGGGTTGGTGTGGACTTATTGGACCAAATGGCCTATTTCCACACTGTAGGGTTCTATGATGATGGATGACCCAGGTTCTTTAACTGCAGGATTGTGCAGAGCATTCCTGCTCCACCAGGCACTGCACTTAGGTAAGCATTTTTGAAAAACTTTACCTTCGTAGTTGCATCCTGAGGTAGGCATGGAGGTCTGGATCCTCAATGTAGCCAGCATCAATATTCAGAGAAATCAATCCATGTAGGGCTTTGAATAAATATAAGCCCCTCATTTGTATATACAAAGCATTGGATGTCACTTTCAAGTATGGGGATTGCACTGTGAATATTTTGTCCTTCACTAATATGAGAAGCAGAATATTTTCATCAGTCAGATTGAGCTTCTGCCTCAAGTCCTCAGTATTGAAGACTTCGGAGATGATGTAGCACCTGAATATCTGAATCTAGATTTCTACGTCACTACAAATACCCGCTACGTCCTGGGCAGGTTATCATAGATTAGAACCAGAACCGGATTAGCTATACAAATACTGTGGCTACAAGAACAGGTCAGAGGTTAGGAATCCTGCAACAAGTAACTCGCTTCCTGACTCCCCAAAACCCAGTCACCATCTACAGAGCGCAAGTCAGGAGTGTAATGAAATATTTCCCATTTATCTGGATGAGTGCTTCTCCAATAACACTCAAGAAGCTTAAGACTATTGAAGACAAAGATTGATTGGCATCTTTAAACATTCACTCCATCCACCATGGACACTCACTAACAGTGTATACCATCAACAAGATGCACCTCAGAAGTTTACCAAAGGTACTTTAGAAGACCTTCCAATACCACAATTAATGTCATTAAGAAAGACAAGGCTAATACCTAAAAAGGAGAAAGTGGGCCTTGTGTGGGAGGAGCTATAAGACTGAATAGTAAATAAACTGTCTCCACAAAGAGAACTGACTTGGTTTCTGCCTCACCTATTGGCTTGGATCTGAACTGACAATATGTGTACCAAAGTTCAATGTGAAAGTCTTTACATATATATATATCGGGTACTAATTTCCTTAGTGGTACTGCACCAAAGGTGACCAATTATTGAACTGAATTGAATAATTTATTGTCATGTGTATTCAACATAAAATATAGTGAAAAGTGCGTACCGTCACCATGCATAGGCACCATTCTCATTAACTTAAAATAAAATTTCAGAAAAAGGTAATTTAAAGAAAGTTCAGTTTTTCCTTCTTCACTGCTACAGTCCTGATCCAGGCTACACCAGCCCTTGCCATGCCACCACCAGAGTCCCACTCCAGGCTACACCAGCCCTTGCCATGCCATTACCAGAGTCCCACTCCAGGCTATACCAGCCCCTGCCATGCCACCACCAGAGTCCTGCTCCAGGCTATACCAGCCCCTGCCATGCCACCACCAGAGTCCCACTCCAGGCTATACCAGCCCCTGCCATGCCACCAACAGAGTCCCACTCCAGGCTACACCAGCTCACTCCACATGGAAGCGAGAGTCCCGTTCTAGATTTCACAGGCCGGCTGCCTCTGAAGATGCCCCCACCACTTCTTAACCCATCAAAGCTGCCTTGCTAGCGAAGAGCTCGCTTTATACGGTAAGTTTGAGTGAAAACTAAATAAAACCAAATTTTAAAATATGCTCCATTGCCTTTCTATCAACTAGCCAAGCACACAGCTGTTCTCCTAGTACTCTCCCCCAGCTGACCTGGTTTTTTTTTCAAGTTCCTCTTTTGCATGAAAATCACTCAAGCTGTTAATGATGAAGGTAGAAATGATGATGCTACTCTGACATCATCGTCAGAGAGATGGATGTGATCAAGCCTCGAAGAATGGCAGAAGGAAAGCACTGTACTGGAGATCTGTAGTAAATATAATGTGTGTTTTAGTATAAATAATTTACAATAAAACAGAAAATGAAAGAACCTTATTCTAATTTAAGGAGAAACTAGAGATAAAAGGGACTTTGAATAGTAGATTGGTAAGATGGCTTAGACTTTAAGAGTGTAAATGTGGAAACGGAACACCCTAGAGAATCAAGCCAGTATAGAATCTACGAAGAGACAAGCAGGTTAGAGTCTGTGGATGAAGTACAATATATAGATTTAGCTACAGCAGTCTGAAGCATGGTTACCACAAGAGTCCTCTCAAAATACCTGTGTTTGTCAATATTGTAAGTACCTCCTTTTCTTACACATCCATATTTTTGCCACGTCTTTATATTAAGAATGGAAAGCTAGGGCAAATAGAGAGATAGTGGTATGCAAAATGACCCTAATGTTGCCAAATATTTACAATAATACACTTATAACATTATGCAAATATTATTCACAATATTATCGGCATGTTCACAATTTTGAAATGAACAATATTTCTAAACAAACACAATTGCACTGAACAAGATTTTCTTTTAATGAAAAAGGAAGAGTATTTCCCAATAGATTTTTCTACCATGCGATATTGGCTTTTGTTTCCAATTCATAATCATCAAGAGTATCCATAGTATTTATGTTAATGTGACTGACTCCTTCTCTGACTTGTCCCTATCCTAAGATGGTGTACTAATTTTGACCATCTTCGAAAGCTATTTCAACCCTTGAGGATTTAACCAGGCTGTTCCTCCTCCTCAACCAAGAATTCTGCCAAGGTACACACAATTTATTTTTATTCATGAGCACTTTTCTTAAGTTTTGTTCCAATTACAGTCACAATGATATATTATTTAAAGGCTCACCATAGGCCTGAGTTCACCTTTTAGACATTGTCTGCTATTGTAACCTCGCACGATGGGTAGGGTGTTCGTATTTTATTTTCAGGACTAACATGAAGGCATCTGCTTGACATACTAAATTAAAGTGTGATTATAGACATCCAAAACATTCAGTGGCAACAGTTCTCTTGAAAATAAGTTGATTCTCCAGACTCTTTGACAACAATGTATTTTTGGAGCATTTTTAATGTCATAAAAAGTCCCAAGATACTTTACAGGAACATAAATAGACAAAAAAAAAGACATCAAGTCAAACCAGCAGACATTATGACAAGTACCTAAAAAATGTCTGAAAGAGAATGGTGGGAAGGCAGAGAGTGCTATGGGGGAGAGACGGCTGCAGCTATCCAGATAACCCTGGAAATTACAGGCCAGTTAGTCTTACTTCAGTGGTAGGCAAATTATTGGAAAGGAATATTACCAATAATTATTGGAGAGATAGGATTTATGATCACTTGGATAGGCACAGTTTGATTCATGATAGTCAGCATGGATTTGTTAGGGGTAGATCACACCTCACAAATCTTACTGAATTCTTTGAAGAGGTGACCAAACACGTGGATGAAGGTAGAGCAGTGGATGTGGTATACATGGATTTAAGTAAGGCGGTTGATAAGGTTCCCCATGGTAGGCTCATGCAGAAAGTAAGGAGGCATGGGATAGGGGGAAATGTGGCAGATTGGATTCAGAATTGGCTGACCCTTAGAAGACAAAGGATGGTAGTGGACAGAAAATATTCAACATGGTGCTCAGTTACGAGTGGTGTACCACAAGGATCCGTTCTGGGTCCTCTTCTATCTGTGATTTTTGTAAATGATTTGGATGTAGGAGTGGAAGGGTGGATTAGTAAGTTCATGGATGATACGAAGGTGGGTCGAGTTGTGGACAGTGCGGCGGGCTGTTCTAGTTACAAAGGGACATTGATAGGATGCAGAGCTGGGCTGAGAAGTGGCAGATGGAATTTAACCCTAAAAGTGTGAGGTGATTCATTTTGGAAGGACAAATTTGAAAGTAGAATACAGGGTTAACGGAGAGATTCTTGGCAGTGTGGAAGAGCAGAGGGATCTTGGGGTTCATGTCCACAGTTCCCTGAAAGCTGCTACCCAGGTGGATAGGGTTGTTAAGAAGGGGTATGGTGTGTTAGCTTTCATTAAGAGAGGGATCAAGTTCAAGAGCCATGAAGTTATGCTCCAGCTATACAAAAGCCTGGTTTGGCCACATCTGGAGTATTGTGTCCAGTTCTGGTCGCCTCATTACAGGAAAGATGTAGAAGCGTTGGAAAAGGTACAGAGGAGATTTACCAGGATGTTGCCTGGAATGGAGGGAAGGTCTTACAAGGAAAGGTTGAGAGAGCTAGGGCTTTTCTCTTTAGAACGACGAAGAATGAGAGGTGACTTGATAGAGGTGTACAAAATGATCAGAGGTATAGATAGAGTGGACAGCCAGAGACTTTTCCTAGAGTGGAGGTAGCTATTACGAGGGGGCATAGTTTTAAAGTGAGTGAAGTTAGATATAGGGGAGACGTCAGAGGTAGGTCCTTTACTCAGAGAGTGGTAGGGACGTGGAATGCATTGCCGGAGAGGGTAGTGGAGTCGGCCTCATTAGGGGCATTTAAGCGGCTATTAGATAGGCATATGGATGATAGAATAAGGTAGGGGTGGAGGTTAGATAGACCTTAGGTTTAGGGTAAAAGTCCAGCACGACATCGTGGACCAAAGGGCCTGTACTGTGCTGTACTGTTCTATGTTCTATGTTCTATGCCAATGGTGGAGTAATGTAAGTTTGGAACACATAGAGGTAGAATTGGAGGAGCGTGGAGATCTTAGAATGGTGTTCAGTTGAAAGATATTATAGAGAGATACAGTTTGGGGGAGAGGGAAGCAAGGATCTAAATATTTGAAAATAAGGGTGGGAATTTGAAATCTAGACAAATCCATAGAATCTATAAATAATCTTAAATTACCAGCAAAGTTGTGGAAAATATAAACATTCCAGAAAGGAATAAATAACAAAAAAATGAGTTACAAAATAAATAAAAAGGATAATGTTGTCATAGCATAATTTTGAAGAGTCACTTCCTAAACAATATCCTAAACAAAACGTTTTCAAACCCAAAACAACTCGGGTTTAAAATGAATCTGCCTTTTTTTCCCATTTTGAAGAAGTTGAACCTCTGGAGACTGCTGTCTACAACACAGGCTACTAAAAATACTACCAATATCTGAAAAATACCTATATCTGACACATTTCAAGGAATTGTTCTACGGTTTCTGATATATTTAGTTTAGGTTTTGCTGAAATAAATTGATCAAACATTTTCAAATTTGCGCCAACTGCAAGTAAACCTTAGCTTTAAAGATAGCTCTGAGATAACCACCCTAAACTGTCAGCCATTATCAACGTCATTCATTCAACATATTACTGGGAAATGTAGATATCACTTAATGAGAAGATGTCAGCAGTACAAACCACACCAGGCTCCACATGAGAGCACACGTCACATTCTGAGGCTAATACAATAAAACAGGTGAAACCTAAATAATAGTGAGAGCAAGATTCCTGCTCTCTTAAACATTTCAGATAATATTTTAGAATCTTGACAAAGCAAAATTCCAGGGAAGCTCAAAGTACGGCCAACGTTTTACTTGAAATTACGGCACACTTAACTGTTAGAAATCTACTCACAGCTTTTCAATAGTGAATTAACAATTAGTCATTTGAAGACCCTAACTTTTGTCACATATGACTGCTGATGACTTATAGCAGGTTTCAAACCAAGACTTATAGTAGGTTTCAAACCAAGACTTATAGCAGGTTTCAAACCAATTGAAGGTGACGGGAATCCACACTATGCACAATTTATAACTTTTGAGAAGTTTGTTTCAAGTTTACACATCATTAACAGAATAAAAGTTTTCATTTGTAACTTCTATGTGGGAACATGGGAAACACTGTAATCATTGTTAAAATGCTTTTGCAGTGTTGCAATCTGTCTGCTCTATTATATAAATCCAAGTGCTGTTGTGTCATACAGGCTGCAATAGGAAACAAGCCATTCAAGGGCTTTGCCAAATATGATCCTTGGAAAATGCATGGGTCAGAATAGAGGACTGCAGCTCCATTTCAGATATCAGTCTCAGATACATTGGGCTAGGCTCATGTCATAGTGCCAATTCCTATTTGCTCAGGAAGGATGAAGTATATGAATATAATGAATACCTGCTGAATCCTTTCAGAATGTAAAATAAAAACAAAGAACTGTGGATGCTGGAAATCTGAAGCAAAAACAGAGAGTCGTGGATAAACACAAGTCCAGCAACATTACTGAGAGATAATTTTGAAATGTCACTGGACTCAAAACATAAACTCTGTTTTTCTCTCTACAGTTGTTGCCAGGCTTGCGGATTTTCTTCATCTCTTTGTTTTCTTTTCAGGATGTAGCCCATTAGAAAGAGCAGACATTTTTTCTGATGCTATTAATAAGAAAGAAAAAAGTTGAATTGATTTAGCACCGTTCCTAACCTTAGAACATCTCAAAGTGCTTTAAGACCAATTAAATATTTTGATTTTTGAGGTGTAGTCAATTTTGTAACGGCAGGAAACAGTACAAAAACAACAAAAAGGCCTACCACAGCAACAAGAGCATGACCAGATACTCTGTTTTAGTGATCTTGATCAGGTCTCATTGTTGGTCAGGAAACCAGGAAATGTCCCATACTCTTTTTCCAAACCTGCCATGGGATATTCTATGTAATCTGAAGGACTAAGCCCCAAACCCAAGTATTAACAATTAACTGCACTCCTTCAGGGCTGCACTAAAAAATCAGTTTAGATTTTGTGACCAAATTCTGAAATGAGACTTGAGCTGATTGGTTTGAATTCCTCTCAACTGCTGATAACAGAGCATTGATAGGTTATCGCACCAAATTTCAGGTCAGAAAAGCTGCATGCACCCCAAGGAAAACAATATAAATAACCTGCAAATAAGATAAAAATTGCCAACAAAAACAATCTCCCAATTATCCCCTGTCATTTCTCTGCATACGTGGAAGGTTTTCTAAGATTATAAAGGGATCTTGGTCAAATGGTTCAATGGGAAGAAAAATGGCAGGTAGAGTTCAATAAATGCGAAGTATTGCATTTTGGTACAGCAAACTGCAGTAGGACTTATACAATTAATGGTACGACCTTGAGTAGTGTTGTAGAACTGAGGGACCTAGGGGTGTAGGTACTGAACTCTTTGAAGTTTGCGGCACATATAGATAAGGTGGTTAAAAAGGCATTTGGCACGTTTGCCTTCGCTGCTCAGTCCTTTGACTATAGGAGTTGGGAAGTCATATTGAGGTTGTCCAGGACATTGTTGAGGCCTCTTCTAGAAACTGTGCCTAGCTCCGGTCATCCAGTTACAGGAAGAATATTACTAAGCTGGAGAGGGTTCAGAACAGATTTACCAGGATGTTGCTGGGTATGGAAGGTTTGAGTTATAAGGAAAGGCTGGATAGACTGGGGCTTCTTTCACTGGAGCATACGAGGTTGAGAGGTAACCTGAAAGAAGTTTATGAAATAATGAAAGGTATAGATAAAGTTCATGGTGGTTGTCTTTTCCCTAGGAGGGAGGATTTGAAGACTAGGGGGTACATTTTTAAGGTGTGAGAGGGAGATTTAATATATTGATATTTATATTGATATATATATATATATTTATATTGAGAAGCTTTTTTTTTTACACAGACAGTAGTTCGTGCACGGAATGAACTTCCTGAGAAAGTGATGGATGTGTGTACAACGTTTAAAAGACGTTTGGATAGGTACATGATTAGGAAAGGTTTGAAGAGATATGAACCAGGAGTAGGAAGGTGGGATTAGTTTAGTTTGGGATTATGTTTGGCATAATTAGACCAAAGGGTGTGTTTCTATATTATATGATTCTATGACTATATGCCTTCCAAAGTTTTAACATTTCTCTGCCATTTTCAAAACTATTCTCAAAACCTACATCCTAATCTGTACCTTTCAATATTCAAGCTCCTGTTCAGTGTCCAGTTTCCCCTTTGTCCCGAGCCATGGAATGCTTCAGAGGTTTTGTAAATGGAAGACATGGCACTTACAGCTTCTGTTGGCCCTCGAGCTTCAACAGTATGCTCACCGATCTTACACAGATGGGGGGCCTACCCTCATCCATTGATTTGGGGAAAATCACATGTTAGTGACTGTTTCCCAGAGAGTGTGGACTTCTAATCTCGATTTCATCCTGCTGGTAGAAATTCCTACTCTATGTTTAAAGACATTAATTTAATTGCAATTTTACAATGTGGAGGCGTTGACCTCATGGTATTATCGTTAAACTATTAATCTAGAGACCCAGGTAGTATTATAAAATCATAGAATGCCTTCAGTGCAGAAAGAGGCCATTTGGCCCATCACATTCTGAGGACCTGCATTTGAATTCCACCATGGCAGATTGTGAAATTTGAGTTAAATTTTAAAAAATCTGGAATTAAAAGTCTAATAATGTCAATTGTCAGAAAAGCCCATCTGGTTCACTAATTTCTTTTAGGGAAGGAAACTTCCATCCTTACCTGGTCTGGCCTTCATGTAATTCCAGACCTACAGCAATGTGGTTGACACTTAACAGCTCTCTGGGCAATTAAGGATGGGCAATAAATGCTGCTTTAGCCAGTAATACCCATATCCTGTGAATGAATATAAAACAAAATCTTTAAGACTTCCTAAGGGAATCTCCTGTGAGAATAGATAATAATCCAAAAAATCCCTACAGTGTGGAAACAGGCCATTTGGCCCAACAAGTCCACAACGCCCCTCTAAACAACATCCCACCCAGACCCATTCCCGTACTCCTGCATTTCCCATGTCTAATCCAAACATCCCTGGGCACTATGGACAATTTAGCACAGCCAATCCACCTACCAGCACATCTTTGGACTGTGGGAGGAAACGGGAGGGTACCCATGCAGAACACAGGGAGAATGTGCAAACTCCACACAGACAGTTGCCTGAGCCTGGAACTGAACCCAGTTCCCTAGCACTATGAGGCTGCAGTGCTAACCACTGAGCCTCCATGCCAACCTAATGTGATAGTTTAATTGTAGAACAAAAGAGTATGGAAATGTACAGTTTTGTGTCATTATGATGATAATGGAGCATTGAAAATTGCCTCACAATATAGGTATTGTAAAAATTACAGTAAATTTGCTTGCTTTCCATTCCAGTTTATAATGGACTCTCTGTCTTATCTTCATTTCAGGAAATCTCTGTGTTGAAAGCAAGAAATTCTGACCCCAGCAATCATTAATTTCCACCTTCCAACAAAAAAATCCAATTTTGCCAGGATTTCTTGAAATAACAAAAAGTTAATTTATTAATTATTATACACAAAAAGAAGTACTTTCGCAACTCACATGCCCACAGAAATAAAAGGTGAATCCAGAAAGATAGAGGTTTGATAAACAGATTTTTGGATCAGTCTCTAAAATGCAAAGAACATTGAATGCTGTGTTTGTTGCAAAGATTATCAACAACATTGGCATTGGTTGTTGACAGTCAGTTTCACGATCCTTTGTTTTCCAGAATGTTTGAGATTGTGTAGTTCTGATTCCTTTCAGCCATGACTGAATTTCAGCATTCCGAATGAGGGAGACTCCTTTTAGTGTCCTATTTCCTTTTGCCTAGCTGTTAGCTTGCTGAACTTCAAGCACTTACAGTGGTAAAAGTGTTTTTGCCTGCAACACAGAGGGTAGATCTTCAACTGTGACTTTAACAGCACGTTAATTCTCAGACCCAGGTTGGTATACACAAGAACATTCAGTTCCATCAACATACTCCAGTCGAGATTGAATTAGCTTTCCAGCCCCTGTGCTTGTGATTCTTCAAAGGGAAAACACATTGTACCTGCTGTTTGAGACATGATTTGCAGGTGGGGTTTGCTGTTGAGCCTGGTGTTGTCAGCCCCATTTTTTCAGTCACTACAGATCACACTCCAGTTTGTTTGTTTGAAATTTCCTTGGCACCTTTAAGTGTTATATCCCATCCCACCGGTCCCCCTTTTGTCAGCAATGATGTGAAGGTGCCGGTGTTGCACTGGGGTAGACAAGGTCAGAAATCACACAACACCAGGTTATAATCCAACGGGTTTATTTGAAAACACAAACTTTTGGAGTCTTACTCCTTCTTCAGGTGTTAGTAAGACTCCACAAGTTTGTGTTTTCAAATAAACCTGTTGGACTATAACCTGGTGTCGTTTGATTTCTGACCTTTTGCCAGCCAGCCACTGAATTTATACCTATAGTTCTTTATCTCTCCAGCAGCCCTCTTTTATTAAAAAAACACATAGGATCATAGAGATGTGCAGCACAGAAACAGACCCTTCAGTCCAACTTATCCATGCTGACCAGATATCCGAAATTAATCTAGTCCCATTTGCCAGCATTTGGCCCATATCCCTCTAAACTCTTCCTATTTATATACCCAACCAGATGCCTTTTAAATGTTGTAATTGTACCAGTGTCCACTTCCACTGGCAGCTTGATCCATACACGTACCACTCTGAGTGAAAAAAGATGCCCCTTAAGTCCCTTTTAAATCTTTCTCCTCTCACCTTAAAAACCTATGCCCTCTAGTTTTGGACTCCACTACCCTGGGGAAAAGACCTTGGCTATTCATCCTATTCATGCCTCTCATGATTTTATAACCCTCCTTAAAGTCACCCCTCAAGCCTCTGATGCTCCAGGGAAAATAGGCCCAGACTATTCAGCAACTCCTGATAGCTGAAAACCTCCAACCCCAGCAACATCCCTGTCAACCTTTTCTCGGCCCTGTCAAGTTTAACAACGTCTTTCCTATAGCAGGAAAACCCCAGAACTGAACACAGTATTCCAAAAGTGGCCTAACCAATCTTGGGGCCAAAAACAGCCTGGCACTTCAGGATTCAACCCAACATCGTTTCATTGGTGAAAACATTTAACATTCCAAGGGCTTAACAGGGTAAATGCTGAGAGGATCTTCCCCTTGTGCTGGAATCTAGAACTAGGGAGGTAGTTTAAAAATAAGGGGTGTTCTATTTAACGTGCAGATGAGGAGAAATGATGAGAGGTGGCACGGTGGCTCAGTGGTTAGCACTGTTGCCTCACAGTGCAAGAACCTGGGTTCAATTCCACCCTCAGGCAACTGTCTGTGCAGAGTTTGCACGTTCTCCCCGCCTCTGCGTGGGTTTCCTCTGGGTGCTCTGGTTTCCTCCCACAGTCCAAAAATATGCAGGCTAGGTGGATTGGCCGTGCTAAATTGCCTGTAGTGTTCAGGGATGTGTAGATTAGGTGGGTTATAGGGGGATGGGTCTGGGTGGGGCGCTCTGAGGGTCGGTGTGGGCTTGTTGGGCTGAAGGGCCTGTTTCCACACTATAGGGATTCTATGATTCTAAGTGTCATCTCTGAGGGCTGTTAGTCTTTGGAATTCTCTTCCCCAGAGACCAGTAGAGGGTGCGTCATTGAATATATTCAAGGCTAAGTTAGAGAGATTTTAGAGCTACAACGGAACCAAGAGTTAGCAGGGTGTAAATTGAGGTTAGGCCCAAATCAGACTGTCATGTTGAATGTGGAGTAGGACATGGCCTAATCCTGCTTCTGTATCTGTGATCTTATTGTGTAAATCCAACACAAACAATCATCTCACTACCCAGATCATATTACAGCCATGAAAAAATAAATTATCTTCCAACATTCAGTAAATGTGTTGACTCACTGAATGTAATATTTAGATATTGAGAACCTAGGACATTTTATGATGTTAAAGGTGCTATATAAATTCAATTAGCTGTTGTTGATATTTTAAAGTAATTAAAGATCTAAAACTGAACAGAATTCTTTACAATGCCCAAAAAAATGCCAAAAATCAGGACCGAGTAGTGATTACTGTCATGTAAATCCTTCTCACATCCCTAATAACAGTAAATACCTGTGCTACACTACAGGAAATGACTTTTAGGTGATGGTCAGTAATGATCTGAGTTCAGCTCAGCATGAAGAGAGGTCTTCTTGTCCTTTAAGATTCTATTTCATGCTTTTTTTTTCGTGTCTTACTTGAATATTGTTATCAATGGCTAGTCTAATATTCGAAACTGCTAACAATATTGCTGTTAAATCGTAACCTTCTGATGGTAATTTAATATAAAGCCACCAACCACTGGGGCTTGAAGCCATAAGAGATAGAGTCACGTGCAACATTTTCTGATGTAACTCATCAGCAAATGATTCTTGTGACAAAATGTACTGGAGTCTCTGTATAAGGCTGCCTTTGTAAACCTTACAAAGTGTATTCAATTTCCTAAGCATCTAGTTAGTGAGAGTGTTTGATCGGTTTTCCTTATTAAAACGTGGGTCACAAATTTTAATGGTATTGTGGACAATAGCTAATGCGGCAAATTGCATTTTTGAACCATTAATTTATAAATAACTGATCGTACAAGTGGTCATAATACTCTTATATACTTCAACATATATACTTTGCATGCTTTTTGTATGATTTTTGGTAACAGAAAACAGAGAATGCAGGTGGCACATTTAATTATTTGTTTCCTTTAGTTCCTCATTTATTATCTGTTAAACTTGAGAGTAGTATGTGTGGAAACAAAAAATTTGCACCGTGGAAACACTGGCAATGAAAGGGGAGCTCTTACTATGGTCTGCTCAAGCACCAGGACAACAATTGCAGAATAACATAAGAAAGCAACTCCAACATCAATGAGGAGCACCAGTTGGACAAAGGACAAAGAACCTCCAAGAACACTCTAGATTTTACCTCTTGTTATGGCAGTCAATGTCCTCAGCAATCAATCTGATGGTATGAAATCCAGCTTGCAAATGCTGGCAGGAGCTTAAGGCTGAATTGTATGGGGGTGTACAAATGGTTAGGAGCTGGAGCACAGGTATTGGGATGTATTGTTCACCATTACACCATTTCAAACTCTATTTCCCATTAGTGATTTTTTTCCAAAGTACTTTTAGTGTCTGCCTGCTGATTGCATTATTTGTCCAGTCTGAGAGTGGAGAGGAAGGAGGTGGGCTAGCTCCCACTGATGTTTTATATGGTCCCTGCTGAAAATAAATGCAGCCTAGGGATGGAAAATTCATCCCCTTGAAGCTAGAACTGAAATCTTCTTTTCATGTTAGAGTTTTAACCTTTTATTAAGGGAGGTGGTGGCCTAGTTGTATTATCACTGAGGTTTTTTTTTTCACTCCATGCTCCAGGGAACCTGAGTTCAAATCCCACCATGGCAGATGTGGAATGTGAATGTAAAAGAAAAATCTGAATTTAATAATATAATTGCCCAATTATCAAGAAAAAGCAATTGTGTTCATTAATGCCCTTGAGTGAAGGAAATTGCTGGATTACATTGACTCTGAAGCCACAGAAATGTGATTGGTTCTTATGTGCCCTTTCGGCAACTATAAATGGACAATGCCCACATCCTGTGAGTCGTGTCATCCAGCTTACTGCTCAGTAATGGTTTACTGCCATTTCCTTTTAGGTGCCCGACTTCATAAACTCAGAAGCTCATAGCACCTTTCCAAAGGGGTTCTGAGCTGTAAAGGTCCTGTTAAGGAAGATAAAGAAGCAAGGGTAAAAGCTAGGATAATGTTAAGCGCACACAGAAAAAAAAATCTCAGTTTGAAGAATGTTAAAGGGCATTAAAGCTTTCACTCACTAAAGAATGTTACAAAACATTTTTCAGCTTTGGAACCACAAGTGAGTTTAGTGGTGAAAAATGCATTGTCATCATGCTTCCAGCCATGCCTGTTCTAATAAATGTTTACGCTTAAGAAATCATTGCAACTGTTTTCTCTGCTGCAATGTTCTCCACTTGGCTGCAAATTCAGTGGATAACTTTTGCTGGCACTTTCACATCAGGTTACTCCTGCCTGGTTTTTGAAATTTGATCTGGATGAGGCCTCTCTGATGACAGGAAAATACACCTATAACAATGTTTTACCCATTTGAAGAATGCGAAGATTGATGTTATTGTCACATGTACTGAAATACAGTGAAAAGCTTTGATTACGAGCAGTACAGGCAGATCACAGCAAGCAAAGGATGTACAGATCAAAAAGACTTAGAGGCATACAGGTTACATTATTTGAGGCTACAGTCCATTCAACAGTCTGATAACAGCTGGAAAGAGGCTGTTCCTGAACCTGCTGGTGCGTGTGTTCAGGCTTCCGTACCTTCTGCCTGACGGAAGAGGCTGTAGGTGGTCATTACCGGGGTGCGATGGGTCTTTGATAATGTTGGCTGCCTTTCCGTGGCAGCGAGCCGTGTAAATGGAGTCCATGGATGAAAGGTTGGCTTCCGTGATGGTCTGGGCTGTGCACACCACTTTCTGTAATTTCTTACAGTCCTGGACAGAGCAGTTGCCATACCAGGCCGTTATGCACCCGGACAGTATGCTTTCAGTAATGCATCTGTAGAAGTTGGTGAGGGCCCTTAAGGACAGGTCAAATTTTTCTAACTCACCTGAGGAAGAACAGGCATTGTTGTGCCTTCTTGACTGTTGCACTTAAGTGGAAAGTCCAGGACAGGTTGTCAGTTATCATCACTCCAAGGAACTTGATGCTCTTCACTCTCTCAACCTCAGTTCCGTTGATGTAGATGGGGGCATTTGCAACTGGAAAAGTTATTTTATAGGTCAGATATGGTCTTATTTGTTCAAAAAGTGGGGTGGAATTACCCAGAAATGTAATGTAGTTAATAAAGAAAATGTACAGTTAGATTTTCTCACTAATAAAGGTAAAACGCAACCATTCTCAAATAATGAAAGAAAATTCTTGTCACTACAGGGATAGGTTTTTAAAACACATTCCACTTTGTCTAAGCATTATATTAGTCCTTGACTCCCTCCACTATTTCCCATCTCAATGGGGTTTGGTCCTCACTTTTGTTTAATAAAAGTGACTTTTCTTCCAAAATAGCAAATAACTTTCCATGTGAATGCAATCACAATGTTTCTTCTGTCCTTGCTACAGCCTTCAACATTCCCAGCCACAACACCCCCTTATAGAATCATACAGCACAGAAACAGACCCTTCGGTCCAACCATTCTATACCAACCATGAATCTAAACTAAACTAGTCCCACCTGCCTGCTCCTGGCCCATATCTCTCCAAGCCTTTCCTATTCAGTTTGATGGGGTCTCCCTGGCTTAGTCTCACTCTTAGCTGTCCAACCATGTCAGAGTGCCTCTACCAATGACCTCACAGGCCAGCTTTGCACCATTACCTCCATTACCTTCCCAGAAGTCAGACTTGGGTTCCTTTTTCTCATCCACATACAATAGTATTCACAGGTATAGATCATCTTTCACTTGTATAGGAGGCAGTGGTGAAGTGGTAATACCATTGGACTATCAAGCCAGAGCCTCAGGCTAATGTTCTTGCAAACATGAGTTTCATCATTGCAGATGGTGAAATTTGAATTCAATGAAACCTGGAATCAAGAACTAAAGCTAGACTAATTAAGCAATCATGTAACCATTGTCAGAATCCATCTGATTTTGCTAATGTCTTTCCCAAAAGGAAATCTGCCATCCTTACCTGGTCAAGTCTATATGAGAAACCAGGCTCTCAGCAATGTGGTTATCTCTTAAATGCCCTCTGAAATGACCTAACCAGCCATTCAGCTGTATCCAATGGCTAAGAAGTCTGAACAAAGGAGTGAAACCAAATGGACTACCTGACATCACTCAGCACCAGAAACAACAATGGAAAACACAGCATCGTCACCCTGCAAGGTATTTCTTACCAAAACCTGGGGCTTTGTGTCAAAATTGGGACAGCTGCCCGTACCTGGGTGTGACTGAGTCATCCAAGGTTTCCCTGAGAGTCATCAACACTGAGTCCAAACCACACGAAATCTCATAGCATCAGATCAAACATGGAGAAGGAAATATCCTGCTGATTCTCACCTACCACGCTCCCTCAGCTGATTAAATCAGCACTTCTCCAGCACAATGTTTCTGTGCTGCAATGGGGCAAAGCTGGCCTGTGAGGTCATTGGTAGAGGCACTCTGACATGGTTGGACAGCTAAAAGTGAGACTAAGCAAAGGAGACCCCATCAAACTGAATAGGAAAGGCTTGGAGAGATATGGGCCAGGACCAGGCAGGTGGGACTAGTTTAGTTCGGGATTATGTTTGGTATAGACTGGTTGGGCCGAAGGATCTGTTTCTGTGCTGTATGATTCTATAAGGGGGTGTTGTGGCTGGGAATGTTGAAGGCTGTAGCAAGGACAGAAGAAGCATTGTGATTGCATTCACATTGAAAGCTATTTGCTATTTTGGAAGAAAAGTCACTTTTATTAAACAATAAGCGTTCTCACAGCCAATGGATCAGACCAATGCTCCACAGTCCTGCCACATTCAGTCGAGACTGGTAGTTGACAATTAAACAACTAACAGGACATGGAGGCTGCACAAGCATTCTCACCTTCAGCAATGGGGAATCCAACCACATCCATGCAGAAATAAAGCATTTTAATCTATCTTCAGCCAGAAGTGCCAAGTGGATGATCCATCTTGGCCTCCTCCTGAGGTCCCCAGCATCATAGATACAAATCTTCAACCAATTCAATTTGCTCCAAATGATAACAAGAAACAGCTCAAGACACTAACTAAACAAATGTTATGGGCACCAACAACATTCCGGCAATAATACCAAAGACTTCTGCTCCAGATATAACTGCATCCCTGGCCTAGCTGTTCCAGTATATGCCAAGGTATATATCCTGCACACAAAAATCAGGACAAATCTAACCCTGCCAATTATCATCCTGTTAGTCTACTGTTGATCATCAGTGAAGTAATGAAAGGTATCATCAACAGTGCTATTAATCAGTATCTGCAAAGGAATAATATGTTTAGCAGTGCTCAGTTTGACTTCCAACAGGACCTTTCAACTGCTAACTTCAACACAGTCTTGGTTCAGACGTGAACAAAAGAGCTGATCTCCAGAGGTGAGGTGAGAGTGACTGCCCTAGTCATCAAGGCATCTTTTGACTGATAAGTCTCCACTGGTCAGAAACATACCTAGCATAAAGGAAGATGATTGTGTTTCATTGATATCAATCATCCCAGCCCATTACATATCAGTGCTGGACTTCCTCAGGGCAGCATCCTTGGCACAACCATCTTCAGTTGCTTCATCAATGATTTTGTCTCCATTGTAAGGTGAGAACTGGAGACAATATCCAAGCTTGTGTTGATAAGTGACAAGTTACATTTGCACCACACAAGTATAAAACAACTATCATCTCCAATAAGAGCTCTTTTAAAATTCTATATACTCTGGACCAGTTCCTACAGATTGGAGGGTGACAAACTCAGAACAGTTCCGAGAAGGGTCACTCAACCCGTAACATTAACTGACATTTCTCTCCACAGACCTGCTGAGCTTTTCTAGCAATTTTGGTTTTTGTTTCTGATTCACAGCATCTACAGTTCTTTCAGTTTTTATTTGGGGAAATATTAGAGTTTATTATAAAAGCTGTGATCACAGAGCACTTGGGAAGTATTAACAGGATTAGATAAAATCAGCATGGGTTTACGAAAGAGAAATCATGCTTAACTAAACTTCTGGAGTTCTTTGAGGATGTAATTAGCAATAGATTCAGGACAACCTGTGGATGTGATGTATTTCAATTTCAAGAAGGCTATTAATTAGGGCCCTCAAAAGAGGGTAGAAGGCAAAGTTAATGTACATGGGATTCAATATTTCCAAGATTGTTGGAGGTACAAAGCTAGGTGGCATTATGTGTTATGTGAAGGATGGAAGGGGGTTTCGGGGTGATCTAGAAAGTTGAGTGTGTCAAACACAGGGCAGATGCAGTATAATGTGTTTTAATAAGAGGTTATACGCATTGGTGTGAAAAACAGAAAGGCAGAATATTATTAAAATCGTATTCACTAGCATTTAGAAGGAAAGGGGATCTGATTGAAACATATAAAATTCTAACAGGGCTGGACAGACGAGCTGCAGAAAGGATATTTCCCTTGTATGGGGAGTCTAGAACCAAGGATCTTAATCTCAGGATACAGGGTAGGCCATTAAGGACTGAGATGTGGAAACATTCCTTTACTCAAAAGATGATCAACTTGTAAATACTCTATCACAGAAGGCTGCCAAGTGTCACTGAATATATTAAAGAAAGAGATTAATAAACTTTTAGATATTAAAGGCATCAATGGGTGTGGAGAGAAAGTGGAAATATGGTGTTATCATGTACAAACTCAGTTATTGCAAAACTTTTATGGATAATTGCCAATCCTTCATTCTCCATATTTTCAGCTCATCCAAACCTCTGCTACCCATATTTTGGGTCAGGTCAAACCTTGATCTGTAATCAGCCATCTGCTCACTAACTTACATTGCCTCCTGGCTCTAGTTTCATGAAGCTTTCAATTTCAAGTATGTCCAGCTTTCTACAACATCCCACCATTGGGAGACACATCTTGGGCTGCTTACGTTATACATTTGAGAGTTCTCTACACCTCTCCACCTCCTATTCAGCCCTCCTAAATTTCATCCCTATGTCACTTATGGCCATCATTCCCAATCTTTCCTTTATTGCTTTCATGTTCATATTTCTTCATGTTTCTGCAAGGTACCTTGGAATGTTTTACAACGTCCAATGAAATTTGTATTGTCAGAGTTTCATCCTTAACAGCATGACATCAAGTTATGTATATAAAATGAAAAATCAGAGCAACAAATGAAAAGAAATATCTTCATTCAAGACACAACCTTTGCAGTGGCATAAAACACAAGCTCATCACAAGCACATCATGATTAACTTGGAAAGGAAAGGAAAACTCATTGAAAGTTAGAGGTGAAATAGTTTAAAGAAGAAAACAAATAAATAAAGAAGAATATAGTGATTTTAAAAAAAAGAATAAGGAGAAACACAGCGAGCAAGGTAAAATAGGGCACCAAAAAGTCAGAAACATTCTGTCAGCTAAGGGGAAAAGTGACATTGGCCACAGGTATAATTGTATTGTTTGCCCTTCCAACTGGGAAACTCAAGGTGGAGCACCTTGGCAGAGGTGAAAAATGGAAACTCACCAGGAACATGTAACATACATAAAACAGATAGACAGTTGAGAGTAAAAATAAGAAACTGTCATCAAGTTTAATTGTTTGAGAAAGCATCATGGAATAACACTAATATGGTCAGTCTTGAAACTTTTTCAATTCATTTAAGGAATGTTTAAATCATAAAAAAAACTAGTCCCTTCATGGAAGGAAAACCAGAAAATAAGTGAATCCATAGAGTTTCCTGAAATCACCTCCTGGTGACCAGCAATTTGTAAGAAAATAAACTTCCAATTACATAAGCATGTTTAACTTGCTGATGCTGCTTTTCAATGAATTCAATGCCCTCTGATTGGATCAGATTTACCTTTGAATTAGTGAGGAAATCTATTGAATGACTAAGGGAGAAACTGAAAATAAGAAGGCACAAGAATTAAAATTTAACATAGTCCAAAGGGAATAATATATCAGTCAAGGAAGTAACAATGAAACCATTTAATTCTGCCTTACTAAGAATATGCCTGAATATCTTTCACACTCAGGGCAGGTGTCCAAAATGAAAACTGAGTGATGGCGTGACTGTGTTGCTCAATGTGTATTTTATACATTGTATAAACCTGAAGTCAACTTTCAGCTTTCACTTTCAACTTGCTTCATCATCAATCTTGTCGTTTAATCATTCTTGCATTTTATCACAGGCCTTTCAGTTTGTTCCTTTCTCAACTGCTCACATTCCCTGACAGTGTATGTGCTTTGAAATCTCTAACCATATCCATTTCTAATGAAAGATTATCAGCCTAAAGCATTGGGCTTAATTTTACAAGGGTTGGAATGGAAGGTCTATCAACTCCACACATCCTGATGCCCCCAGAAGAGATGTTAGTCTCGAATCAACCAATATTAAACAAGACCATCCCAAAACCATAACAAACTGTATGTGGTCTCAATGTCAAGGTGGGACTTCCTTCCTTCACTTGAAGCAAGTCAATCCAATTGGCCAGCAGCTCAGTATTGGCCAGTGCAAGAGGGCTCCAGGATGAAGACCAATTAGATCCCTGACAAATGGGTATTGGATGAGAGGAAGTGAGCTAGCTCAGGAGCCAATATTGAAGGCCAGACAAGAAGGAACAAAGTACAGGGTTAACATCCTGTTCACAGAGACTATCTGCTTTCCAGGTATACACACACGCACCCACCAATGATGCGTATTCTCCCTCTTCCTTCCCAACTTTTAACAAAGTGATGTAAAAATCCAACATGTACCCACCTGCCTAAGCCAACAATATGGGCTGTGCAGTTTTTGGGTCAATTGGCCTTTTAATAAGCTTAATGGTCTATTGATTATTCTTTATAAAATGGCGGTCATTTATTAATTTCAGCACCCGCCTGCTCACCATTTTTTGGGGAAGAGTTTGAGGTGGACAAACCAACTATTACACTTTACTTGCACCGCTTCCACTGAAAGCTTGTCATCCAAGTCATCTTCAAGTCCAACCCTTGACTCTGTTTCTCTCTCCACAAATGCCACTTGACTTGTTTGCAGCATTTTCTTTTCTCATTTTAACATGCAGTGGTTTACTTTGAATAATATCTATTGGATATATGTTGCTAAAAGATTAAGAAATGTCATTTTAATGAAATTAAATTGGCCCAAACTGTCTAGATATTCTTCAGTGGACCAATCCATCTCAATCTGCTAATTTTCCATTATCCTGTGAAGGCACTGAAAAGGCGAATATGAAATGTCATACAACCATTCAGTTCCTCAAGTTTTCCCTGTTAAAGTCTGAGTGTGTCTTGCTACATGAACCATCCTTTTACACAAGTGATCAAGGAAATAAAGCAATCTTTTTGGAGAGTGAGAAAATCCTCCAAGTGAGGATCCTCCTTTTCTTTTTGGTTAAGTGCGAGTTGTGTTGAATTTTTTGGAATAATTTTTGCTACAAGTCACCATGAGATTTCTCATCATATCTTACTGAATGTGCCTCATTAACCACCTCCCCCAACCCATGGCATCCCTCTCATTCAATTCTAGCCCTACCTTATAACATACCATTCCCAGATCACCTCACCACTCAGCAGATATTCACCAAAAGACAGGCACCCCTTCCATCCACACCATCTCTCAGAGGGTACTGTGCCTGCAGAGGAGCACTGCATTCCAAGGCTACCCTACTTGGTCAGTCATCATAGAATCCCTACAGTGTGGAAACAGGCCCTTCAGCCCAACAAGTCCACACCGACCCTCAGAGCATCCCACCCAGACCCATCCCCCTATAACCCACCCAATCTACACATCCCTGAAGACTACGGGCAATTTAGCATGGCCAATCCACCTAGCCTGCACATCTTTGGACTGTGGGAGGAAACTGGAGCACCCGGAGGAAACCCACGCAGACACGGGGAGAACATGCAAACTGAACACAGACAGTCGCCCGAGGGTGGAATCGAACCCGGGTCGCTGGCGCTGTGAGGCAGCAGTGATAACCACTGAGCCCCCAAGCTGCCAATTGTCAAGGATAATTCAAGAAGATGTCTGAGAAAGGGAAGGTGGCACTGCAATTCTCCTACAAGGACCTCAAGTTTCTGGTCAAAGGGGTAATGGAAATGAGAGGAATTTTCTTTCCGGAGGACTGGCAGAGGAGGCCACGTCACCAAACTCTGGCAGTTTGGTTCGAGGTTGCTACCCGGGTCAGTACCGTCTCCGCAGTCCGGGTGAATAGTCATTAATGCCATAAGAAGATCAGTGGCTTTCTCCACTGTGCCAGAGTGAATGCCATAGTCTTATGTCTACTACCTCACACTCACACTACCCTACTACGTCCCACCAAAACTCATTCTCTCCTATTGTCACCATTGCCTGCAACATCTTCCCTCTTTCATATACACCTGAGCCCAGCATGGTAGGAGATAGGTCAATGTCCTTCTGCACTCTGCCAACGTAAGTGCCATCAACTTCTCTCTGCTACCTCATGCTCTATCTCTCTCTCTCTCTCCCTCTCTCTCACTCACACGCACACACACACACACACAAACGGGCACACACACGCACATCACAACCTTTCAATTGCCTGCATCAGCACTAACAGATATGCCATATTTATTTAACCCTATTCCTCCCTTTCTTTCACTATAGGAGAAAAGACTGTGTAAAACAGGCCAGAGACAGCTGTGACGAGCGGAGAGCTGCCTGACATGAGATACCCATTATTCTACGAGAAGAGATTCCTGGACCTCACAGGAGGAGACTAGGACCTCTGCTGAAACATCCATGTGCCGCCAGTCGAGTAAGTATCACTCTTCATTCCACTCAACTCTCACAGTACCCTTTGTCTGAATCTCATTCATTGCACCACACATCTAACCATTGGTCACAAAGCCTTTCCTCTCTTTTGCCTTACAGGTAACCAGCAGGATGTCCACTGCGTCAGCAGAGAAACAGCTGGCTCCCCAGGAGACAGCTCCTTCACCTCAGAGGACAAGGGGCCTCAGAGGAAGCCTTGGCAAAGTTGCTTCCTGCCCTCCACCACCATCAGCTCAGGGACTGACACCACAGGGAGAATGTTAACTTTCCAAAGTGTGATGGCACAAGCTGGTCAACATCTCACTGCAGTCGCTCTGTAGCTGGCTGAGGAAGAAATACCATGGTTGGGTGGGGACCTGACAAGGTGCAAAATTTAGAGGTTTTACAGGAAGGGCTATGAGACAGGGGATTTGGGGGCTCACTGATAAATACAGGCAGTGGAATCCTGTGCACATGAACAGGCACCTTCCTACCCATTTCTGGCCACCACGCCACCAGCCCCAGCATATGAGATGACCATGTCAACTGTGGTCATGTACTGTCCACCAAATTGAAGCCAGATTGCTCCTGACCATGAATGAACACCCTCTGCATTACCCCATACCTATTCATGCTATACCGAATCCCTCCTTGCTGATACTGTTGTCCCCCTTTTCAGTTGTCATCCCCCTTCCGCCCCTGGCCTGCAGACCCAATCCACAAGACTACCTGTGGCATTGGCCTTTCTCCCCACTTTGGTTCTATGAACAGACCTGACATAGTGAATGTGGGGCCACCTCTTTGAGCAACTAAACCAGACAGCCCCAGTCATGAGACAACAAGGTGCAGGGCTGGATGAACACAGCAGGCCAAGCAGCATCATAGGAGCAGAAAGGCTGACGTTTCGGGCCTAGACCCTTCATCAGAAAAGGGGGAGGGGAAGGGGGTTCTGAAATAAATAGGGAGAGAG
>NC_063360.1:23538889-23587607 GCF_021869965.1 Rhincodon typus | reverse complement strand
CTTTTCTGATGAAGGGTCTAGGCCCGAAACGTCAGCCTTTCTGCTCCTATGATGCTGCTTGGCCTGCTGTGTTCATCCAGCCCTGCACCTTGTTGTCTCGGATTCTCCAGCATCTGCAGTTCCTACTATCTCTGATTCAATTCCAGCCCCAGTCATGAATTGCCCATACCCCTGACTGATGCCTGTATATGACACCAATAAGAGTTAGACCTACTCTTCAACAGTTCACTAAGGAGTCCCAAGCCTGATTATGACCCACTCTCTGGGCTAAAGAGGGCAGACACCTAAACCAGTACCATTTTACTTCCATTACCACCCGTTAACAATAATATCAGAAAGTGAAATTGGACTCAATTGATTCAAATGTTTAAAGATCTTATGATTTGAGCCATACTTATTAACTAGGCCTCCTCACATTGATCATCTCAACCAGATTTCCTAACAATATCAAAAAGTACATTTAGGAAAGAGTTTTAAATGGACTGAAAGAAATTGCGTCAAAGTTAGTCAGTTCTCTTCTTGATTTCACAAGCTCTGCCAAAGAATGCCCACTAACAAAATTGAAGTCAATGGGAATCTGGGGAAAACTCTCCACTGGTCAGGGCTGTACCTAGCATAAAAGATGTTCCAGAGAAGAATCATATTGAACTCAAATGTCAACTCTGTTTCTATCTCTACAGGTGTTGTCAGACCTGGTGACTTTCTCCAGCACTTTCTGTTTTTATTTTACAAAGGAAAATTTTTGTGGTTGCTCTGCTGTGTCCTAGGCCCAACCACATCATTGATCTTTCTACTAACGTAAGATCAGATATTTACAGATGAGAATTATTGCTTGCCCACTAGGAGTTTTGTATTTGGCAGACTATTCAACCTTGGATGTATTGAAACAAAATAGAAACCTAATGATCTGATTGACCATATTGATATTTTTCTTCTTCCTTAGCCTGGAGACATTGTGCTGCTTGTGGTGTTTCCAGCTCCTGCCACTCAACTTGTGATCAAATCATTCAACACAAGCCTATGATCAAATTTGTAGTGATCTTACTATATACAGCTCAGCAGTGTGCCACATATTGCATTTGATACTGACCTGGGGTGAGTAGTGCAACACCAGTAGAGTCAGAAATTGAACCCTTGTGCAAACAGAATATGTCTGGTTGACCAACATGATATTCATCAATTCAGTTTGGAGATGGCACGGTGGCTCAGTGGTTAGCACTGCTGCCTCACAGCACTAGGGACCCGGGTTTGATTCCATCCTCAGGTGACTGTCTGTATGGACTTTGCACATTCTCCCCATCTCTGCATGGGTTTCCTCCGGGTGCTCCGGTTTCCTCCCACAGTCCAAAGATGTGCAGGCTAGGTGGATTGGCCATGCTAAATTACCCAAAGTGTTCAGGGATGTGTAGATTAGGTAGGTTGTGGGGGATGGGTCTGGGTGGGATACTGTGAGAGTCAGTGTGGACTTGTTGGGCCAAAGGGATTCTATCCACACTATAGGGATTCTATGATCTAATAACTGAAGGGCAAGTACTAAATACAGCAACGTCTATGGGCATCAACAAAATGCAGACTATAATAGTAACAAATGGATCACAGGAACTAGCCAAAGTGTTCCCATATATCCTACATGAGCATCTGCCAAAGAAAGCAGCTTTTTTTGAGTAAGGACACCATTACTATTCACAGTACTCCTGATGCAGTCTCACCAATGCTCTGCACAACTGAAATATAACTTTCCTACTTTTGTCTTCAGTTCCACTCACAATAACCTATAATATTGTATGGGCTTACTTGTTGTACCTACAATAGCCATACACAATCCATGCATTAAGAAACCCAGACCGCTGCGAATTTCAGAGCTCTGCAATCTCTAACTATGTAGATAATGAGAGGTGATCTTCCTGAAATGTAACGTTTTGAGGGGACTTGACAGGGTGGACACTAAAAGGATACTTTTCCTAATGTGTGAGAATGGAACTAGTGGACACAGCTTAAAATAAAACATCTCTTACTTAAGATGGAGATAAGGTAATTTTTTTCTTCTCAGAGGGCTGTGAATGAATGAACTCTCATTGCTAGAGAATGGTGGAGGCAGGATTATTGAATATTTTTAAAGCAGAGCTAGATTGATTCCTGACTAAGGAAGGATTTACAGTGGAATTGAGACCAACATCAAATCAGCCATGATCTTATTAAATGGCAAAGCTGGCTTATGGGTCCAAATGACCTACACTAGCTATTAGTAATTGGTATGTTTGGAAAATTTAAACAAAATTGCTGGACATCTGGCATTTTAATTCCTAAGTAATTTTTGGATGTTCTTTGGTCCCACGTCACCACTGAGTATAATTTTGTTAGTAGGAAGCAGGAAAGCAATGCATGGTAAGGCACTTACACTGCAGTGTCTCACTGATTATTGAGGCAGTGTCACAATGATACTACCCACATGTATAGATGGCCCATAATGATAGTAAATTTGAATTAAATATCTGCTGCTTTAATAAAAATCGTTTGTGTCAAATTTGGTGTTTTTGTCTGATTTCATGATGGATTTCTCCCTCTGTTTCAATGTTCAGCGTTAGTCATCTGTGGGGTGTGAAACAAGTTCTCGTCATGATTTTTTAAGGGAAGAACAAAGTTTTAGACATCCTTCTATAAAGCTCCAATTAAAGGAACATCTGTTTGGCAAAACTTCGTCAATTTACTGAAAAGTCATGACTTAACAGTGATCTTCCTGTAATGAAAATGTACAATCCCTCTTGCTGATCTCCTTCCTCAAAGAAATCAAAAACTGTAACAAACAGCTTTTCGTGCAATTAGTGCTTTGTTAAATTACTAGAATTATAGCTGAAGTCTGAAACAACATAAAACGTGGAAAATGACAAGAACAGAAGCAATAACAAGGATGGACATAAAGTGCAGCACTTTCAAATCTTTTAATATTGATCTAGACTTATGTGGGTTAGTCAGAACTCAAATAGTCACAATGACTGACAATGTTTTATTACAATTTGAGACCAGACCAAATACAAAATGTATGAGATACATTAAAGTGAATCAGGCTGAATGATATTCTGTCGTTGTTATCTTTAAGCAAAAATCTAGGGAAGAGTTTCAAGATGGCTTGGAGTTGATTTTCACCTTTTGTGGCCTATGTGGAATGCAGTGAGGAAAATTAGGCAGGGGATAGCGAATAAAGAGCCTCCTTGACTTTCCTTACTTTCAAATTCATGATTGAAGAAATTGTAAATTCATTTCAGACTCTCTCAGGGTCATTTTTCTGCTTTGACCCATAAATTCAAAAATCTGCATCATTGTCTTCTTCACACTGAGAATGGGGATATATAGCAGTCACATGTAATTTTTCACCTAATAAATACAAATTCCTTTCACATTCCTGGGACATCACAAAGAGTTTAATTGCCAATGATATTTTTTGAAGTGCAGTCACTTCCGTAACTTAGGGAAATGTGGCAGCAATGTTCACACAGCAAAATCTCACAAACAGCAATGAGATAATTAAAGCAAATTATCTGGTCATTATGTTGGCTGAGAGATAAAAATTGGGACGAATGAAAAGAAGCCCTGGAAGATTTATTTTCTCTTTCCAACACAGGGTATTACAATGAACCATTGTGATCAACCAACTCAAATCTAACACTCTTCTTCAATGAAACCTTTTTACAGAGGGAATAACCTAGTATTCTACATTTCAGAAGGTAAACAGTAATACAATGTTATAAGAGATGTCAGAGGCTTATATTTTTGACAGTATATCTCAAAATGCTTCAAAGTCTTGATTTACTTATAATACAGCAGTTATTGAAATCATTGTGAATGGTGCCTGGGGAGGTAACTGAAGCAGACAATGGGAATGTGTCACATTAACATCAGAAGATATAGTGAGAACCCTGGGGTACCTCAGTGTCATACAGTGATATAATGAATTTAAAAATGTAGTTTTAGCACACACATACTGACTGGCTCAGTAACTTATCCTGTATAATTCCCACAAATATGTTTATAAAGGTTTTATCTCATTCCCACAGTGTAACATAATCTGCAGACAAGGACAGTACAGTCAAACATCAAATCATTCTACGATAACTCAAATATCTTTTGATACTTTAATTTTGCTAGTGAACAATTATGGTATCCAACACAGGCTAAACTCAAAATATTTCATCAAGTGACTTTCACAGATTGTTAACAATGAGAAAACGGAATAAAATCGATACATATGATAAAGACTTGAAAAAGAAACTGGCGTAAAATATGACAAAGACCTTCTCTCCAAGACTCTGTGCTAGGCATATGCTTTCAAAAAAGAATGATGTCAGAACAGACACTTAGAACAAAACATTGAACTAGGCTGGGCGATTTGTCTTATGTAGTAGGAGTGATTTGTTTGATAGAATGAGTAACATATATTGACAGAAGTTTTTCCTCAAAATGCTGGCTGGTTGTAAATATCAAAGCTGTGATTGATACATTTTACTTTGGGAGGGATATCAAAAATCTAATACCAAGGCACGTACATGAAACTGATCTAATTGACTGTCAGAACACGCTTGAGGAATTAAAAGGTTATGTTTCTTTGATGTTATTGCTTATTTCACAGGTATCTACAGAAACTCTGTCTGGCAGTAGATGCAGGTCATCCCAAGCTCTGATCTAACCACATGAGGATCCCAATGGATATTGGAATTTTGACAAATGATCCCACTGAGTGTGTAGTATCAACATATCATTGGAGTTTGTGGTTTTTGATTGCAAAAGCAGTTCAACGGATGTCAGCCTAACCACTTTTAGATGCTCCCATCTGAGTCTGCATTTTCAGGCCATATCTCAAATACAGTTTCAGTCTCTTTATTTAAGGAAAGATGTAAATGCATTGGAGGCAATTCTGAGGAGGTACTACATTAATATTTGGGATAAGCAGTTGGACAGGCTGTGATTGTTTCCACTGGAGTTTAGAACAGTGAGGCATGACGTTTATAAAATCATGAAAGAGTCTTGTGGTGCATTAGCAGTGTCCCTATCTCTGGGTCAGAAGATCTGCATTCAAATGCCACCTTTCCTGGATGATGTGTCATAACATGTCCAAATTAAATAACTATAAGATCATGAATAATCTTAACAAGGTGATTGCAAATATAGCCCTTTCTGGTATTACACGTTTCGTCAATACGAATTTGCTGTAATACATGATTGATGAATGGGTGAACGCTGTTTGTAAAATGTGAACTTTTGCATACATGTGTTGGCTATCACACAATTCCATCCCCAACGCTTTAACTATCATGGTGCGCGAAGGAATACAGTGTTTACGCCAACAGAGTCTTCACGTCAATGTCACATGTTCAGTTGACTCGTGCGCTTTTGTTATGAAGTGCTTTTTGAGAGGTACTCCATAATCTTTGGGGGGTTTTTGCTACATTTAAGGCCATAAGACATAGGAGCAGAAATTAGGCCATTCAGCCGATCAAGTATGCTCCACCATTCAATCATGGCTGATAAGTTCCTCAACCCCATTCTCCTGCTTTCTCCCCTTAACCTTTGATTCCCTTGATAATCAAGAACCTATCTATCTCAGTCTTAAATGACCTGGTCTCCACAGCCTTCTGTGGCTGTGAATTCCATAGATTCACCACTCTCTGGCTGAAGAAGTTTCTCCTTATCTCCGTTCTAAAAGGTCTTCCCTTTACTCTAAGGCTGTGCTTTCGGGTCCTAGCATCTCCTACCAATGGAAGCATCTTCCCAACATCCACTCTGTCCAGGCCATTCAGTATTCTGAAAGTTTCAATTAGATCCCCCCTCATCCTTCTAAACTCCAATGAGTATAGTCCCAGAGTCCTCAAATGTTCTCATATGTTAAGCTTTTCAGTCCTGGGACCATTCTCGTGAACCTTCTCTGAACCCGTTTCCTTCCTGAGCTATGGGGCCCAAAACTGCACACAATGCTCCAAATGTGGCCTGACCAGAGCCTTATAAAGCCTCAGTAGTACATCCCTGCTTTTATATTCAAGTCCTCTCAAAATAAATGTCAACATTGCATTTGCCTTCCTGACTACTGACTCAACCTGCAAGTTTACCTTGAGAGAATCCTGGACTAGAACTCCCAAGTCTCTTTGCACTTCAGACTTCTGAATTTTCTCCCCATTTAGAAAATAGTCCATTCTTTTATTCTTATTACCAAAGTGCATGAGCTCACACTTTCCCACGTTGTACTCCATCTGCCACTTCTTTGCCCACTCTCCTAACCTGCAGCCTCGCTACCTCCTCAATACTACCGGTCCCTCCACCTATCTTTGTATCATCTGCAAACTTAGCCAGAATACCCACAGTTCCTTCATCTAGATCATTAATGTACAAATTGAAAAGTTATGTTCCCAGCACTGACCCTTGCGGAACATCACTCATCACCGGCTGCCATCCTGAGAAAGATCCCTTTATCCCCACTCTCTGCCTTCTGCCAGACAGTCAATTTTGCTGTGTTACCCATAAATAACCAAGGACAAAGTAACAAGAATGATTACAGGAAGCATCCTGGTGATAAAACTGTGGGGGTTGAACGTAAAAGAAAGTCTATAACACTTGAAGAGAAACAAGATGTTCTATAGCATTTTGAACGTAATGAAAGAACATGTGACATTGTTCGTGCAACAGGAATAAAGGAGTCTATGTTACACAAAGCAGTAAAAATTATAGCAAGCTGTATTGCTGGAACAAGCCTGATTTCTTGCAACACTGTGAGATCATGGCCAAAGGAACTTGAGGAGATGGAGTGACTTCTAATTGTGTGGATAGATGATCAAACGAAAATGTGATCTGGGACCAGCTTTCTCACCATAATACAGAAAGCCTTATCAATTTATGAGGACCTAAAGAAAAAAGCTGAAAATCCCACAGATGTGCCTGTCTTTAGTTCTAGCAGTGGCTGGTTTGCTGGTTTTAAGGACTGTTATGCTCTTCATAACGTAAAGTTATGTGGCGAAGCTGCCAGTACACACGAGGAATGAGCGATAGCATTTCCTCCCATAGTGAAAAAAATTGTTTGAGGAAGGAGGCTACAACTTAGATCAAATTTTCGATTTGGATGAGGCAGGTTTATACCGGAGAGACCAAATGTTTACTCAGAGACTGTTTTGTAGAGCATCTGCGCTCTGTATGCGACAAACGACAACACCTTCCGGTTGCCAAACATTTTAACTCCTCTTCCCACTCCCTGGGTGACATGTCCATCCTGGGCCTCCTCCAGTGTCACAATGACACCACCCACAAACTGGAGGATCAGCGCCTCATATTCCACCTCGGGAGCCTACAGACCGAAGGCCTAAACATGGAATTCACCAGTTTTAAAATCTCCCTACATCCGGCCTCATCCCATGTCCAACCTTCCCTCTCATCCCTGCCTCCTTGACTTGACACAACCTGTCCATCTTCTCTCCCATTCATGTGCCCCACTTCCCACTGACCAATCCCCACCACTCCCTACCTGCACTCACCCAGCACCATCCCACCTAACTTCCCCAGTCTTATCCCTCTTCTTTCTATTTATTTCCCAGCTCCCTTACCCCAGCCCATTTGTGAAGCAGGGTCTCGACCTGAAACGTCAACTTTCCTGCTCCTTTGATGCTGCCTGGCCTGCTGTGTTCTTCCAGCTCCACACTGTGTTATCTCTGACTCCAGCATCTGCAGTTCTTGCTATCCTCAGGTCCCAGCAATCATTTTCACACCTCCGTTGAATCTTTCAGACTCCATGAGAATCTAATTCAGTTTCTCTTCCTTTAGATGTGATTTTAGTTGATAGCTTGTCTTCTTTTTCAGCAATACTCAAGTTTAGTACTAATGAGTGACTAATGATTAATAGTAAAATAGGAACATGAATGTGAAGTGGTGTGGACAGTGTGAGGTGCTATGCTAAGATGCTGCATTAGAGACACTGAGCTTGACATAGTAGTACTCTATCCTTAAAGTTAGAAGGTTGGTTTGGTTGAAGCATCATTTGAGCAGATAGCACAGGTTGGCGATTCAATGTACTGTGAAGACAGCACATCCTTGTTGTAGATGATGCGTTAATACTTTCCACTATCTGCCACCTCAAAAACCGCATGTTCCCACATCCTGTTCATGTAAGCACAAAATATTCTATGGCACTATTTAAGGAAGAGAAATGGAGCACTCTGGTGTCCTGGCTGATGTTTAATCATCAACCACCTGAAAAGGACACAATGTTGGGCATTCCTCTCATTGCTGTTTCTGGGACCACATTGTGTATAGGTTCCCATATTTTCCTACAGTTCAAAATAATCAATAGCTGTGACACACATTCGGATGCCCCATTGTCTTGAAAGACACTGTATAACATTTAATTTTTTCAAAAATGTGTTTGCTTCCTATAAGCTGAAAAGGATGCAATTGTAGGTAGTTGATGGATTTAAGATTTTATTGGTATATTTCAGTTCACAGATCTGTTGCTGATCCAGGGAGCTCCAGCTAAATGTAAATGCTTTCTCTCTAGTCTAAGAACCAGAGAATTATTTTTCTCAAATTATCTTTGGTACAACTTTCTAGACAGTTGCAACCAATTCAGTTTCATATTCTGGTGATGTTCACTCTGTAATTTACTTGAAAATGATAAATTCTCAATTACTTTACTTTGTCAGTTGCGTGTTATTCCTCCTGAAAGAAAACTAGTTTAAGAAGTTTGCATCCCTCCTCCATCAAAATGTCAGTCTTTTTTAAAAACTCAACTTTTAATAATTTAGGGATGTTTCATTTAGAAATGTCATTTAATTCGCTCAGAAGCTTTGCAATTCTTTACAATGTGGTAATTTCCCAAAAATTCCACTGGAATTGTGCAATTTCTTGATGCTGTTTTGTCAGATGTCCACAAAATTCTTAGTATTTCCAAAAGTCATCTGATGTTGTTGAGTGTAGTGGTTGGGGAGAGAATCCACCATGAGATGCAATACAGATAATAATTATAGACGTTTCAACATGAACTTCTCACAGTACTGTGATTGAACTGGTGGAAAATATAGGCTTGTGCTCAACAAGTGTTGTGTACATGAGTTAGTTGCAGCCAAAGCTGTCTAGGAACTGTCATAAAACTATGCACGTACCAAATGAGGTACACTGGTTAAGAGTTGCTAAGCCTTTGTTCTTGTCAATTTGCAGTTCATTTAACTAAATGTAGGCAATGTGTATCTGTGTGTACTCCATTTCAGGCAAATAGACACTGCATATATGCATATTTTCATAGTTTAGTTTGTGTACTCTTAAGGATATTGATAAATTCACAGATATGTTGAATGCTGGCCTTAACAAAAGAAATGAATTGATAATTCAAAAATGCTCAACTATTAAGTAACTGTAACATTTGTTTCTTCCTGCTAAGCCTGTTCTAAACTTTGCATTGGAATGGGTAGAATGGTATTAAAAAGTATCACCAAACTCGTATTACTATACGATACAGCACTGACTCATAGAGAAACTGATTCCTTCTGACTTGGTCATATTAGGATTCTGTTATGACGAAGTTAGATATTCGAAAGTAGCATTGGAGAAATATGTAGAACAAGTTAATTCATTACAATTTTCAGTCCTTTTTGAAATATTGCTGTATTAATTGTCAGCCAATTTGAGATCACTAATGCTTTTCTATGTAAACTTGACTTTATCCATTGCTTTCATATCTGTTTCCCATCCATAAATATTTGCCCAAACAAATGCAGAGCTTATAGAGTAATAACATCAAATAAGCATGTATTAACATGTTACATACACAGGCTGAATGAACTTCGGTAGTCACATGTGGCAGTCTTTATCAGGATTTTCTGTATTCATTAAAATTCAATGCCAAGAAACCTGTGTGAAATAACAAATAGCAATTGGCAATATTGTGCCTCTCTGATGATAACTGCAGAAAACAATCTAAAATTGATTAATTAATATATTTTTAAGGAAACTAAACATTTTATCTCAACTGATTTGAGTGGGGGAAGTGTGGTTTTGTGAGCATAAGGATATCATCTCCATTCCTGTTCTGTTGAGGATCTATTTGGCTTATAGTGGTCGAGGAAGAAAGTGGAGGCTCTTGTCTTAACCGGGTGTAGTTTATTGTATGAAAGCAATTGGTTACAAGGCATTTGAAGACACGAATGATAAATCTGTCCCATAGAACCGCAGAAATGAAACAGCGCAGAAGGGGGCCATTTGGCTCAGCTTGTCCATGCCAACCCAAAGGCACCCAGAAACCCTTTCTAATCACTTCTTCCTGCACTCGGCTCATAGTCCTGTAGCTTACAGCACTTATGGTACAGATCCAGGTACTTTTTAAAAGAGCTTAGGATTCCTAAACTCTGCCGCCACTAACTCAGGCGGTGAATTGCAGACACCCAACACCCTCTGCATTAAAAAAAAGTTTTCCTCACATCCCCACTAATCCTTCTGCCACTTAGCTTGTATCTATGACACCTGGTTTTTGAACTCTCTGTCAAGGGGTGCAGTTTCGTCTATCTCCAACTCTCACAATTTTGTGTACCACAATCATGTCACCCTTCAACCTTCTCTGTTCCAAGGAAAACAACCCCAACCTCTCCAATCTCTCCTCATAGCTACAATTCTCCAGCTCTGGCAACATTCAACTAAATCTTCTCTGCACTGTCTCCAGAGCAATTACATCCTTCCTGTAATATGATTACCAGAACTGCACACAATACTCCGGTTTTGTGTCTTCTCCAGTGTCTTATACAGTTTCGTCATTAAATCTCTACATTTGTATTCTATACCTCTGCCAGTGAAGGAGGGCATTCCATATGCCTTCTTTATGACCGTATCTACCTACACTGCTACCTTTACGGACCTGTGCACTTGCATGCCCTTCTCAGTATATTCCTGTTCTTTGTGTATTCCCTTTTACGGTATGGCCTCCCTAAATGCATCATCTCAGATTTATCACAGTTGAACTCCATCTGCCACTTTTCCACTCAATCCACCAACCCACCCACATCATTTTGGAGCTTATAGCTATACTCTACACTATCCTCTACATGGCCAATTTTTGTGTCTTTTGAATTGTGACCCCCACATTCAAATCCAAATCATTAATGTATAAAACAAACAGCAAGGATTCCAACACCAACCCCTGTAGAACAGCACTTGAAACAGCTTTCCATTTAAAAGGGCAGCCATTGACCATTACTCTTTGTTTCCTGTTACTAAGATTCAACACATTACCCTGAATCCCATGGACTTTTACCTTTTTTGACCAAATTGCCATGTGGGATCTTGTCAACTGCCTTACCAAAATCCATGTAGACAACATCTACTGCACTACCCTCATCAATCCTCCTTGTCACTTCCAAAGAATTCAATTAAATTTATAAGGCATGACCTTCCCTTAACAAAGCCATGCTGACTGTCCCTGACTTGTTCATGCCTTTCTAAGTGACAGTTTACCTGATCTCTCTGGATTGATTCTAACAATTTGCCCACCATCAAAGTAAGACTGACAGGCCTATAAATATTTGATATTTCCTTTGTACATTTTTCAATTGATGGAACCACATTTGCATTCCTCCAGTTCTCTGGCATTCACCTGTATCTAGTGAAGATTGGAAAACAATCCTCAGAACATCTGTTATTTCCTCCCTGACCTCTTTCAACATCCTAGGGAACAAGCCATCCAGCCCTGGCCACTTACCTACTTTCAAGGATTCCAGCTCCTCTGACACGTCCTCTCTTGTTAAAATTATTCTGTCCAATATTTCACACTGCTCCTCTTGGATCACTACATCCATGCCATCCCTTTCCTTTTTGAATACAGAGACAAAAGATGCATTTAAAATCCTTCTCATATCCTCTGTACCCTTTGAGATCCACAGCTAGTAGCTGAGCTCCCCACAAAGGTTCATGACATCATCAGACTGGTGGAACTAAATAGAGAACCATGTTTTACATTACAGGGTGAGGTCTTATGGTGTAGTGGTAGCATCTATGTTATCTGTTCAGGAGGCCTGTGTTCAACTCCAACTTGCTCCAGAATTGTGTAATAACAACTTTGAAGAGCTTGATTAGAAACTATCTGTCCTACAGAATGGAGGCTGTTTAGTAAAGTGGTAGTGTCCTTACCTCTGAGTCAGAAGATCTGGTTTCAAGTCCCACCTGTCCCAGAGGTGTGTAACAGCATGCCTGACAGGCTGATTAAAATAACTTTAACAGAATGGAGGTAGTGGTCCTAGGTGCAAAATCAGATAGGAAACCAGAAGTAATCTCTGTTGGTTGCTCTCACATGCAGTCACCTAACCAGACTATTGTTTCTGGATTTGATGGTGATTGCACTGCATTACTTCTGTGCAGACTCGCTTGATGTGATAACAACAAGAGTATGTGAAAGGTCAATCCAAAAATAAAATTTGGAGAAATTTGAGAGATTTTGCATTGACTGTAGAAAATGGATAAAGGATGTCTCAAGATTGTCCAGTGTTAATGATGCCTCATTTCACATACAGTTGGGTGCAGTGAGAAATGGGAGGATTGGAGAAAAATACCCTTCCTGAGCCACTGAAGAAGGAATCTGCTGCTGCTTGGCAGAAGGCATGGTTGAATGTGGCTGAGGAAGCCAGTATTAGGTGTATTATGCCATATTCTAGGATTCAGCAGGCAAAGTGCATTTTAAGGTCAGGTAGGATGAGTACAGTTTCACATGTATCTACATCTTAATGTGCACATTACCCCACCCTTCATTGTGCCTTATCAAATTATTCCATCACATCACTCCTCACACCCACTTACTTTGCAAACATACTTACTGCTTTTGTTCTGTGTATTTCCCTACGTCCATTTCGATCAAAAATATGCCTTTTCAGTTGCTTGTTGGCAAACAAAGGAATGAATTTGAATAAACCAATTAAGGGATGCATAGTTGTATTTCATTGGTTACAGAATTGCTTTGTATCAATGGTTGTGGGTGTGAAGAGGGATGAAGAGAGTGCACCTGAAGGATGTAGCAACACTGCAGATGCTAGAGCCAGAGTCAATACAGTGTGGAGCTGGAGGAACACAGCGGGTCAGGCAGCATCAGTGGGTATAAACCCGAAACATCAACTTTACTGCTGCTCTGATGCTGCCTGACCTGCTGTGCGTTCCACTGAAGAATTTCATTTTTACATCAGTCCAATGGTGGTAACTGGAAGATTACAGATTTTAGGGAATGTCTAACATTCTAGAAAGCAATGTAAGTGACTGATACCTCATTAAGTCACTGTCTTCTTCTGCCTTCTTCTCCTCTTACGCTTCCATCTCCTCCTCATATTAGTTCACCAGTGATAAGTGCTCAGTGTCTTTGTACATCTGCAGTTCCAGTCATCCTTGTTATGGTTGCACAGCTTTAATGAACTTTAATGGAGTGGAACCCCTCGCAGCTTACAAATATTCGTCATTGTCCTTGGGTGTAAAGATTGCCATAAGTTTGCAGTCAATGATGTCCTGCACTGGAGGGAAGCCAATTCAGGTCAACAATGTGAAAAGTCCGTATAGAGATATCCAATCGCCCTCCTTGTCAGAAGCCTTCATGCATCAACGTTTTGTGGACAATATTTGTGTGTGATGCAATTGCTGAATGGTCAAGTTAGTGTGGACCTGCTTTGTTTCTGATCTTGCCCAGATAGGCTCATTGGAAACATCCCCACTGGATCCAGACATAGAAATTGTTGTGATTTCTGTGTTCACTGCACCAAGAGAGTCCACAGGAAGTCATACAGGCATTTGGAAGCCCAGGACCAGCAATAATTTCCGGTGGATGTGGAGCAGACTCCTAATGGTTTCTAGCCAAAGGTACACTCATGATGCAGTGAAAGTACAGAAGAGCCACAGTCACTCCACATCCATGGAATGCTGTGCAGATGGGGAGGTGGGGGAGCAGTGACACTATACACTATATAGAGGTAGGGGTCAGAATGCCATGTCATGATGCCTAGAGTGTATGCAACGTGACACATGTTCCATTCGGGTAAAGAAGGTCAGAAGATATCCTCTCAACATAAGGTTCTAATGTTGGGGGTTCATTGCAGTACAGAATAGACAGGAGTGTGCCACTTAATCCTTGGATGCTTTGTTCCCGACACCTGGAAGTTGCGCCAAGGATATGTGATGCACTTGAGGGCTGTAGCATTGCAATGAGTAGGAAAATGAGGACACTGATCAGAAAAAGACAACACCTACACCTTCCTATAGCGCAGCAGTGTCGGCCAAGGCAACCCAAACGGGGTATCTTTGTCAACCACTTTCACTGGAACTGAGTTGTGCAAAGTCCTCTTCACGTACTTAAAGGTTTTGACACTGCAAAAGTAAGCAATCCTTGCATAATTCCAAATGCAAGTCCAGCTTATCAGTTTGGTCATTTTTCATTTTCCAGTCATTCAAGAAAACATAAGGTTACAACTGATGGAAGCCTTCACAATATCTGATATTCCTTCATTCAATCATGACAAAGTTTCATGCCAGTATAGGCACTATGGGAAGGCACTTCTGATTGGGTAAATACATAATGTGGTGCAAAGGATGGCTAACCTCTCTGGCTCCATTCTTGTAGCTGCAACGACAAATGACAGTATCTCACAGGGCTGATGGTGAAAAGTGAACACATATTTACATATGTGATAATGTTGTTTAATGAGGTTTCCCCCAGACCAGCAATTTATCCTCGAAAGGCTTTCATGGTCTAGGTACAGTTATAGGGCTTGTAGTTGGGATGGAGGGAGCCTGCCCTAGACTTACAGCCTATTGGCCTTGGAGTTTTGGGCAAGTGACCTCAGGGGCATTCTGTTCAGGCAGGGCCAGACAAGCTGCTCAGATGCAGGCGCACCTTGTTCAGTTTGATCAAGACCGAGCAATACAGGCAAGGTGGAGGTGGAGGGGCCAGGCACCTTGGGAGTATCCTGAGAGAAGACTGGAAGAGTGGGGGGCCTTTGCCCAATTCCTCCTCTGGTTAGGTGAATACTGGCACCACCCTCTCTCCTTATGAGGACCTGGCACTGGAGTGATGTCAAGGTCCATCATTCCCTTGTCACCTAACCATGGACGCTGAGTACCAGTGGTTACGGTGATAGAGTGTAAGGACTGCGCACAAATCCTGCAGACATTTAATGTGCTGGACCTGTCACCGATATGTCAATGGAGACACCCAGATGCAGGTATACCAGAGGGATGCAGCAAGGTACGGATTGTATTGGCCTTCGATCCAGCTTCCTGAGTGTTTACAATAGATCTGTTTGCCATTCCTGTGTCACCTTCGGCATTTTTATAATGTTATTATTCACCGACACCATGGAATCCTCTCCTGTTTGGGGCTGCGCAAGTGCCTGGTCTCAGGCAGTCCTGTGAATGCCAGTGACCTACAGTGTTTCATCAATATAGCCAGCTGCAGAGGTGTGGCAATGATATGCTCATTAGACCATGCTCCTGACTCTAATCCAGGTAAATTACCCACCAAGGTGCAAACCTAAGCTGGTTAAGGGTGTAAGTGGCAACCTTGCCAGAGCTTCCCCCAAGGGATTCATGACTCCTTCCTCAGAAGTCAGACAGGAAATGGTCACTGGAGGGACTGTTCTTGAGGGCAGAAACTTTGCAGATACTGCTAGTGTCCACAGAAGACTACAGAGGGAATGAGCGGAAAAGTAGAGTTAGAAGCTTTAGCATTTTAAGAATACATTCACAGTAGTGGTAGAGCAGCGTTGCACTTGACAATGAATCTTATTTATTAGAGAGTGCATGGAGATCTTGGCATCACCGCATGAGTGGTCTTGATCTTTTCGTCATAAGGGTTGAGGAGACATTGTCAGATGCCCCACCACCCATCTTGGCTCTTTCAATCCTATCGTGCGCCAATTTCTCCTGCAATTAGACAAGGGCAGAAATTTTTTAGTGAGATGAAATTGGCTGAAACCCTATTTTTCTGCTCATTCCCTCTCATCTTCTATAGGCACCAGTGATATCTGCAAAGCTTCTTCCTCCCAGACAGTCGTCCCTCCAGTGAACAGCTCTTACCCAACCTCTAAGGACGAAGTCACAGATCACTCAGAAGAAATTCTGGCATGTGACTGGTGTTGTTGCAGGTGGAGGGAAGGCGGTGAGCTGCCCTGCACAACTGGAAGTGCAGAGTGTAGGATTAGTAGCAAGACGTATGAGAACTGTTGGAGAAAGTTGTTGCATTCAATGGTGATAGACCATCTACATTGGTGAGAGGTAGGTGCAATCGCAGAGTTAGACTGACCGTGAGGTAGCTGACAGGTGAGTGAGGTGGCACTCACCTTTGCAGAGGGCAGAGGGTTATTATCCTACACTGCTGGGCATTCCTCCAGATCACAGACACTGCGTAGTCCCACCTGGCAACGTCAGACCAGATTGGACAGGTCTGGTCTGAAGTTGCCAGGTGAGACTACTCAGTGTCTGGACAGACTGGACAGATCTGGTGGTGTCGCCTCCTCTGCCAGTCCACAAGAAAGCGTGTGACCATTTTATCCACCACCCCACCCACCAGACGTCCAGGTTCCTGTCACCAAAGCTGGATTCCAATTTGTCTGTCGTAGCCATCTTTAGGATAATTCTTCCCACACTGTAACTGCGAAGGACCATTCCTGGCTGACAGCATTTGAACTTGTGCACAGATAGGATTACAATAAACAGTCTGGCTATTAATCCCAGCTGTCTCCAGCAGCAGCGAGCGCCTCCAGCAATCGCTGAGTCCACAATACCATGAACGCAGTACCATGGGGATGTGGTGTAAACTTAATGAAGTGAGCAGCAGAGAATTGTATGAGATAGCACACCAGAGCTCAGAGAGAGAAACACTCTCTGAATCTCCCCAAAATTGGCACTTAGAGTTTGAGCAAAAATTCAGCCCATTATATAAATTTATTTTTGCTTTGTTGCGTCATTCTTTTTTTTAAAAATCCTTCTCATCCAGAAGCCAAATGCAATCGTGCAGTTTTACAGAAGTAGGCAGCCCACTTACTTGTGTGTAAATTGACTTACTGAGTGTTATTAATCTATTTGGATGGAGGATGGAAATTTCATCCTCACAGCTCCAGCTGAAGTACTCTGCAAGAAATCCTGGGATAGATATCAGAAAGAAAAAACTGCCTAATTTTCTTCCTTTCCTTTCTGCGGCACAAGCACCAACTCCAACTTTCTCAATTGCTCTCACTGCTTAAAATTAGTTAACTTGGTAACCAAACTCAGTAATACCATGCATGGAAGCTATCATATACAGTGAAACCATAAAAGTCAATTCCATGATTTCTGGCCTTGAAAAGGTCATTTTTCATATACTTCAGATAAGAGTGAAAAGTAGTTTCTTTAGCGGATCAATCCAAGAGTGGGTTGCCTTGATTTCTGCATCACTCTTCTGTACCAGCTGCATTTCAGCTATCATGGCAAACAATTATGGCATTGGTATGATTGTAATTCACACATGTACATAGCATACATATAGTGGGTGCCATGGCACCACAATAAATCTGGCAAAGCAGACAATAGATATCTTGGAGCAATGACTCTGCCATCTAGACTGCTCTACTGGAACTCTCTGATACACAGTTGAGTGGATCTCAAGATTTACGGTAGTGTGCTGCATGATGAACAATCTTGTCATCAAGAGGAAACAATCCTTACTAGCACCTATCAGATGAGAAGCTGAGGAGCAGGAAAGTGAGGAAACAGAGAAAGAGGAAGGGAGACTGCTACATATCTTTAGCTGTATGTGAAGAACTAATTAAAGTGTAGTTCCTGTAAACTCAAGACCCATTCCTCATTCATCAACAATCCCACACTCACTTACCTTCCTCTGTTAATCTGCATCTCATCATCCACTTAACAACAAAGTAAGAATTTTTTTAAAAAGCCAAAATTATAAATGCCACATTGCACATAATTTAAACTAATCACCCTTGTGTGTTCCCTTTGTGGCTGTTCTTTGCATACTTTTACTTGTCCTTATACTTGTTCAGAGTGTTAAACCAGTAATTTCGAATGGAGTGGACCTCAGGCAACTCAGGGTTCAAAACATCAGGTTTCAGGCTGCATCATCTCAGAATAGTTGAAAGCAGTCTAGCTTGGCTGGAAGCTAGGTAACAGAGAACAGGCAGAATGAGGTGCTTGTCATGGTTGAATAGCTGGCAGTAAAGTCACGTTGTGAGCTAGTAACAATGTTATGACTCAGGTCATGTGCAACTTATGAACGTTAGATATGAGATCTGACTGATTGAAATTGTCGATAGCTGAAAGATGGAGGTGTGTTGTATTAAACAATGCCAGGAGGCTAAACTCCTGTAGCTCTATGCATCTAGTCCCTCCTCAGTATGCATCTGGAGAGTGTCCGATTCCCCAAGGATAGAAATCACCTATCCTCTTTTCTAAGAGGTCTCTGAAACCTGGATCCCCCTTTTCTTCCATGGTCTTCTCTCTTTCAAGGTCATTTTCAGTTGGAGAAAAGCTACCACCACTTAGTCCAGTCAAAATGAACCTCCACTTTGAGAGCTTCAAGGAGTGAAAGTCATTAATGATTCGGCCCTCTGCTGTGGTATGCAGCCAATCAAGTGTGCAATAAATGTCGCCATTCAAAGATATCGGCATGTCCCTTGCCTTACGTTGAATACGTTAGGAGTTAATCACACATTGCCATCCTTACACCCATTTACAGGTGCAATCCAATTTAATCTCCTTCATTATTTATTGATGTACATATATAGTTGCACAAAATGTATGATTTGCTAGAGGTCCTGTTCAAAGGTGCCCTACTGTGCCAAATATTTTCATATCATTAAAGCAATTACATTAAAAAACAGCTGATGTTTTGTTTGAAGGAAGACAGGAACAGAACAAGTGTAAGATGTGGTCTGACAAGGATTTTTCTCTCATTGTAAGTCTATGGGGCGGATTTACATTGGCACTTTAAACTAGTAGCCTACTGAGGTGGCTCTTTTTTCTATCTTTTAGCCAACTCTTACTGAACCAAACGAATTGAGAGACTTAGGAGCAAATTGCAGCAAATGCTGGAATCTGTACTGGAAATCACAATTATTTGGTCCACACTGCATCGACTTTTCAACTAATATTTTGATTCTATGAAATGTGATGAGACATTTTTAACTGCAGAAATTACATAGATGTGCTGGCACAATTTTCGTTAGCACCATTTAAGGAACAGGAGGCCACAAGATCAAAAATGTTATGCATCTCGATTGTCCTTCAAGGTGAAGATGACCATGTTCATCAGCTGTGGTGTTTGGTCAGGTATCTTTCGGTGCCTGCTAAGGCCATTCTGCTCCCAGGGTGCTCTGTTGTAAATAAGACAGGAGTTTCAGATGAGTTGGTTACCTGAGGTTTCCTCTTCTTGCACTCTTTCCCTGCCTTTGATATGCCCTTGGATTCCAACAAGGTTGAACCTTTTTGTTTTGCACCACATGCAACAATCCCAGGTGAACTTCCCCAGCACTGAATTCTAATATCAAAATTCTGACATGATGTCAAACAGTGTCCTTCCTTTCACTGCCATGAAAGCCCAGTCCAGTCTCAAACGTCCCTTAGATTTGCATCGATAAGTGACTGTCAGGCATTCTGGCTCTGTGACCAGTCCAGCTGGATTACAACTGAGGCTGGAGGAGTGCCTGTCACTATGGTTCCGCTACTCCATGATCACATCATAAAATAAACCAACTTTCTCAGTTACAAAATGGCTAAATGTCTTATCTATAGCAGATGTTAAATAAAGAAGCTCTGTCAACCAAGTTTGTAATAAACAATTATTTGATTTATTATCCAAACTTAATGAATGAAGATTGAACAATTTGATATTATAAATAGTCAATACAATAGAAGTTTAAATGTTTAGCCTTTAAATATCCTGAAAACACGTAGGCAAATAGACACACACTTCAGGAAACAGGGGAAATAAAACTGATTTCTCTGTAGAGACTGGTTTTCTGAACAAAAACAAACCCTTTGTCCAACAAGTTATTCTTGAAGAATAAAGCCTACACACTTCCAGTTTGTTACTCTACTGTTTTAGCACGAGCTTGTAACTAATGGTTGTCTCTGGAGCCTTTCAGGCACAGCTTGCTCACAAAATACAGCCCTTCAGAAGAATAAATCAGTTTCACTCGGAACTCAACCAGAGTGTCTTTTTTTTCACAAATAGTAGAGATTATCTGGGATGCTATTCCTAGTTGGCTTCTTGTCCCCTCAGCTGATGCCAAAACTCTTCACATTCAATCAAAACCATTCCATCAGGTGTCTACCACAAAGCAAGTACTTATCAGTCATGTGATTTACAGGGAGCCATGTTTAAAAAATCGACAATGTCCACAGTGGCCTTTCAAAGACTTATTTTAAAGAAACTACACTGGGTAAACACCTGCTTTGGCAATTTTTGTATGTGTTATGGTCCCAGCTGGACAAGTCAGATCCCAGACCACAACTGATCTTATTCAACAAGGTGGTCTTTCACTGCAATACAAGCACGCAGTGCTGCAGGTTTGGTTTTAATAATAAAACAGAAGTCAATTACACAAAAGAAATTAAAATGAAGTGGAATAAACAAAGCTATAGACAGTAACAACTATTACGATCTTAAATATTTCAAAGCACATGGTAAAATACAATCCCATTTATCTCAACTATACCCCTTTACAATGCTTAAAGACCAGAGAGAATCACTTCTTTATCACAAATGTAGGTAAGTCTTCCCAAAATCCATAAACCCGACTGCCTTGGTCGACCTATTGTCTCTGCCTGCTCCTGCCCCACCGAACTTATCTCCACTTATCTTGACTCCATTTTCTCCCCCGACTCCCCACCTACGTCCAGGACACCACCCACGTCTTCCACCTCCTCCAAAACTTCTGATTCCCTGGCCCTCAATACCTCATCTTCACCATGGACATCCAGTCCCTGTATACTTGCATTCCCCATGCAGATGGCCTAAACGCCCTCCACTTCTTCCTCTTCCGCAGGCCCAACCAGTCCCCCTCCACCGACACCCTTATCCGCTAAGTCAAACTCATTCTTACCCTTAACAACTTCTCCTTTAACTCCTCCCACTTCCTACAGACTAAGGGGGTGGCCATGGGTACCCGCATGGGCCCAAGCTATGCCTGCCTCTTCGTAGGATACGTGGAACAGTCCCTCTTCCACAGTGACACTGGCCCTATCCCCCACCTTTTCCTCCGTTACATCGATGACTGTATCGGCATCACCTCGTGCTCCCACGGGGATCTCGAACAGTTCATCAACTTTACTAACACCTTCCACCCCAACTTTATGTACATCTGGACCATCTCTGATATCTCTCTCTCCTTCCTGGGCCTCTCCGTCTCCATCTCTGGTAACCACCTTGAAACTGATATCCATTTCAAGCCCACCGACTTCCTCAGCTACCTAGACTACACCTCATCTCACCCAACTTCCTGCAAGAATGCGATCCCCTATTCCCAATTCCTCTGCCTTCGCTGCATCTGCTCCCAAGATGAGGCATTCCATTCCTGGACATCCCAGATGTCCTCGTTTTTCAAGAACCACAATTTCCCTCCCGACAGTGGTTGAAAACGCCCTCGACCGCATCTCTTGCATTTCCCGCACCTCAGCCCTCACACCCCCTCCCCGCAATAAAAACAAAAACAGAATTGCCCTTATCCTCACATATCACCCCATTAACCTCCGGATTCAACGCATCATTCTCCACCAGTTCTGCCACCTGCAATCTGACCCCACTATCAAGGATATATTTCCCTCCCCACCCTTATCTGCCTTCTGAAGGGACCGCTTTCTCTGCAACTCTCTCATCCGCTCCACACTCCGCACTAGCCCCACCACCCCCAGCACCTTTCCCTGCAACCGCAGGAAGTGCTACACCTGCCCCTACACCCCCCCTCCCACCTCCATCCCAGGCCCCAAGATAACCTTCCACATTAAACAGATGTTCACCTGCACATCCGCTAATGTGGTCTATTGTATCCACTGTTCCCGATGTGACCTCCTCTATGTCCGGGAGACTAAGCGAAGGCTCGGAGACTGCTTTGTGGAGCACCTACGCTCAGTTTGCAACAAACGACAACACCTTCTAGTCACGGACCACTTCAACTCCTCCTCCTACTCCCTTGACAACATGTCCATCCTCCAGTGCCACAACGATGCCACCTGGAAACTGGAGGAACAGCACCTCATATTCCGCCTTGGAACCCTACAATCCAATGGTCTCAATGTGGACTTTACGAGCTTCAAAATCTCCCCATTCCCGACCTCATCCCAAGACCAGCACCCCCCCTTAACCCCACCTCCTTGACTTGTCCGTCTTCTCTCTCACCTATCCACTCCTCCCACCTCACTGACCAACCCACATCCCAACTTCCTACCTACACTCACATTTGCTAGTTTCATCCCCGCCTCCTTGGCCTGTCCTACTTCTCTCCACCTATCTGCTCCACTAGCCACCTTCTATCACCGCCCCCCTCTCTATTTATTTCAGAGCCCCCTTCCCCTCCTCCATTTCTGAAGAAGGGTCCAGACTCGAAATGTCAGCTTTCCTGCTCCTCGGATGCTGCCTGGCCTCCAGTTCCACATCTTGTTATCTCAAACTCCAGCATCGGCAGTTCCTACTGTCTCTAGTTAAGTTAACTGTTGCTTTCAATTCCTTATCTTTCCTCACCTTCAAATGACACTTCCAGCCTGGAACTTTCAAACTAAACTCCTTACATTGAAGTAACCTATTTCTTAACAGTTCCAAGTCATTTCGCTTCTTCAGCAGGTAACATCCATCAGGACTTCAGCAAACTGAAACCAAAAGGCTTTTCAAGCAATGGATATTTTCTCTAATCAGAAAGCAATCAGTTCCTAATCCTTCTAACTGAAAGCAACTAATGCCTTTCAACATTTACTCTGTCCACTCAAAAGTCTCCCAAAGCAAACAAATTCCCATTTACACTCCAGAAAGTCTCATACTGTTTTTATTTAAAAAGTCACAGCTCTTGAAACCGTTATTGAAACAGGACCTCCTTACTTACAATTTAATCATTTAATTCTCTTATACACACAGGCCCAAACCTATATTCCATGAATTGAAAATGCAAACTCTCCAAGCATCCACTGAATTTATAGCTGCAGTCAACTTTTGGCCGTATTTCCTTTTTCTAAAACAAAATTTACTCGAGAGGTCCATAGGTGATCGGATGATCCATGGTCATTAGAAGAGAAATTCGAATGAACCAACCTTAAGAATAAGAGCATATGTTCTAGTCCCTTGGAACAAGAACAATGCTTGTTTGTGGCACAAAACCCTGTGCGTCTTTAACATGGAGACAACATTGCAGTGCAGCTATCGCTCAGTTCTGGCTGATGAGGAAACTCTCCTGTTCTACCATCATGAAGATGGAAGGATCTATTGATGAATATTCAACCTGCTTGGGAGAATTATGGCATGATTTCTACTGTCATTAAGTCATCATGTGGGACTTGAACCTGGAGCTTTTGGCTGTAAGCTACCACTGTGCCGCAAGACCTCCGAGCACTCAGCGCACTATTCGCCTTCCTCTACTGTACATTGTGCTATCAAGTAAAAGAAATGGGATAATAGTGAAGTTGCTAAAGATAGTGTGCCTTACATTATCTTTTGATGAAGTTATTATCAGCAATTGTTAAAAATTGTAGGGATTTTTTTAGCTAACCTAAACTAGTTTTGACTCTTACCTGTTAGATATAGGAGAAAATGGGCTCACTGCTTCAAAACAACAGCGTTGGACCCATAATTATGATGCAAAAGTTTAAAATTGATTATCCAGAAAAAGGAATGCAGACCAGAGCTAAACTCTTTCTTGTTTTACTTTATGAATAAAATTATTTTTATGTGCAAAGAGAAATAGGATCATTACACTTGTCAAAAGGTTTAATCACTGACCTGCCTGAGGATAACACCATGGATATGTTTCTATGTATATATGCTTATATTTCTGTGTGTGTGTTCACATATGTGTGTCTATGCACGTGTCCTTGGACTCATTCAAGTTGGGGGTGAGGAGCATTAGTTTGATAAGGGAATAAAATCAGGAAATGATTTCAAATGCAGTGTACAAAGAAATTTTTTAAAATAGGCACTAAAATCAGAAATTAATTTCACATGCTGCACAATTCCTAGGTATTTTAGAAACCATGAGGAGAGGATAGATAACATTGGAAGCCTTATCATAAGGGAATAAAATGATAAATGAGACACAATAACACACAAGCATGTCTAATTATTAAGATCTGGCAGGTCTAATACATTGAGCTGAATGGAATGTTAACTTTTCTCTTTTGTGAGATAAGAGCAACTTGCTAACTAAGTTGAGAACAAATGAATGAATTGTACACAGGCAGAAAACATTTGTGTGAAGCTCACAACCATATCTTTGTAAAATAAGCATGTCTTTGTAATGCTAAAAACAGTTTATTGTGAAGAATTTTTAGCATGCTTTCAGTTGAAGGTTTCATCGTTAGAAACTGGACTCTTGTTGTGCCTATTTTAATTGTTATAAGCAAGGGCATTTTTGGATGTGTATGTCCTGTTTTCCAAGGACCCAACCTGATATTGGTTTGGGCTACTTTTAAACATCATTGTGGCTGCCAAAACTGGCTTTAGGCCCCCTTGCTAACACTAATGAGAAGCCAGAATGTCTGTGTTAGTTGTTCTTGCAAAAATTAGTTTGCAATGAGTGTAACAGGTGCCAAGACTACTGGGCTCAGGACCCAACAAAATGTAACTTCCCTTTGAAAAAAATGGTCAAAAAATCTTGCATTGGAGCTAAGACAAGGAAGTATGCTAACCTGATTCTGGGGTTCATCCAATGTTGTGCCATTGGATACACTCTGGAAATGGGGTCATAATAAAGTTTTTTATCATTGAACTTTGGGGATAATCATAAACTTTCCTACAATTAAAGAAAGAATTCGTCCAAATGCAGGCCTTTCCACACTTCCATTTACGATTATCAGAAGTTCAACGATTCCAATGTCTGCAAAAGTAGGTTAGATCTCTTTCAGTTCTCTTATTGCAAAGTGCATGCCAGGAAGTGACAGAACATCGATTTTGCACAAAAGAACACAACAGATGGAAAAGAAAGAATCCTTTGAAGGCAGGATCTAACAAGCATGGATCATGTAGCCAAACCACTTCAAGGCACTGAGTCATGCAGGGCATCTTTTCACAAGTTCTACACTTTCACAGTAGTTCATTCAATTGGTGATTCTTCATTAGGATGACCATCTTTTTGAAACCTAATCCAGGGTCACAGCGTGCGAATGCAGCAAAGAAGCTATTTGGAAAATATAGCTTGTGGTGCACGGTGAGGTAAAAAAAATAGCAGCCTATATTTTAGTAGTGGCACACATATATTACAGATGCAAAACAAATGTCATTTAATTAAAATAGATGTGTCATCAAACCATTGAACCACATTCAGATGCTGTTTATAAATAATACAGTAGCACTATTCAAGAATGTCAGATTTTCTCTAAGGCCCAGGCTGTATTGGCTCGTCTCTGTGCAAAAAAAGACCGGTAAGAGGTCTTGAAGAAACACGTGCTGTTAGAGCAACTTAATGCTGTTAATTCTTTTTCTCTTTCCCCATCAATATTTCCAGCACTTTTGTCATATTGTCTGCAGTATATTTCTTTCATAACACAAATGTTTCTTTTCCAGCTGTTGGGAATATAAAAAAATTCATTTAAAGCCAATTGTTAAAATGACAATTATATTTTTTTAGATACTGCATTTCCACTTGACACCAAATCCTTAATGTTGAATGTGCTGTATGTCATACGCCACTCAGTCAACATCATAGTTATGGCAACGCCAACTGTGTTGTACTAACTATGTTACTGTCAATAGCAATGATGGCAATAATAGAAACATAGCAGATAACACATTAAGAATTATTATTCCAGCATTTAACAGCCACTTTTATCTCAGTCAGTTTACACTATGTATCCTGAACTTTACGTAGTTTTGTAATTTAACTCCAAATCCATAATGCTGTTTGTTTGTTTGAAGTTTTAATCTTTCAGACAATGGGAGATATTCTGATGAGGTAACTCAGGAGACTTTGCTTAAGTTATAAAGTAATACTTAAAGCAGGGCAGCAACATTACAGGTCTACAAGAGTTCTTACTTCCCATTTCGGCTAAGTGTACAGGTTGACAATCTGTCTCTGGTTCCTCTCCAACATTTCTGCGGTCTTCTGTTTCAGATTGGAGAACAGGCTCTGCAAATTACAGCTCTTTGGTTACAAAATGCTGCTGTTTATATTTTTTAAGACCACTGTCTAGGGTCTTTCTGCCAAAGTACAATGAGAGAGTGTTTAGTTTGAGAAGCTATATTTTCTAATTAACCTGATCAGAGGTGGTATTACCCACCTTTGTAGTAGGTAGGACTTGAACCAGGGCCTCCTAGTCCAGGGGCAGGGACACAACTACTATGCCACAAGAGTCCTCAAACTGTTGCTTTTTTTCCTTATTTAACCTCTTTTTCTCATCAACCTGTTCAGAAATGTGATTACATCCTTCTGGAGCAGGTGGGACTTGAACCTGGCCCTTACAGGCCAATGGTAGGGACACCACCACTGCGCTACAAGAGCTCTAAGCTGCTGCTTATTTTTTTCACAGTAAAAGGACACCATTGTATATACACTTTATTATATATTTCTTCACCATCAGGAAAACACCTATGTAGCCAATTGATCATTAACAAGGAAAATCTGTTAAGGGAAGCTGCTGTTTATTAACTCTATCCATGCAATAACCCAAAACAAGATCAACGATGTTATTGCAATCTGAATGGCCAACATGAGGGAAAAGCTCATTTCTATTTGTGTCAGGGTTTGTGATATCAATCTGTGATTGGCCCTTGAGAACGATGGACATTGATGGATCACATATCTCGCTATCTCTTGATTGGCATCAAAAGGAAACTATCGTTCATAGAATCATGCTTTCCATTATAGATAATATGTTACTTTGTGATTCCTTACAATGAAAACAGGATATTTAATAATAGTGGGAGATAGCAAGAACTACAGATGCTGGAGTCAGAGACAACATTGTACAGAGCTGGATGAACACAACAGGCCAGGCAGCATCAGAGGAGCAGGAAAGTTGATATTTTGGGTCAGGACCCTTCAGAAATTTCTTCTGAAGAAGGGTCCCGACCTGAAATGTCAACTTTCCTGCTCCTCTGATGCTGCCTGGCCTGCTGTGTTCCTCCAGTTCCATACTGTGTTGTCTCTAGTTAATAATATTGTCCTTGTTCATTTTCTTTGGACAGGGAGATGTGTGCTATCAGGCACTCATGATTGATACTCTGAGCTTGTCATCTCAGTTTTGCTTAATTGGTGCAAGTTCTGTTCACATTCAGTTACTATAGCCTTGAGTGATAAAATTCTAAACGACTATACAGTTACAAACTTAAACACACTTGTTACAAAGTTTACTCTAGTACAAAGAATACATTGGGCTGAATTTAATGTTTTTTTTTGGTTAAATATGAGTTGCATAGAGTTTTTTGGAGGGATTTCCACATCAAGATCTAGTGAGTTTCTTACCAAACTCATCTCATTAACTAGCTAATCCACCCCTACGGCATCCTTCAGTCTGATTTTGGTCAACTCACCACTATTTATCAAGAAACTCAACATGCCATTTGTCAAAAGCATAAAAGGCAGAGGTACTCCCAATATCAGGATGGAACTCTCGTCCAATTCTGCCACAAATTGCTCCATACCCCACATCACTCAGAACCTTGTAAGTTTCTTCCCATTAGTCAAACGTAATTGCTTCTCTTTTAAAACACTATGAATTGAAACAAAGTTAATGTTATTTTCTTTTTCTTCATTTCCCACAGTAAAACTCCTTTCAACTTCCTTTGCTGATAATATCAGGTCTCTGATAAGGAATTGAAAGGATGTCTATTTGCCTGTGCAACCATGAAGGCAAGTTCTTGCAATGTGGCTCTGTGAAATTGGATCAAGCTAAACAGGCACTTCTTGGCATTTGTCCTATAATTAACTCATTAGTGTTACCTTCACTCCATTTAACTCACCAGTACGTTACCTTCATTCTGTTCAAAATGCCATGGTATATTTCTTTGACAAATGAAGCTAAGCAGAATCACATGACATTAAAGTACTAAAATCCACACAGGTTACAGTTTTTTTTAGAATTCCTACAGTGTGGAAACAGGTCCTTCGGCCCAACAAGTCCACACCGAACCTCAGAGCATCCCACCCAGACCCATCCCCCTATAACCCACCTAATCTACACCTCCCTGAACACTATGGGCAATTTAGCATGGCCAATCCACCTAACCTGCAGATCTTTGGACTGTGGGAGGAAATCGGAACAAACCCACGCAGACATGGGGAGAATGTGCAAACTCCACACAGACAGTCACCCAAGGCTGGAAGTGAACCCAGGTCCCTGGTGCTGTGAGGCAGCAGTGCTAACCACTGTGCCACGTATGGTTAATTAATATACTTTGCATGATTGTAAGTAAAGTGAATGAATTGTGAAACTGATTCACGACAACTGATATTGACATATTCCAAAGTGGGAAATTATGGGTTAGTCTATTTGGGAATAAGTTTTGTGAATCAGGGATTTGTCTGGTGCTATTGCTTATCCAGGGATGCAGTACCTTATCCAGGGATTCTTCCTCGAAAGCAGTAATATGTGCCATTGTCAGAGAGTCAGAAAGTTGTACAGCACAGAAGAGGCCCTTCAGCCCATCAAGCCTGTGCTGACCTATCTGCACTAATCCCACTTTCCAGTACTTGGCCCACAGTCTTAAATGTTACGATGTTCCAAGTGCTCATTCACATAGAGGTTTCCCGCCACTACTACCTTCCCAGGCTATACATTCCAGATTCCCACCACCCTCTGGATGAAAATATTTTGCCCCAAATTCCTCCTAAACCTCATGCCCTTCGCATTAAAATTATACTCTCTCATTATTGACCTTTCAACTAAGGGTAATAGTTGCTTCCTGTCCATGCCCTTCATAATCTATACACCACAATCTGGTCTCCCCTTCAGTCCTCTCTGCTCTGAAGAAAACAACCCATGCCTATTCAATCTGTCTTCAGTTAAAACGGTCCCACCCAGGCAACATCCTGATGAGTCTCCTCTGCACCCCTTACAGTGCAATCACATCAATTCTGTAGTGTGGTGACCAGAATTGCATGCAGCACTCCAGCTGTGGCTTGATCAGAGTTTTGTATAGCTTCGACACAACCTCCCTGCTCTCATAATCCATGCGATGACTGATAGAAGCAAGTTAAGCCTTCGTAACTACCCTCTTAACCTGTCCTTCACGGAACTGTGGACATTTGTGTGGTTTTCCTATCCTACAGCTAATGATTTGATTCTTATTGGATACGATGAGTAATTAATTGACCTCTTTAGGAGGAGATTGGCAGGACTATGCATCTAAAGTAGAATTTTCAACAGGTAGCAAGATAAGGGGAATTGGGTCCCACTCAAAAATCCAATCATCAGAATTGCTTTGGCTTTAGACTTTTATCTTACTAAAAGCAGTGCAAAATTCACCCTTGAAATATTTTAGCATATGCCTGTGTATGGTCTAAATCTCTGAGGCATTAAAAAATATGCTTTTCAATTCAGAGACAGGAAACAATTACTCATTGAAAATTTTGTCTACAAAAAGTATTCAAGATTTCAGATCATGCTCGTGAACTGAAGCCAAAAATGTAGCTTTTGTTTTGGTTTATGAAGCCTTTAATCACCTTGAATTAGAGTCAAAGGCAATCACTTGAAGTTTAACTGATGGCTTACTGTAACTGAACTGTTGCTTTCTCCATTTCATTAAATAGTCAGTAACAGTCAATATATTGACTCTTGACATAGTAATAGTGTTTCTCATGTAATGGGATATGATTGTAGCCAATGAAATTTTACCAGCACTGTGCCAATAGCAGTTAGACCACAATAATACCTCACCCCTCCTAAGTAAAGGTCATTTGAATATTGAAATAATGTCATATTCAAGAACATAAGACATAGATTGGACTGATGAAGGCTGCTAGCATGAACAGGATGGGAAAGAGGAAAAGAATACTGGCCTGAATTGCAGAAACCAAGGATGTTGTGGGGAGAAAGAAGAGGGATAGCATGATCTTGTGGGTAGTGAGTGTCAGGCAAAGATTGCCAACATAAACTGAGGTGGGGCACAAAAGTGCTGGCGTGACCTAGAAGGAGGGCTGGTCTGAATAGCAGAGGAAGATTGATAATATGTACTTCTGGAGAAAAGGGAGAAACCCATCTGCCTGATTTTGAAGTCAGGAGGCAAAAAAGTCACTTGGCGATCAGAAAGAGCTAGGGGATTAAGAAACAACTTTAAAACAATATTTTATCCAATAAAATAAATTTAAAACAATTTAATAATCTGACGTAGGAATGGGCATAACTAATGCACATCCACAATAATCCACAAATCATCTGCAAGGAAACAGAGAGAAAAGGCTTGCAATTGTTGCAAAAATCTTTCACAATTTGCTCTTGAGCCTGATTCAGAAGAACCTGCTTCAGGATTTAAAGTCAAGCACTATATGGAGTGGATGAATGAATCTGGCAAAATAATTTTCCGTTGTGCGGCTTCCATCAGATTTGCTTTGCTTTCTTCTTCAAAGATAGACTTAGGCTGTCCAGGTGATACACTACTCATCATATCATTCAGTTCCTCTGAGAGAAAATTGAAAGAATTATAGTTGTCAGACAAAATCTGTAGTCCTTCCCCAGTGTAACAAAACTGGTGCCAATTGAGGTTTACCATCAGCTGAAGCATTGGACACAATTGATCCCAATGGGTCCTGCATGACATCTTCACCTGTAATTACAAGGTCAGAAACTGAAATGGCAAACAAAAAGTCTTGAATAATTAAGCAAAGAGCTGTAAAATCAGGTGTATAAACAACAGGCCCTGGAAAATGAAATTTGAACTATGAAAACTATTTATTTTATACTTGTTTAGATATATTTGTCCCATACTATATGTTCTTGAAATACTGCTTAAAAGAAGCTCATTACAGAATTCAGTTGAGGAATGAACAGAAGCAAACATAAATAATTATTTTTGAATAAACTTATGACGCAAGCCTATTAATTTCTCATTTTGTACTCCCTGTCATATAACACTTACTTCACGTAGTTGTCATGCAGCTGAATGTTTATCATCAAGTGTTTACTTCAAGGCTTCAGCCAAACACAATTAAGCTTCAGATGATATTTATCCCAGTGATATTACAAATTTGGTCAAGAGACTTTGTGGCGGGAGGAGGCAGTGGGCTTGAACAAAGAATTAGCCATTCTGCAGGAAAGGGAGCAGGTTGTGTACTGGAGAATACCTACAGGCCTAGTCTGAAGGCCAAGCTTGAAACTGCCTGTGCCGAAACGTCAATGACAGAAAGACAAGTGGCGAAAATAGTGCTGCAAATCTGCATTAGCTGACCTCAAACTGAATAGGTTGGAGGTCATGACCCCATGTGCCATCATAGCATATTTCCCCTCCCCCAAACTGGTTCTGGCAAAGATTTCTCTCCAGAACAGGAGAACTCAGTTGTCAATCAAATTCTTGCATTCTAACCACGCGGAGAACTTTCTGATGCACACAGGTTTCCTAGTAAAGTTGTTTTCCTTCTTCTAATAAGAAATTGGATGAGGTCTTATGTTTTCCAAAAATATATCAAGTTAATTTGCATTTTCAAAGTTTTATTTCAGGGCAGGGTTTAAATTCAATATATTAACAACTTCCTTTCTATTTAGGAAGTACTCAGATTTTGCTTTCAGACGGATTAACAACATCTGAGGTTTCTTTTGTTGAGCAAAAGAAAAACTGTTTTAAAAAGATGTAATTCTTATACTCTCAGTGGAAAGATTGAGGAGGTTTTCAGTTTATTTTTTCAAGAGACTGAACTCTTCCTCTCACAAACATGTTTAACCAGCATCTCTGAAAACCTCAGGATATTTTCCTACAGCTCCACAGTTTTGCTTCTCTAATTTGCCCACAAAAAGAATCACTTCCCCTTTAAGGTCCAACAGGCTCTTCAGAATTTAGCACAAATGCACTACCATTTTCAGGCCAAATGGCAATATTAAATGGCAGCCTGACTACCAGCCCCTCACCAACTGAATACGATGGGAGATAATATGGGACTGGATTTTAATTAAGGGTGCAGTTAGAGAGGACGTGCTAGTTACTTCTTGCTACTGATTGGGGTGTTGGTCGGCCAGCATTTTCTTAGTTCCAGCCTAGTTTCAGGGAGGTGTTCTAGGGATTAATGGCTGCACCCATTAGTGGGGAGGTCGTGGCAGTGGTGGTGGGTTTTCTTTGATGGGCAGACAATTAGGTCAATTAAATTGCCAAATGGGCATACTCTTCAAATGTTGTCCAGATTTTCAAGATGGCAGACAGATTCACCCAACTTAACTGCAGCCCATAAATCCTACGGGATCAAATTCCTGACAATAGGAGAGGTTTGGGGTCTGGAAGGAGAGGTGCATCCTGTATGGATTCTCTAGGATATGGAGATTACATCTGTGACCACACTGAGAAGGGATTGCCTCTCAGTAATGATGATGTGGGGGGACTGGTCACAGTATATGTTATACTACTTGCTAGTACTCAGAAGACAGCTCCATCTTGAAGCATCATTACAGTTCCCTACTTATGTCTGCAGTGTCCAACTCCCCTGGTGGAATTACCAGTCACCCAGAGCCTCAGGCACTCTCATTGGTTCTTTTCTGTGAAGTCTGTCTGTCATCTTTAATTCAACTGGTCTCTGGGATATACTCCCTTAATTGGCTATCTCCTTAGAAACTCCTCTCCAGTCCCATCTTGACACAGACGTCAGCCCAGTGTTGAGATCAGAATCCTGAAACTAAGATTCAGTCCATGAAAACTGAAATGAGCCCAAATTGATACCTGCAGGTGGCCATTGTGTTCTTCCCACCACCACCTTTCATTGAGGTCTTAAAGACGAGCAAGCTCCTCTCTGAATTTCACTACTTGCATATAGTTTTGGTCTCCTTATCTGAGGAAGGACGTTCTAGCTACGCAAGGAGTGCAACAAATGTACCAGACTGATGCCTGGGTTGCCAGGACTGATTGGTTAAGAGAGAATGGATCGGTTAGGACTGTATTCACTGGAGTTTAGAAGAATGACCGAGGATCCCATAAAAACGTACGAAATTCTGACAGGACTAGACAGGGTAAACATAGGAAGGATGTCCCTGATGACCAGGGAGTCCAGAATCAGGGATCACAGAAGTTACTACAGCAGTGTGAGAAGACCTGAAGAGATTCAATTCTTTTATGCTTTCTGACCTGTTGTGAGCAAAGCCCAACTAATCTATTTCCCCTTAATTTGAAATCTATTGCTTGGTTTTTCCTATATTTCTATACAAATGTATATTTTCTTTGTGTTCCGTCACCTACTGTAGGGAAGTGCAGACAATTCAAGGGAAGAGTAATATTATTCATCAGAAAGTTACAACATCAATGCAACAACTCAGTTCTTTAACCCATGGATTATCCATGATTTATCTGCATGATAAGAATTTTTTTTACTTCCTACCTGAGAATCCAATTCCAAAGACTACTCACTCTCCACCTGGATTCACCTCCATAATAAATTTAATCCGAAAGAACTGCGGATGCTGTAAATCAGGAACAAAAACAAAGTTGCTGGAAAAGCTCAGCAGGTCTGGCAGCATCTGTGAAGGAAAAAACAGAGTTAATGTTTCAAAAACATTAACTCTATTTTTTCCTTCACAGATGCCGCCAGACCTGCTGAGTTTTTCCAGCAACTTTGTTTTTGTCCACAATAAATTTGGCTGGGACAACAATAGAGAATGAAAGTCAATTCTGTACTTAACATATATCGTCCTCCTCTTCCAACTTTGGGACAACAGCTGGCCTCTCATTCCCTACTGACATTGACACATACCAGGCCCACACTAGGAGATCCATGAAGCACCTTAAACAGTCCTGAGATTCTCCGATGAGAGTCAGAAACTGCCAACACTTCTTACAACACTTAATGCTGAAAATCTCTGTTGCAGCCAAAGACTCTGACTTGGATGATATCGTGATTGTAACAAGGTCAGCTAGGTGGACCTCACGGAATATGAGTTCCCTGATTGAGGCTGTTAATCTGGTCCAATCAAGGAGCCCTGACTGATAGAAATAAACAGACATCCTCTTTACTCTACACAATACCCCAGGTGTGGTCTCACCTAGATGTGATACAGATATAGTAAAACCTCCTTACTTAAAACCTCTTGTAAGAAGGCCACTATTCCATTTGCCTTCCTAACTGCTTGCTGCACCCACTTGCTTGCTTTCAATGATGGTACAAGGACTCTAATGTGTCACTATTTAAACAATTCTCTGCCATTCTGTTTCTCCTACCGAAGTGAATAACTTCACATTTATCCACGTTTTGCCACATTTGCCAGATCTTTGCCCTCTCATTCATGTTGTCTAAATTGCTTCTAAAGCCTCTTTACGTCCATGAGTCCCTCATCCAAATCTTTGATATAAATGGCGTACATGGGATCCTGACAGCTAATTTGACAACCTATGCCATGTATGAGTAAAACTGAGTGATATAGTAGAAGAGAAACATGGAAGATGTATAACCAGAAAGAATATAAATACTCCTCCAAAGTTCACAAAAATAAAATGGATTGCTGACTCCTCAGTTCAGCTCCTCATTAATCACTGCACCGATCTCCAACCCCGCACCCCAACCACTACCATCTCGGGCCTGCATTTCTGCTCTGACCCATCCCATTTCATGCCAGGTCAGAGACAGCAAGCTGAAGTAGGTCACCTGTTTGCCTGGTGCATAGTAATGAGGCCTGGCCCTCAAATAAGAGTGGGTATCTACCAGATGAAACTGGCTGCCGGCTGGCCTGCACTGTCTGATAGTTCAACTCTTTTGAGGTGCTGTTGTACCTTTCATGGTATTCCCAACTGATTTAGTGCTGGAGCAGAATAGCACCAGCAGACCTTTTGCTTTTTTCACAGGGCAGGTTCACTCATGCTGGAATTGGCCCAACTGGCCAATTGTGTGTTGTATAACACATCATCTCGAATCTAAGGACTTTGATGATCTAGCAGTAACATGGAGCCAGGTGAAAATCCTGTCATGGCACTGCATTCAGGAGAGTAACCCAGCTCTCTCCCTTCAAGAATGATAAATAATTATATTGTCCATTCAAGGTGACAACAGTCACCTTACTTGAGGACTTAGTGCCAAATGCAAATACAAAACTCAATATTTCATATAGAATATTATTTTAAGAGGAGCAAGTAACCTGAATATATATTTATTAATTTTTTTAACCTGAATAAATATTTCTATATATCTGTCGAAAATACAAAATACTTGCAATCATCCTTTGGAGATAGTAAGAACTGCCGATGCTGGGGTCAGAGATAACACTATATGAAGCTGGAGGAATACAGCAGGTCAGGCAGCATCAGAGGAGCAGGAAAGTTGATGTTTCGGGTCAGGACCCTTCTTCAGGGACCCTTCTTTCCTACCCCTCTGATGCTGTGTTCCTCCAGCTCCCCACTGTGTTATATCTGCAATCATCCTTTGTTGTCATTACATTTTACAATTGAACCATTTTCTTTTTGACATTGAAATAACACCACAGAGGCCAGCATCCATCACTGGGTCACTCTTTATTTACACATGAACAGTCCTTGACTTTAGTACTGCCTCCTTCGGAGCCATGTACCAGAGTGTCAGCATCTCTGACACTCCCCTTTTTATATGTCAGCCAAGGCTCCCTGAGTGGATCAGATTAACAGCCCTAATCAGGGAACACACATTCTATGATGTCCAGCTGGTTGAGCTCATTACAGTTACTACAGACATCATTTCACTTTAGAAATAAGGTTGTTACAAAGCCTATTAGTGTTCACAGGATCAAGTGTAGAATGTGTGCTGTAAAAATAAAATTGATGCCAACTCATAATATTTTGCAAAACATGGCAGTTAAAACAACTTCAGCAATGCCCTCCGTTCTGAACACAGTCCTTTTTTTAAAAGAATGGTTTACTCCTAGACTTTACAGTCCTTTACACATTGTATTCCTTTGATCATTGATACAAATAGTTGTCAAATTAGTAAAATAACTTTTTGACCAGAAGGTGAAGTCACTTCTTTCTGGAACATTTTTCGACTTATGATTCTTAAAGTATATTTGTACTTCAATAATATAGATTTTACCATTATAATTGCTCACTGCCACAATTCTCTACTCAGATTCAGTGGCAACAGTTGCTCCCTAGAGCAGTTTGAGTGCCTGCTGTTTGACAGAAATTGATTCCCATAGCTTTGTATCTGCCGACAAGGTGCATAGGACCCATGAGAGCAACAACAAACTCTTGCTTTGATTTATACCGAATGTCTGTGCCTCAAGCATATGTACTTTTCCATTCTCTCTGAAAGTGGGCCATACTAATATGAGGTGGGGCATCATTTGTCTCTGTTCTTAAGCTGCCTTATTCCACAGTTGATAAAACACACAGGACACAGAATATGATGGAATCACTTCAAAATCACTTCCACATTTTTTCATGTACTAGCGCAAAAAATAAAGAACACTCACCTATTTTTGCAGTACGTTATTAGTAAATGTAAAAACACAAATTCTTCTTAAACAGGCTTTAAGTTCCACATTTGGTAACTTGCTGCTGCCTTACTAGAATTCCAGTGTTTTTATTGACTTTTGAAAATTGTCCCTTCAAAGTCTAACAGGGATCAAAGAAATTTTTTAACAGTGAGGGCTGGGATTTTCCATTTTGGAGTTAACGTATAGCAGTGGGCATCTTAAATGGTGTCACATTTGCCTTGATAAGTTTTCTTGAGCAATCATCACTCTTCAGCTCATTTTATGAGCAGGAAACAAGGCCTTCTTCCCCTCTGCTGGGTGAAAGAAACCCTCCCAGCAGACCTGTGTGATGTGGGGAGGAGGTTGCATAGGAGGACAATGCTTTTCGCAAGCATAACCAAAGTGGAACTTAATGCCAGAAAGCAGATGAATGTAGGGACATCACTCAGTCTAACTCTGCCACCGCACAACCAGCTCTTATAGACATGTTAACCTCACCATGTGTGATGTGCATTGAAAGGCTCACACCTACCATATGCTGCCAATCTTCTAACACTTCCTAGGCATTGAGTATCCTACTGACCTACTTGAGAGGGATCACCTCCCGACAGGGCTATGAACTCCTCATGCACATATTCCAATCACACACAGCCCTTCTCTTTCTCTCATTGAAGGACAAGCTTTCGCAGAGTAAAAAATGAGATTGCTCTAATAGGCGGAGAAGTTGCTGATCTCTGCATCAGAAGAAAGGTGGTTAAGGATCAAGGCAATTGGAGTGACTACCCTGATAGAAACCAACAATGAAATTTATTGTCTGCTCTTTTCAGAAGTGCACCAACTCTCACACATTCCTCTATATGAGATTTGTACTTCCTCACCAACTACTCTCTCTTCTCATCCACAAGTATGAGCAGTCTATAGACTGTTAAAAGGAAGAGGCTGGAAAAGTTCTCCTTGAGCTCCCATTTGTAGGAACACCTAGAGTATTAAAGCTACAGGTATACACAGTTATCACCGAACCTACTGGCTTTTCAAGTATACTCTCTGCCTCAAGGTTATCACATCACAAGCAGATAGAAGTTTGTTTTTATTCTAAATAATACTGCAAAATGAAACATTTCTCAATGAGATATGTTGAACAGACCATGCAGTGACTTCCCAGCCATCTGGTACATACCAGAACTATGGAACCGACATGCTAGTGACACACCATAAACTTGCCTTCTAAGGTAGGGTTAACAATGAGGTCACTAAGTGAAAGCTGGATTTGTTTAGTCACCTGTGTATCTAAATAACAGTTGGCTTAAGGCAGTAGGTGTGCTGAGATGGAGGAAGCTTTTTTTTGTTTGAAAGCTAATGACAAGTCTGAGGAAACAGAATGTCATGTTATTTGAATTATTACTACATTGAGGAAAACATCTGCCTTTTTATGCAAGTCATCTTCAATATGAACATCCAGACATGAAAAATTGATAAACAGGCTTTCATTTGCTCTGTTTACATTATTCCCATATTGCCACATTCCAAAATATGAAAAGTTGCTATTTTTGAAGGGGTGTCCTTCAGCCCAATGGTGATCCAAGGGGGTATAATAATAATCTTTGATACAAGAGTCCAAATTTTATGTTAAGAATAACATTTAAGCATGCACATTTAAGCAAAGACATCCAAAAGTTGCAGTCTGTGTTATAGTGTTCTTCCACTGCCGGCACCGTAATAATACCTTGCTGATGTACTTAGCTTTGAAACCAATTTTAGGGCATAAAGTTGTTGCACTTCTCCGCTAGTTACTCACCAAGTATGCCAGAAAGAGTTCAGGTTAGTACCTTCAGGTGAAGATTAATCTTTAATGGTGTGAGAAGTCAGAAGAACCTCTGATCCACCTCTCTGGCACATGCATTTGATTTTACAAAAATTAGATAAGAATTAGAGATTTTTTCTTAAAGAAGCTTTTCTTTATTGTCTGCTTCTCTTATCTATCACAATTCCACTTTTGTTCCCTTTCTTTATTTCACTTTCTGGACATAATTTAAGTCTAATTCATATTTCTTGGTTAATCCTTTCTGGTTTGGACTCAACAGCTCCATTAGGATTCTTCAGTCTGATTGGAGAGTGGTGTTGGTGCTTCTCCTACTCACACATATCACAGATCTTCTAAAGAGAGCCCCATACTGGACCAGAAGTCTAATGACAGAAAGTCTCTACTCAACAGTCAATGAAAACTGTGGGCAATTTCTAGTGAACAGCGAAATAAAACAAATAACAGCAGATGCTGGAGATCTAAAAAAAAAGCAGAAATTGCTGGCAGCATCTATGGGGAGAATGCAGAGTTAATGTTTTGAGTCCTGTGAGTCTTCATCAGAACAATTCCACCTTTTGTTCCCTTTCTTTATTTCACTTTCTGGACATGATGTAAGTCAAATTCATATATTTTTGGTTAATGCTTCCTGGTCTGACCTCTACGGCTCAGACTTTTAGTCTTCTAGTGAACATGGCTGGCTCACTATTGACTGCAAAGAACATAAATAGTTGGGCAATTGTTTCCATTAAGTGTTTATGGTTTGAGGCCATTCTTACCTGTTGTTTTGAATGAATGCTAATAAAATCTGACAGTAGAGATTTTACCTTTGATCAATAACTGTGCTTTTCTAAGCATTCCATTGTGTGTATGTGTATTTTTGGTGTAAATTCATTATATCATTATTCCAGGTGGAAGAGCTTCTTTTTGATAGAAGTGTACATAATTGTTTGAACAAATTTTGTCTGCCAGAGGCAAAACTATTTTATACACATAATTTCACATGCCGACTGGGAAGTAAAGCCTTAAATCAATACTTCTGCTACCATAATTTAGCCTGAGACAAAATTAGCATTTCCCTCTTTCTTGCCTCTTAGTTGTCTAAGCAAACAATATCTTGGGAGTCAATTCACAATAACTATGACCCATATTTCATCTATTACGTTCTTCATAGTAACTGGTTGAGATTTGTCATGAATCATAAGACCCCTAGAGTTTGGAAGCAGGCCATTTGGCCGATTGAGACCATACCAACCCTCTGAAGAGCATCCCTCCTAAAAACCGTATTCTGTCTCTGTAACCCTGCATTTCCTACAGCTAATCAGCCTAGACTGCACATCCCTGGACACTATGAGCAACTTAGCATGGCCAATTCACCTAACCTGCATATCTTTGGACTGTGGGAGGAAACCGGAGCACCCAGAGGAAACCCACACAGACATGGAGAGAATGCGTAGGGACCTGCTGGGCCACACTCTCACTTATATTTTGATAAATATTTTACGTTTTTAATTTTTTTATTTTATCACAAAGACATGCTGGCTTTATCAGAACAACTTCATACATGTGCTGCCAAGGACATCAGTTACTGCAATTGATTTCACAATAAGCACTCTTGGATGCAAGATCCCATTCCCTCTCAATAAGGTTAAAAAAAAACTAGAAAGGCTAGCAAGTGACCAATCACACTAGGCTGCAAAACTCTATTTTGCCAACCCTGCCCTGTGTACCTTCAACTCTGCCAATAACATATGCAAAGCTGCAGATTTTCTAGCCCATCGTGCATGCATTATCTTTTTAAATATCAGGCCAAAATTTATTCTACTTTCAATAGCAAAACAGCAAAGTTAGGTAATTTAAATGCTGAAATGAATGGTTGATCTTTTTGAGAATTCAAAAGTCCTTTCATAACAGGTTATTTTGTGATTAGAAAAGGAACCCAATTTTCAAAACAAATTCAATTTGCTTGCAATTTGAACAGATAAAAATACATGCTTATTTCAATGTTTGTTCATATGATGTTTGTGTCACTGGCTAGGCGATTACTTATTGTCTATCTCTAAATGCCCTGGAGAATGTGGTGGTCAGCTGCCTTCTTGAACCACAGGAGTCCATGTGGTATAGGTATACCCACTGTACTATCAGGGAGAAAGTTCCAGGATTTTGACCTAATGACAGTTAAGGAACAGCAATAAAGTTCCAAGTCAGGATCGTGCATGGCTGGGAGGGAAACGTACAAATGATGGTGCCCCTATGCATTTCTGCCCTTGTCCTTCTAAGTGATAGAGGTTGCAGATTTGGAAAGTGCTATCAAAGGAGCCTGGGTGAGTTGCTACAGAGCAAATGGTATGCACTGCTGCCACTGTGTATCGGTATTGGGGAATGGATGCAACGGTAATAAAGCAGGCTGTTTTGCTCCAGCTTACAAATGTACAAACTAAAATGTACCAATACAATTCTGTCAAAAGCAGCAGTTGAATTAATCAAGTATTTTGATAATAAATAAATGTTATTCTGTATCCATTATGTTGGTAAAAGGTTTAAACCGATCTTGCTGTAAGCAATCCTATGCCTCCTCCAGTGAAGTCACTCGAAGATCGTTCGGCATTTTTTTTTACCGACAATAGAATTAACAGAAAATATTTTAAAGTTAAAAAAGTCTTTGCAGTTAAGCGTCTATAGTCAGTAATTCTTAGAGAATCAGTTATTATTTTCAAGGTTGACAATTGTAGTATTGATGTCTGTTCCTGTAACTTTATTTGTATTATGCGTGAATTATTTATACTGCGTCAGCAAGAACATGAACTGGCTTCAGAACAATCCAATTTGCATTTTAAACATCTCATATAATTTTTTTTTAACATAATATGTGCCAAGTGGTTTTAGGGAGTTTAAATGGTGCATGTCATATTGAATTATGAAATGTGCACAAATTTGATTCAAGTAGACCATCAAAGCAAATTGGAAAAGGGATATTGGGCGGAAGATTGTTGCAGTGGGGCATTCCACATTGAGCACAATGAACTCAATTTTTTTTTCATCAGTTAATATTATGTTAGCATTGCATTGCAAATTCCTGGAAGAACAAATTGTTAATAGTGTAGCTTGATTGACTGGAAGTCTGAGAACCGCTGAACATCCAACCCAGCAGTATGTGTCCATAACCAATAAAATTCAAAGATTCAGTGATTAATGGAAAAGGAAACAGATGATAAATCAGACACATTAGATACAAATAAGAAATAAAGGAAAGGAGACAAACATTTGATAAAGAGAAAAAAATGAAAAGAAAGTTACGATAGCAATTAAATTGAAAGAAACCTTTGCAAGCAAATTGAAGAGTTTTGTTTTTGTGAAGGGGAGGTTGAGGTTCATTTCAGAACTCCATAAATCATTGTCCAGATCTTCACTAACTGAAAGCAAACTTAAATATCTGCGCCGGATTTTTTTTGCTGTGTGTACGTTAATGTCAAGCCTCAGTCTTTGTATATTCCTATGTCAGTCATGATTTAATTGGTAGCAATGTCGCCTCTGGGTTTATTTTTGTGGCCCATGCAAATAACACACACGAGCTGGTCTATTCACCCACGTTAGGTTTAAAATCCAAAAACGATACGGTACAAGGTATATTTCCTTTTGAAGTCACCTGGTTTCTATTTTTGACACCGCGGGGCATTAAGGGCTGACACAATAACAGTTTCAGCAAGATCCAAGAACAGGGCAGGGGAATTCCAGTCACACCCACAGCGTCATCATTCATAGCAAGAATTCGCCCACATCGAAAATCAGATTGTGCAGTCTGCCCTTATCTTTCCCAGAGGTCAGGAAGCGTATGAACACAATATGTACTTTTCATTTGTGGAATGGTGTACAGAGCCTCCCCTTTTTGGCTGTTAATTGGCCAAAATCACAACGAATCACTAAAAGAAAGTTTCTTTTTATAAATTACGTAGTTTTGCTGTTGGCAACTCGTTTAAATGCTTGTGCACGACAAACTGACAAAAGGGCATCCCTTTCATATCGCTGTCCACTGATACTTCATCTTGCTCGTCAGTACGATATCGTTTCGAAAGAAAACAAAGCTTTTTCACATTGCAAACTTCGCGGGCAGAAAGCTAATGCAGCAGAACATTTCAAACATTTCCAATGATCTTTCTGAAAAACTCAGAGTCCTAGGTGCTGCCTCACAGCGCCAGTGACTCGGATTCGATTCGACCCTCGGGGGACTGTGTGGAGTTTGCACATTCTCCGGGTGCCCGTGTGGGTTCCCGCTGAGTGCTCCAGTATCCTCCCACAGTTCAAAGATGAGCAGGTTAGGTGGATCAGCCATGCTAAATTGCCCAAAATGTCCAGGATGAGCAGGCTAGGTGGATTAGCCATGGGAAATGCAGGGTTACAGATTGGGGAGGAGGGTTAGTGTGGGTGGGATGGTCTTCGGAGGATCAGTGTAAACTCGATGGGCGGAATGGCCTGCTTCCACACTATAGGGATTCTTTGATTAATCGTTTACAGTTCACACATGGTTAGAAAAACAAACTTCAAATGGTTGATAAATATTTGTGAAATTTGACTATTTGAAGATACTTCAGTTGTTATCCCAGAGTGCATGAAGAATTATGTGTACCATGAAGAATTAATAAACAATCTTTCTAAAGGCTGAGACAGCACATCTCCAATTTTACTTGAAAGTTCAGAGGGAGGTTAACCCTCTTTTTGCTGTTCACCAAGACATTCTGCACACCAAGAAGAAAGGATAAGTGGATCAAGAGGCGTCTGTGCAAAGAATTTTAACCTCTACCAAAAATGATGCAGGACCAACAGCATCAATTGCTTTAGCTAAACTAGTGCTGGCTGGCATTCTGAGTGTTTCCCAGCATATATTTAATATGCTTTTGTTTTCGATTTTAGCACCTACATTTATTTTAGTTTTGGAACATGCACCATTTTTCCACTTTTGAACCATATACTTTGATACAAACTCACTTACATGCTCATAGGGAGATTCAAAAAGTTTTCCATTGTCACTGCCTTGCAGACAAAAACTTCAATAAAGCATTTATCATTATACAGTTACAATTATTGTGCACATTTGTGGGTATTAAAATGTCCCTAAAAAGAGCACAGCAAAATCCAATACCAAACCACATAAAGAGGTATTAGGTTAGATGATCAGGTCAAAGAGGTAAGTTTGAGAAGTGTCTTAAATGAAGAAACCAAGGTAGAGAGGCAGAGAAGTGCAGAGATGAACTTCCAGAGCTTAGGGCAGAGACAGCTAAAGGCACAGGCACCAAAACAAGAGCAATTAAAATTGGGGATGTGCAACAGGCCAGAATTAGCTGATGGCTCATCTTACATATTTGTGACTTTGATGAGAGCAGTTTTGGTACTCTGGCAGGGGTGAAAAACTGATTGGAAGGATTAAACATGGTATTCCAGGAAAGATGTTACAGATTTAGGAAATGAAAATACTTTTGAGTCCTTTGGAGCGAATATGGAGATGTGACATAATATGGAGATGTGACATAAGTACATTAGGGTCAAGGGATATTTTTAAGGGGACAATGACAATGTTTTAAAGGAAAGAGGAGTGGCATTCAGAGAAGGAGAATAATTAACAATATCAACTAGCATGGGTACCAGGAGGGAGGAGTGGAATTAAGTGGTCAGCTGTTTAGTACGAATAACCATGATGTGGAGGTGCTGGTGTTGTACTGGGGTGGACAAGGTCAGAAATCACATGACACCAGGTTATAGTCCAACAGTTTTATTTGACAACACAAGCTATCGGAGCCTCAGTCCTTCTTTAGGTGTTAGTGAGAGAGGTATTTTCATTAATACCTAATAATAATAAGTAATAATAAGTAATAAGTGAGAGAGAATTTACAAGTAAAAGATCAAAGGTTCACACCATTGCTGAGGATGTGCTAAACAAACTGAAGGTGCTGTTAAACTTTAATCAGTTAGAAGGTTTTAATTGATTAATATGTATATGTAAATCCTCAAATTCCTTTCAAGTCATGATCCTGAGAGAACTAAAGGTTTTATCAGTGTAAATAAGAGGTGAGGTTGTCTGACCTTGATCTTTTACTCATAAATTCTGTGTCAGATACTACCTCTCTCACTAACACCTGAATAAGGACTGAGGCTCCGAAAACTTGTGTTGTCAAATAAGCCTGTTGGGCTATAAGCTGGTGTCGTGTGATTTCTGACCTAGTACGAATAAGTTTGAGGAATCAGGAGACAGGCCTCATGGACATGATGAGCTTGAAAAGGGCAGGGGGAAGATAGAAGAGAAACTAGAGAAAGATGCAGGTTCATGGTGGAAGGGGTGAGGCACTTGAAAGAAACTTAACTAGGTGGCTTAGTAGAATGCGGTAGATCCAACTGACATGATGGGCTCAATCTTAGTGTCAAATATATAAATGAGCTCCTTGCCCTAATTGTTAAAGGTGAGGGTGGAGGGGATAGGGACAGAGGTTGGAGAAGCATTTACAGCTAAAAAGTCAGATGTTTTCAATGCATTTCAGGATGATGAAATAGTGAGTAATTTTAGCAAACAAGAGGAGGACCTGATAGTGTTTTATATGGTTCTGCAATATCTGGCAGTGAAAGGTTCAATAATTTGTCTATATTCTTTCAAATTTTTGCTTCCTGCCCTTAAATGTCCTTATTGCCTCAGCAATCAGACTGGAGGATTATAAATTGTCATATCCAAGAATGATCCTTAATGTGAGCTCCTTAAAGTTTACTTCAGTTGCTGAACAAAATATCACTCAGCATTATAGAATAATTACCTCCAGGCACAAGACTATCTTAAGAAATAAGTAAAACTTCCCGAACAGGGAGAAGGATGATCAAAGCAATGGCCATAAACAAATTATGAATGTTTTCTAAGGGATGAAACAAAGGGAAAGATCAACAATGAAAAGAAGGTAATCTTCAGTATACTAATTTACTAATATGCAAACCAAACCATGCAATAAGAAACGAAAAAAGAAAGTGCTGGAGAAACTCAGCAATTTTGACAGCATATGTGGAGAGAAAGCAGAGTTAACATTTCAAGTTCTGTGGCCCAGAAGGGTCACTGGACTCAAAACATTAATTCTGCATTCTCTCCACAGATGTTTCCAGACCGGCTGAGTTTCTCTAACAATTTCTGTTTTGTTTCAGATCTTCAGCACCTGGAGTTCTTTGTCTTTTCGAGCAATAAGAAAATCTGATGTAATGGTACTTTCTATTTTGTCATTACATCTGCTGCATTGAAAGCATAGGGATGTTACGTGTTTACACATTGGTCAATAAACTACCAAATGTTGTTTACAGGGCATCAGCACATCCTGCTTTACTTGGTGTAGCTTTAAGCCATGACAGTGTTATTAATTTAGTTTGGCTTTACTTCTAAACAAATTATGATTGATTTTCTTGTGTGCAAAAAGACTTTCATTCTTCGAATGATTATGAAAGCTAATTGAGTGAATTAAGCATCTTTGAGTGAAACGACTGAGAGGAGAAATGGTGGATTTGAAGCATAACATTCTTTTGAATATATTACTAATGGAAGGGAACTAAAAACATTTTCTAATTTTCTCCCTTTACCTTTTCTTTCTATGTATTTAAGTTTATTGTCATGAAGATTTGTTTTATCCTAATATAGATTTATGTTTCTGCAATTTAAGGGAGTCATGACTAACAATAATGGATAAAATTTGTAAGTCGATTAAAGTTGCAAACTCTGTGAATGCTGTGGCAGAAATGCACAACTACTTACATACAGTGTAAATCAGATTAGATTCAATGTTTTGTCCAGCTGTTCCAATCAACTATTTAATGACACGTGACTTTAATTTCATATCATTTAAAAAGGTATTGCTTTGGCAGAGGTTAAAAGATATATTTGTAATGTTTACTTTAGACCATCAGGAACATAACCCCCTTCCATTTTACAATGTTTTACTATTTTATAACTGCTGCTTCAGGAATTACTTTGAATCATCTTTTGAAAGGTAGTTGAAACATTAATGTCAGATATTGCAATAAATTGGACAATTACACTAATTATTTTATATAACTGATAATGTACTTAATTATATGATTAACATATGCATATAAATTGATCATTTATTTTTAGATGTAATTCATTGGTGACAGTAAAATTCTAAAATTTCCATGCAATAACATATTGATGAAGCAATATTATAATGATTGGTAATCATATGCATTTGTGTTTTAAGCTGTAGCATGTTATATTGGTAACTTTATTTTATAGCAGAAACATAATGACATTTTCTTTCAATCAGGCACATTATGTGGGCTCCCTTTAATATCTGTAAATATGTAAAAGTATGATCTAGCTTCCTATCAAAGTCTCTGTGGTTATTTTACCATCATGCAACTTTATTTCTCAGGTAAGAATGAAGATGTTGATTACATATCACATATTTTTGGCACACATTTTCCTCCCAGCCGTAGTCTGGCTGGATGCCCAGGCTATTGTTAGTTCTCATTATCCCCTGCTGAAAGACTGAGTTTAGTTCCTCATTCTCCCTAAGCCCCAGGCTTGGTTTACACCTGGTCTCCCCTATTTCCTGTGTTCCTCAATCTCAGCTTGGATCTATCTCCGCTATCCCCCTGGCAACCCTTCCATCTCCATATTCCCCCAGGCCAACTCCAGGACTGTCCATCTCCCCTCACCCTCAGACCCAGTCCAGATCCATCTCACGTCTCACTTCGGCTCAGCCTGTGTCTATCTATCTCTCCTCTCCCCCGAGCCTGGATCTGTCTGTCTCCCCACTATCCTCCAGACCTAGTCTGTGTTCAGTCCTTATGATCCCTCTCCCCCACCTGGCTCTATATCGCACCCCCTCTTCCAGTCCCAGTCTGGGCCTACATTGTCTCTCTAGCCCTCCCTAATCCCAGTCTATGCTCCCCCTCCCCAATCCCAGACTGTACCCCCTCCCTAACCACAATCTGTACCCCTACCCAATCCCACTGTGTTCCCCTCCCCAATCCCAGTGTGTTCACCCCTTCCCAATCCCAGTCTGTTCTCACCTCTCCAATCTGTCTATACCACACCCCCCCACATCCCAGTTTGTTCCCCCTCCCTAATCCCAGTTTGTTCCCCTCTCCCCAATCTCAATCTGTTGCCCCTCCTCAATCCCAGTCTGTACCCCACTCCGCAATCCCAATCCGTACCCTTCCTCAATCCCAGTCTGTACACCCTCCCCAATCCTAGTGTGTTCTCCCTCCCCATTCCCAGTCTGTACCCCTAATGCAATCCCACAGTGTTCCAACTCCCCAATCCCAGTCTGTACCCCTCTAATCTCAGTCTGTATCCCACTTCCCAATCCCAGTCTGTACCCTCTCTATTCCCAGTTCTCCCCTCCCAAATTCCAGTCTGTAACCCCCTCCCCAATCTGTCTGTACACCCCCTCCCCAATCCCAGTCTATACCCCCACCCCAATCCCAGTCTGCCTCCCCTCCCAGTCTGTACCCCCCCATCCCAGTATGTTCTCCCACCCCCAATCCTTGTCCATACCCTCGCTTCTCAATGCCAGTCTGTACCTGTCCTTCCCAGTCCCAGTCTGTAACCCCATTCCCAATCCCAGTCCATGTTCCACCTTCCTAATTCTACTGTCCCCCCCCACCCTCCATTCCCACTGTCCCTCCAATCACACTGTTCACCCCCAATCCCACTGTCACCATATTCCCAGTCATCCCCAATCCTACTGTTCATCCCATTCCCACTGTTCACCCCCACTCCCCACTCCCACTGTCACCCCAACATTCCCACTGTTCACTCCAACATTCCAACTATCACTCCTACTCCCCATTCCCACTGACCCGAATCCCAGCTTCCCCCAATCCCACTGTTCCCCCAATCCCACTGTCACCCCCAACTCCCCATTTCCACTGACACCCCAACACATTCCCACTGTCCCCTCCAATCCCACTGACCAACCCCACTCCCCATTCCCCATTCCCACTGTCCCCACACATTCCCACTGTCCCAACACCAACTCCCCGTTCCCACTGTCACCCCCACACCCCATACCCACTATCCCCCCCACTTGCCATTCCCACTGTCCCCCCACGAACTCCCCAAAACTACTATGCCCCCCATCCACACTATCCCTCCAATCCCACCGTCATCCCCACTCCCCCATTTCCACTGTCCCCCCACCACTCCCC
>NC_063360.1:23521855-23538489 GCF_021869965.1 Rhincodon typus | reverse complement strand
CCCCATATTCCCCCCGCCCCATTCCCACTCTCCCGGGGCCTATCCCTGTCTCCCTGCTGCCAAGCCTGACGTCACCCACAGGAAGCAGTGTCTCGGGGAGTAATGGCGGCCCAACAGGAAGTTCCCTGAGTTCGGGGCTGACAGGGAAGCGCCGCCCGAAGCACAGGCAACTCATGGATTGAAACGGCCGAACTTGCGGCATTTATTCTCCTCCTTCTCGCACAGGTTAGTACCTGACGCCTTTTTGTTTTCGCTGAGCGGAGGAAGGGAGAGGCAGGCGGCGCACTGGCCGCCGAACATTGACAGTAAATTTAGCGGCAGGCTGTGTAGGCCCCTCGCTAATCTCCCGCAGACTCCCGTCTGTAACTTTCAGTATCTCCAACCACAGCTTCTCCCGATTTTCAAACAAAAGCAACAACTTTTAAAAAATGCTTATGAAGTTGAATTTGTACTATCGCGCTGAATACTCTCGTGTTGTGGTGGTGACTTTAACTCTTTTGAAACGACGTCCGAGACGTGTTGACGTTTCTTTTTGTTAAAGTTTGACCCAGTCCAGCTGAGAAAAAGTTCACTTTTGTTTTTGTCTCTTTTAAAGTTTCTTCCATCGCCCCTTCCCAGAGAATGTGGTCCTGGAAGTATCGAATTTAAGTCAACTCATAATTTACAATTGAAACAATTTGTTAACAGCGCAGGGAAGTGATCTCATCGAGATGATCTGACAAGGATTCTATTGTGCAAACATTAGGGATTTTATTGGTACAAACAGTCGGAGAAGACGATCTCTGGCGTCCAACACTAGGAAGCAGTTTAAGTTTTTCTGCCGTTTTATGCTTCATCAAAGTGAACTATCGTGGAGTTTTTTTTAAGAAAAGAGATCCAATTCTATCTGGATGCAGTTCCACAAAAAACAGCCCAAGTTTACCTGGTCCTTTTTCAATCGTTTATTTATCAGAAAACGTCTGGTGAGCGTCAAACGTCGAGAAATTAGAAGATAATTGTGTGATAACGTTGAAAAGCTATTATGGGCACTCCCTCCTTGTTAGCTTTAGATTGTTCTTTAATCTTGTAACTTTTATTTCCGCTTATCGGCACTGCATCGTGTTGGGTGGGATCGATTCTAAGTGAACATGGAAAAGCAAAAAAAAAATCCGTTCGGCGTCTTTATTCAAAGTTGAATCAAAGGGTTGGATTATGTTTTTAGGGACTAATTTGTTCTAAACTGAAATATATGGGTACTTAGTCAAACTGTGTCATTTGCTTCCCTAAACCATATTAATTTTCGACGAAAAAGTAGTCCTACGAAATAACCAATCGACTTAAGTTTGGCGAGATGAGTTGGCATCAGTAGTACTGTTTAATTTGGGAAGTTTTTGTTAGTTATATTGTGCATCGGAACCAATTCTACTGGGTCATACCTATGAACGGTAAACTTTAGTCACTTTGTTTTTTTTTGTCTGTGAAATATCTTCTTGTGCGATATGATGAAAAGTAACCGGATATTTTGATCAGCTTCTTCCAACGAAGACAAATTTGGCACCCCAATGTCCTGTTTGTATTGGACGTGCAACGTTCTTGAGTGAAGCGGGTTCCGTGTGCCAGCTGACCTTTTAAAATACCATAAGATCTCTTAAGGCACTGCGACCTAGACAAGTAGACTCGATTTTGTGAAGCTGGGAAAACTTGCGAAGCCGCTTAATTTCACACAATTTGTGCTATTCCCCGTTGCACGAGTACAAGTTAGGATTGAGTTCGTGCAAAACTCGAAAACACCAGTTGCTCTCACCTTCTATTGACCTACTTTCCCCAGGGAGAACCTGTAACTTTCTTTGTCTCTGTTGTAGTACTCCAAAGAGCACAACAGTATTGTATTCCCATGGCAGCATTGAATAATTGAACAGTTCAATCCTGATATGATTTGTTAAAAAAATTGAATCTGGGTATGTAAGCTACAGCAGCTTGCTTCCCATATGGTATACTTTTACTGCTGCATTAGAGTTTGTTTTTTTAAAGTAGATTCAAGTTGATATTTGTAAATAGTAAAACAAACTCAATTTGTTATGAGGTAATGCTCATTCGAAAAGACAGTGCAGACATGATGGGCTAAGTTGTATGTTCTGTGATTCTGTGATAGTATCATTGCCAGTGTATTCTTCTGGCAGAAGTAATAAGCTTAATTTTGTGAAATCACATTTTTCTTGGATCTTGTTAGAGCAGAATGCAAATTCATTAAATTTAAATATCCTACATCAGACTATTTCTAATCTTTTAATACTGTTTTAAAAACATGACTCCTGAATATATATTGATCAATATATATTCAGAAAACAGAAATGATCACTTCTGCAATGCATAATTGCAGCTGATTCTTTTTAAATTCAGGCTGATTTCTTAATTTTGCTTGAAGCACTTAGGTTAAATATAGTCCTTTTAACGTGACCTCTGCAAAATTACAAATCAGCACTTGTTGACCTGATTTTAAAATTAAGTTTACTATAAAACACAGCATTTCATATACCAATGTTTACAGGGCTATGGGCAAAGAGAAAGGAGTGGAATAATCATTTCAGATAATTGGTAGAGGGATGATGGGCAGTATGGCCTTGTCTAATGTGTGAGTCCATGAGCATCTTTGTTATTCAATAAAAATATTAATAAACCTGATCTGATGATATAGAACAAATGGAAAATATAGCCATAAGCAGTTTTAGTATTGTCTGTCTTATGGTCTCATTTATTGTGATCTTTATCTTGATTTTAGACTTTGATTTTTATTCTTACTTGAAAGAGCCAGCGGTTTGTTAACAAAATTATGAAACATTAACATTTTCTGTCTCTTTTATCTGAAAAGTTTTCAATTCAAAATTAAAATCTAGCAAGGAATTCCTGACCCTTGGCTGCTCCAAGCAGGCCGTTTAATATGTTTATTGTAAATAATGTGCGGCTTACAGGCTCTGTAGTGTCGTTCCCACCCTTCCTCTTCAAAGCCACTTTTAGTTTCATAATTCTACATATGTCTGTCTTGCACCTTGTTGCCCTTTTATCACAGATGATATGTTTATCTGGGGTTTAAATTTCTTACTGTTTACATGACCACTAACATCTAAATAGACTGTTGAACATTTAAGACAAAATAGCCCACATCCACCCTGCTGCTACAAATAGCTAATTTAGATTGGTATTGTTTTACTGTTGTGAATCAGAGAAGGTTATAGTTTAAACAAAAACTCTTGAATTGCGAACAGAGCATTCCAACCAACACAAAACTGGGGAGTAGGTTAGCGGTGCCTCATTTTAGCATGGCCACCCACTTTTGTTGCAAGCTGAAGCTAGTTACACATGGACATATTCGTACATGTACATTTGCAATAAGTGTATTAATTACTGGGTTGCAGTAAGGTGGGTAGAAACCTCATTACTTTTGTACAAAAGTGTAAATACCATAGTATTTATGGTAAAATTGAAATAGCCAAATAAAGTTATTAGTTTCTGGAAGATTTGAAACTGATTAGTTTGGCATCAGCTCAATTCTTAGTTTTGTTTTGGAGTATTGCACTATAACATGTTATAAATCACAGTGACAACAGCTAGTAATTTGGTGTCTTTAACATGAAGCATTCCAAAGTGCTTCATAGCATTAATGTAAAGCAAAATATGGTATTGAGCCACAAGGGATTTTAGGATAGGTTATCAAAAACTTGGTTAAAGAGGTAGGTTTAAAAGATTTTGTTTCCTTTAGGAAAAAAGAGGAAAAGCAAGGTAGTCAGACAGGGAGATTAGAGATATCCAGGGATTAGGGGCAGAAAACATAGTTAACATTGGAGGGATTAAAATTGAAGATGCCCAAGACACTGGGATGAAATGAGTACGGATATCTCTACCACGGCTGTGGTAGGACTGGAGGAGATTACAGAGATGAGGAGTAACAAGGCCACAAAGGCTTTTGAAAACTAGATGAAGAGTTTTCAAAATCAAAGCATTGCCAGACTAGGAACCAGTGGAAATTAGTGAGCACAAGATTGATAAGTGAACGAATGATGGTGTGAGTTAAGATACTGACTCCTGACAGTTGAAAGACTTGAAGTTTACAGAGGGTAGAATGCGAGTGACCGTTAAGGAATGCATTTGGATTGTCAAATCTGAAGGTGTCAAAGATGTGGATGAGGGTTTCAGCAGTAGTTGAATTGGCCAGTGGTTGAAATAGAGAAATGTTCCAAGAGAAAGTTGTTTAAAACGTCTCCTTATTCTGCTGGTTTGTTTGGTCCATCTAAGTTGCGAAACAGGGTTATTACTTTGTGTCAGCTTTCAGATGAAATTTCCAGTAATGGGACATGCATTTACTGCTCTGTAGTATACCCCTTGATGCTTCAGAACCTGGCGCAGTCTTCCTTTGATGAAAGTTCTACTGCTAAACTTGCGTGATATAGGAAATGGTAAAGGGATCAAGCTGGTGCAAGAGAGAGTTATCTTTTGAGGTTTTGCTTGAGATACCTTCATTATTGTTGCAGGGTAGTGGAAGTTTTACTCTGCATCTGGTTGTAGTACATCTATGCTTGAAATCCTACTATCCAATGTGTTTAAAAATTCTGGCTTAGGTCTGTGTCATGCTTGGTGGGCTTGACAATAAAGTAGAGCAAAAATACAGTTATCTCTGCCTTCAGGATACAAAACAAAAGTCTTAGAAAACTGTCTGCAACATAAACAATGTGATATCCATCATTGTTCTTCTGAGGTCAACTGCATTTTTGTATGACAGACATGTCTGCTAGCAATTGGATCATGGCTTTTACAGTATCTGTAGCAGCCACGCAAGAAATAAGCCTTTCATTTAGTCTCTTTTTCATTAAATTTAAACCCAAGCCACAGAGGTGAAAAAAGGCAATCCTGAGAATATTATTTTTGGGACAACAAGGTGCAGAGCTGGATGAGCACAGCAGGCCAAGCAGCATCATAGGAGCAGGAAGGCTGACATTTTGGGCCTAGACCCTTCATCAGAAATGGGGGAGGGGAAGGGGGTTCTGAAATAAATAGGGAGAGAGGGGGAGGCGGATAGAAGATGGATGGTGAAGAGGAAACAGACAGGTCAAAGAGGCGGGGTGGAGCCAGTAAAGGTGAGTGTAGGTGGGGAGGTAGGGAGGAGATAGGTCAGTCCAGGGAGGACGGACAGGTCAAGGGGGCCGGATGAGGTTAGTAGGTAGGAGATGGGGGTGCGGCTTGAGGTGGGAGGAGGGTATAGGTGGGAGGAAGAACAGATTAGGGAGGCGGGGACGAGCTGGGCTGGTTTTGGGATGCGGTGGGGGGAGGGGAGATTTTGAAGCTTGTGAAATCCACATTGATACCATTGGGCTGCAGGGTTCCCAAGCGGAATATGAGTTGCTGTTCCTGCAACCTTCGGGTGGCATCGTTGTGGCACTGCAGGAGGCCCAGGATGAACGTGTCGTCTGAGGAATGGGAGGGGTAGTTGAAATGGTTCGCGACTGGGAGGCCTACACTCACCTTTACTGGCTCCATCCCCGCCTCTTTGACCTGTCTGTTTGCCCTCCACCTATCTTCTCCTCTATCCATCCTCTATCTGCCTCCCCCTCTCTCCCTATTTATTTCAGAACCCCCTTCCCCTCCCCCATTTCTGATGAAGGGTCTAGGCCGGAAACGTCAGCCTTCCTGCTCCTATGATGCTGCTTGGCCTGCTGTGTTCATCCAGCTCTGCGCCTTGTTGTCTCAGATTCTCCAGCATCTGCATTCCTACTATTTCTAATATTATTTTTGGTACTGTTTTAAACCTTACTAATTCAAGTTAAACAAACCAGGAGTTTATGAACTAGAGAGAACACAGTATAGAGCTGGAGGAACACAGGAGACCAGGCAGCACCAGAGGAGCGGGAAAGTTGATGTTTCAGGTTGGGGCCCTTCTTTTATGAACTGATGTTTATGAACCTAAACAATCATGATGTAATTTGGATGGACAATGACAAAATTAGATGTTTGTTTGCTAAAAGAAATCAACTTGGAAAGCAGAAAATCTCCTAACATAACCAATATTTTACTCTTGAGAACTAATTATTTTGAGAGATAATGGGAGACTTGCAATGTACTGAAATTGAGATTAACATCAGCAATATGATTGTAAACTTTAGTGAATTAGCCTGTATTAACGTGATACCTCAACATCAGTCGGGTCATTTTTTTGTCATTATTAACATCGTCTCATTGTCTGGACGCAGTCAGTGTCTAAACATTGCTCATTGTTGCCAACCCCAGTTCCATTTAGATCTGAAAGCACAAAGTATCTTGAATTTATTATCAATGTTCTTAAAGAAATGAGCAAAGAATTTCAATCAAACTGAGCATTTCAGTTAATTTATATATTCCTGTTGATTTTCTTTGAATTTATTTTGTAAATTAGTTTATCTAAAAGTGTTATTCACTATCTTTGATAATGTTGAGAGAGCTGTATTAATATTTACATTTGAAACTGAAATACATCATATATTTAGTACATGCATGATACATTATATTATCAGGTCCATCTTAATAATTTCTTGATGCTAATAACACGGGGGAGGCAATTGCCTCATGGTAATATCACTGGACTGTTAATCCAGAGACCCAGATAACATTTTGGGGACTCGGATTTGAATCTCGCCAAGGCACATGGTGGAATTTGAATTCGGTAAATATCTGGCATTAAGAATCTAATGATGACTGTGAATCCATTGTTGATTGTTGGAAAAACTTGCCTGGTTCACTTTAGGGGAGGAAACTGCCATCCTTACCTGATCTGGCCTAAGGTGACTCCAGACCCACATCAATGTGGTTGACTCTTTATTGCCCTCTGGGCAATAAATGCTGCCTAGCCAGCGAAACCCTCATCCCGTGTATGAATAAAAAAAAAAAAAATTTTCTTAGTGATACATTATATGCTGATAGAAACATTCTAAAACACACTGAAATAGTTTTTTTTCCTCAATGAAAAGGTATATTTCATCTTGTTTTTAAAGCAATGTGCTCTTAAGTGAGTAGCTTATGCTTGTCAGTGGTCCACTGGTGGTAGCTGACTTCCAGGACCAGGTTCAATTGGCTGTTCTTTATCCATGTGTCAATGCAGTGTGTTAGCATGTCACTCGACCATGAGAAGCATTTTAATTGAATTTAATCATGTCCTTGTTAGGCAACCACATACATGTGTCACCAGATAATTGTCAGAATAAGGAACTATGGCTTTCTTGTTCAACACTGGAGCATGGAGATCAGTTGTAAAACTTAGTTCCCACCCAGATATGGTTGAACTGAAAGCAACAGTGATCCAACTTGGAACTTCTTGTTGACTTGATGCAGTACTTTTATCCAGTGTGTATCTGGTGTGATCTAGATGATTTAGCTAATTAAATTTTAATTAGTGATGTGGAAATTGGTGCAGTGTGATTTTTATGATGAATTTCTAAATTTATTTGTAAAACTCCATTTTATTCCCAGTATAAGTAAAACAGCTAAGCAATCAGATTAATGTACTTGTGTACTGGACAGCACATGCCACTGAAGAATATTAGCAGAGTTGACTGTTTGGCCGCCTTGAAAATAAGGTTTTAAAAGTTGCTGGGTTAATTTACTTGTCTTTTCCTCTTCCTATACCCCGCCGCCCCCCCCGCAACTAACGGTGAAATTTCATTACCGCTAAGAGAATATAAGCACAGTTTGTCAACTACTATGATATGATTTACAAGTCTTGTATTAAACAAATAATCTTAATAAGCTCCCATTTTATTGGCATAATTTAATATTTTTGTCTAAAGAAATGGAGAGTGTCACTTCCTTGATTGTAGAGGCATTGCCTGTTGTAGCACATTGTTAAACAGGTATTCAGTTTCAGTTGTTTTTTTTTAAGTATGTTGATTCATTTGGAGCAACAAGTGAAGTGCTAGAGTTGCTTTCTGTGTTATTGTCAATGAAGATTTCGTTGCTCACTGCGATCCATTGGTTTCCATAATGTATGACTCTGACTCTTAAGTTCTGTTGTAACAAGGTTCACAGCTTAGCTTTAGTATTATTTGAGTGAATTATTGGGTATTTCCAAGAAAGAAGATAAGCTAGGAGTGGCAAGATGAAAAATAGAAAAGAAATATCACAGAGACATAGTGTCATTTGTGTGATGAAGGTTTGTAATATGTTAGGTGGGAACTTGGGTTCGAAGTAAGAGGTAAAATAGGTTTTTTAAATTCTGTGAAAGTAATTTTTTAACGGGGTTAGAAATTCATTTTTTTCAATGCAGTGGGTTCAAACATCATTATCAAGAAATCGATGACCAAGAACTGGTGAGATAATTGCCAGAGTGTCTTTTAAGTTGAGCTTTTAGAGAGACCCATGTTCAGAATCAGGTTCAGTTCAGAAGAAAAGATCCATATCGGCAGATGCATTGTCTACCAGTCTGAAAATAGCTAAAGTAACTATAAAAACAGTTCTGTGTTGCTTTTCATGTAGAGTTCAGTGAGAATAGTTGGTGAACTATCCTGTGTATGTGTCTGGGGGAGAAATGGAAAGAATCACATCTGGCAGATGTGCAGACATGTGCCAAAACGAAATGCTTGTGACCTTCAGTTGAGTAAGAAATTTTCAAGTTAAGGAGCTATACTTCACTGGGTATGGGTGTCTGTGAAGCATATTGCTGGGGAGAACAGTGTTGCATGCCTCTTTTTCCTGTTCTTAATGTATTTCCAATTGCCTTTTATAACTTTGTTCTTTCTTTTTCTTTTGTGAAGTAATTTTGTTATTTTGTTAAAAGAACAGCAGCCTCCAGTGACTAATCAACACAGTAACCAAGGTGCAAAAATTAAAAGTTATGGTCCATCAAGCCTGCTCTCAGAATCAGTTAGCCATTTCTTTCTGGAGTATTGTATTTCACTTACAGCAGTAAATCTTTAGGAAAAATATATTGACCTTGGGGAATGGCACAGTTTGATTTTCGGGCTTAGAGTTACATATGACAACCGGTGACATAACATGGTCTGTATTCTCTTAAATTTAGGAGATTGATGTCTAATTTACTTGAGTCAGAGGTCACACGACCCCAGGTTGTAGTCCAACAGGTTTATTTGAAATCTCAAGCTTTCGAAACGCTGCCCCTTCATTGGGTTGCCTCTACTTCAAAGGAGCAACACATTGAAAGCTTGTGATTTCAAATAAACCTGTTGAGCTATAACCTGGTGTCATGTGACTTCTGACTATGTCCACCCTGGTCCAACACCGGCAGCTCCACTCCATAATTTACTTGAAGTATTCAAAATGTGGGATTTCATTCTTCTCGATACAGAGAAACAATTAGTTCCCATGAGAAAATCAATAATAAGTGGCACAATAGTAAAATTCAAGTTGGTTATCTATAATTAAATCAGGAATCACTGTGGATAATTGAAGTCTGGAACTTGCTGTCCCCAAAAGTCTTTGTGTACTGGGTTGACTCAAACTTTAAAGACTGAAATTAATAGATTTACGTTGGGTATGGATACCGAGAAATATGGAGCAGATGCTGGTGTACGGAGTTGAGGTATAGTGCTGGAATCAGATTGAATGGCAGAATGGCTGAAGGGCTAAATGAGCTCTTCCTGTACCTTTGTACCTATTATAACCACTGGAGAAACGGATGTGGAATGTCTGGTCCCAATAATTTTCCTGTTGATTCAGTTTAAAAATGATGTAATACTGACTCTGCAGTCAATTATCGTATCTTGGTTTCACATTACTGAAGGATCAAAATTTTTAGCACTGTACGATGAGGTTCATTTTTAATTTTGCTTCCATTTTTAGAATTAATTAAAATTTTAAAATTAAATAAACCTAAATGGAAAACTATAGAGAAATTGATCACTGAAAATAGTTTAAGTAATGCAACAAAATTATTTTTATGGTTCATAGGCCTAGGTCCATCTATAGTACCTAGTACAAGCTCAAGTTTCAGTCTTCCTTTTGAAATAGGACACTTCAAGTCATTAAAACAAAGTGAGATTACGCAGCATTGTAGCTGACACCATAGAATTTTGGAATATGTCATAGGATCTGGTGTATAGATTGTCCCCTTCTGCATGTTTTTGTTTCTTTAAATATATTTGAAAAGCATAAATTGAAGAACATTAAATCTTAAATGAAAACAAAATTGTTCGATGAAACGTTTTATCTCATTAAAAAGTATTCTTGGTTAAGTGGTTATCCTTAAGTTCAGGCAAAACTAATAAACTGATCATTGGAAGAATAAGTGACAAGAAGTGCATAATTAATGTTCAGATTAAAAAGTGAAATTACTGCAAATATAACAGCATCAATGAGAAAAAAAAAAGGTGAACATTTGTGTTGAACACTCTTTGAACTTTCTGAGAGTCCTACCTAAACTATTAAATTTTCCATCAATTGTATTATCTGACTGATTCAGAATTGTATTCTTTTCTGCTTTTAATCCAGCATCTCCATACTAATTGGTACGCATTCCCAACATAAATCTATTCATTTCTGTCTTTAAAGCTCAAGTTGACCCAGTATACTAAAATTGGTACATGGCTTTCTTTTCTACAAGTGAAATTGTGATTTTTGGCACGTTTTTGTGGATTTTTTAATTCTTTCTTGAGACACAGGTGTCATTGGCTGTCCATCTCAAGTTGCCATGAGAATGTGATGGTGGGCTGCCATGAACCGCTGCAGTCCAAGTGCTGAAGGTTGACCCACCATACCGTTAGGGAGGGAACTTCAGGATTTTGGCCCAATGACAGTGAAAAGACATTGATATATTTCCAAGTCAGGTTGGTGAGTGGCTTGGATGGGAATATGCAGGTGGTGGTGGTGTTCCTATGTATCTGCTGCCCTTGCCGCCTCCTAGATGGAAGTGGTTATGGGTTTGGAAGGTGCTGACGAAGGATCGTCAGTGAATTTTTGCAGTGCATCTTGTAAATAGTGCAGACTGCTGCTATTAAGCATTGGTGGTGGCGGGAGTGGATGTTTGTGAATGCAGTGTCTGTCAAGCTTCTTGAGTATTGTTGGAGCTGCACCCATCCAGACAAGTGGAAGGTATTTCATCACACTTCTGCCTTGTACCTTGTTGGTGGTGGACAGGCTTTGGTATGTATGGTTGATTGCCTAAGCAGTCTTTATAGCAATATGAGCAATATCAGTATCGCAGAAAAGATGCCATAATTTGACCATTATGATCGATGAATAACTTGATGTTGACTTCAAGTAATGAAGAAGCAGCACAAGTATAGAACTAATATCTGTTGTACTTGGACTGCTGAAAGAGGGAAAACATTAATTAGTTGCATTCACATCACTGGTACTGAAATATGAGTGTGAATTCCAGATATCATAGATTGTGGAGTATACGAAATGGCTATCTGCATCATTTGAGCTTAGTAATATAGGGTACAACACATTTAAAAACACACTTCTGAAAAGGCTGCAAACTTCATGCAATTTGTAGTAAGTATGAGCTAGAGTATTTTTTTTTTATCGGGAGCCAAGAGGAAATAAATGTTTTGCCCATCTTTTTTGAGCTGCTGCCAGTGATTTCTAAGAATCTCTGCTTAGCTCAGTGCCAGGTCTATCTTTGCCCATTTATACCTGACCATTTCATACTACCAGCCTCATATCTTTATTTGGATATCTAAGTAGCCCCTTGCTAGAAATAGGCAAGTATATGGATTGTGCATTTAAAAATTATATCAGGGAAGCGTTGGTTTCCTCCTCCTGATTACTAAAGTTTAACTGCTTCCCTTCAGTTTTTCGAGTGAGAAATGAAGAACTGTCAATTAAAACTTGTTACCCTGATTTTCTTTTCCTTTTGTACATCTTGTCTCAGTACATAGACAGTTCTTGCCTTTTTAGTCTTTCCTTCCCCCTATAATCTTAAGGAAGTTTAAACTTAAGCCTAGTGTTACCTAATCACTGCTTGGTTTATTGTTGCTCATCTCATTTTTCTTCAACCATATTGGCCTTTGAACTGCAACCTTTTGCTTTTCACCTCGTGTTAAAATAAAAGTACTTGTTCAGGCAGTTTTCACTTGATGTGCACCTCAGTAACACAATGGCTGGCTGATCAGTATAGCAGGCATTGCAATATCTGTGTAGTCTGATCTATCTGGTGTAATTTTCATTGGACGTATTTAATGTTTTCTCAATGGCTTATATGCAGTTGGTGACATTGTGACTTTGGGTGGTTTTGTTGAAATGGCTGCTAGAGCGACATGGTCACTTTACTAGGATGCTGTTTCTTATACATGTGCAGTACTTTTTGTGACGTAATTGTGTTTACTTAGTTTAAGAAACAAAATCCTTATTCTTCTGTTAAAATGTCAGTTAACTGAATTTGATGTTTTAACCATCAGATGTAGCAAACTGCAAGTCCTGTGCTAACAATTATTGCTTAATATATAATTTCGTGGTTTAAAAAAAATTCCCCCAACTCTTTAAACCTGTGCACTGATACTTTTTAATCAGCTTGTTCAGAGATGTTATTGTATATCTCTGGAACAGGTGGGATTTTAACTGGAGTCTTTTGGCGCAGAGGGAGAGATACTACCATTGTGCCACAAGAGGCCCTGAAAACCTAGGCATATTCTAAATTTCTTTAATTCGTTAATGAGATATGACTGTCAATGACTGGGCCAGCAATTGCAGCTCAACCCTAGTTGCTTGTGAGAAGGCGGTGGTGAGCTTGAACCATTACAGTCCATTTGGTGACAGTAGACCTACAGTGCTGTTAAGCAGAGTGTGCCAAGTTTTTGATCCAGCGATACTGAAGCAATGGCAATATATTTCCAAGTTAGAGATAACAAGGTGTAGAGCTGGATGAACACAGCAGTCCAAGCAGCATCAGAGGAGCAGGAAAGCTGACGTTTCGGGCCTAGACCCTTCTTCAGGATTTCCAAGTTAGGATGGGTAATGGCTTGGAGTGCTTGCAGATTGTTGTTGTATTTCTCATGTATCTACTGCCCTGTCTTTCTTGATGGTAGTGGCCATGAGTTTAGAAGATGCTGTTTAAGGAACCATGTTGAATTTCTGCAGTGCACTTTGTAGATGATAAGGTGAGGGAGTGAATGTTGAAGATGTGATGCAAGTTGAGCTAGCTGTTTCGTCCTGGATGATGTCAAGCCGTTTGAGTTGCACTCATTCAGGCAAGTGGGAAGTGTTCCACGGTGGACAGGCTTTGGTGAGTCAGGAGGTGAATTACTCACTGCAGGATTCCTAGCCTCTGATGTGTTCTTGTAACAAGTGTTATTTGACCAGTTTAAGAAATTTTAAAGTGTTGTTACTGTATCAAATTTCATGATTGAGGGTAAGCACTAAAGAATAATGGGTTGAATTCCCATTGCACCCAATGTTCTTAAGTATTCATCATCAGTGATACAGGAATTGCCAGTTATTAACTTAGGAATTACCATACAATAAAAGAATATCTAAACTGGGATGGCCAAGTGCTAATTTTTTGTGATGAGTTTGTGAAGTAAGAGCTTCATGTCTTTTATTACTTCGGAATAGTGAACAAGATGGCACGATGCTGTTACATGCAGTTTATGGAGGGACAATGCACCTTGAACAATAATTTCTGGATTTGTTTTAACTGCATGTATGCATTCATTGGAAATTGCTGTTGGATTTCCACATAAATAATACTGAACAGCACAAGCCTCAGAGTAATTCTCCCAGCGAGTCCAGCCTTTGGTTCAAATAGATTGAAATTAGAAAACAATTACGATAATGTTTCCAAATGCAGGAGGCTTTATAAATGACATTTAACAAATATTTGTGTGCGTGAGTTCATGAAATAGTTTTCTCTCTGTTATGCTTGGTGGATTCATGCTTTCATTAAATTTTAAGGGGCTTTTTATACACTGTTTGTATTACTGTCTGGTAATCCTGGTGTCTTAGGTTTAGACTCAATACACTTCTGAGTATTCTCATTTCTGCAAATTTGGGGTTACAGATTTGTTTCCTTTTGGTGTTTGTTTCTCAAGTTAGAAATATTGTGTAAACTGAAGAAGGCAACAAGGGATTCTGAGGAAGTCTACAAGGCCATAAAATGTCTGTCTGCCTCTCTGAGGCACGGCATGTAACTCTCACCATGAGCAATGTTTTGAGAATTCTAAACATCACAACCAATTGCATACAATGTACTACACAGAAACAGGTCATTCATATTTTGCTTTCTATTTATGATTCATATAAGCATCTCTGTTTCTGTGCTTCAGTTAACTATGTAAGCAAAAATGCTTTATTCCTTTCACTCCCATGTGTTTTTCTAGCTTCCCCTTAAATATATCCTGTGTGAGTTGCCTTAACTGCTACATGTAATTGAGAGTTCAGTACTCTAACAAGTCTCTTGGTATAGCAATTTCTTCTAAATTTGTTACTGAACTGTTGAATATCTTGAATTTATGGCCCCTAGATTGATCTCACCTCACCCCTGACAAGAGATTACAGCTTCTCCAAGCCTAACCTAAAATACCATCTCAAAATCTTAAACACCCACTTCACTTCTGTATTTCTGGAGAAAAGGTCCAGGCCATTTCAATGATTGATTTAAGTATAACCTCTCAGTTGTAGAGTCGTAGAGACAAAAAGCACGAAAACAGACCCTTCAGTCCAACTCGTCCACGCCGACCATGTTTCCCAAAAGAAGCTAGTCCCGCTTGCCTGCATTTGGTTCATATCCATCTAAACATTTCCTATTCATGTACCTGTCCAAATGTCTTTTAAAGGTTGTAACTACCCGCATCTACCACTCACTGTGACAGTTCTTTCCACATACAAACCACTCTGTGTGAAAAAAGGTGCTCCTCTGGTCCCTTTTAAATCTTCCTCCTCTCACAATAAAAATATGCCTCCTAGTTTTAAACTCCCCCACCCTTTGCTATTCACCTTTCTGTGCCTGTCATGATTTTATAAACCTCTATTAGGTCATTCCTCAACCTTCTACATCCACGAAGTGTAGAAAATAGAAAATTTCCTGAAGTGAGTTCAAATTGATTTATTTTTTGTTTGTTGTTTTCCTGTTTGGAAGTCTAAAATGTAGTTTCCAGATCTAATGGTAGTCTCCACAAGAGTATAAGATGTAGGAACAGAAGTAGGCCATTTGGCCCATTAAATCCATGCTGCTGTTCAGTGAGATCATGGCTGATCTGATAATCCTCAACCTTATTTTCCGTCATGATTCTTGATTTCCTTATTGATTAAAAAAAACTGCCTATCTCAGCCTTGAATAAGTTATTGACCCTGTCTTTTAACCAACTTCTAACCCATGCTGCCAAGAACTTATTCCAAATATTTCTGATTTGCTAACAGACTTGCCACCTGGCACTGTACCAAATGCTTCCTGAAAGTCCAGATATATTACATCCTCAACACTATCCTCATCCACTTGCTGTGTCGCCTCATCAAAGAGCTCAATCGAGTTTGTCAGTCATGACCTTGACAAAGCCATGTTGACTGTCTAGTATTAACTTATTTTTCTCTGTATATATGTTTACTTTAACCTGTATTATGGCCTCCATCAGTTCTCCCACTATTGATGTCAAGCTAACAGGTCTGTAGTTTGCTGGGTTATCTTTCTTAAACAATGACATCACATTTGCAATCCTCCAGTCACCCAGGAATAATCCTGCGTTCAGAGAGGCTGGAAAATGTCTGTCAACAGCTGCACAATTTGCTCCCTTACCCATCTCAGCAATCTAAAATATATCCCAGCCGGGCCTAGCGACTTCTCTACTTACAATCTTGTCAACCTATTTAGCACCTCTTCTTTAACTATCATTATACTGCTCAACTGTTTGACACCCACAATTTCAACTGGGCCATTGTCACCATAAGACCAAAGCAAGGTACTCATTTAGTACCTCTGCCATACCCTTTGCTTCAGTGAGCAGCTTACCCTCCCTGTTTCGTATGAGCCCCACCCTATCCTTTACTAATTCTTTACTATTAATATGTTTGAAGAACATTTTACTATTTGTTTTAGCACAGCCTGCCATTCCATCCACATGCTTCCTCTTAGCCTTTGTTATTCCAGCCTTAGCCTCTTTCCTGCATTTGAGATACTCTTCTTGATTTCTGTTGCTAATAGTATTCCAGTATGCATCATATGCCTCCTTTTTCTTCCTTATTTCTTATCAATATCCTTAAAGTGACATATCTTTGGCTAGATCTTGGGGATTTAAAAAAAAACACATGAACAAAGATGGACAGGCGCTCAAATTTCTTAAAATAACATGCTCTCCCTCTGCTACTTACAGTCAATATACAATATCAGAAATAAAATATATTTGGGGAAAAGATGGATTTTCTTGTTTTCTTTTCATTTTTAGATTCAGCTATAAAACAAATTGGAAGCTTTGCAGTCATATTGGTTTCTGCCTGTTTTCTTATAAATTGTACTGTACAGAGAGAACTGTTTGCTTTCAGATTATTTCAGAAGTCCTACCACTTTGCGTTTATGTTTGTCAAATAATCTTGCCAGACTTATCAGCATTGTTGCAGCTCTGGCGAGGAAACTCCGCGTCTGAAAGCACTGAAATGGATTCTCAAAAGTAGAGCAAAATTGTGAGACAACAAGGTGCAGGGCTGGATGAACACAGCAGGCCAAGCAGCATCATAGGAGCAGAGAGGCT
>NC_063360.1:23465585-23521755 GCF_021869965.1 Rhincodon typus | reverse complement strand
CTGGATGAACACAGCAGGCCAAGCAGCATCATAGGAGCAGAGAGGCTCTCTGCTCCTATGATGCTGCTTGGCCTAGCCTCTCTGCTCCTATGATGCTGCTTGGCCTGCTGTGTTCATCCAGCCCTGCACCTTGTTGTCTCGGATTCTCCAGCATCTGCAGTTCCTACTATCTCTAGAGCAAAATTGTATTCTGTGAAATTGGTCCAGTGGCATCAGGAAAAAGATGATGATTTTAGGGACTGAATCCTTCTTTAAATGAAGCAGGGCTCTGTGATTGTATGGGCATTGGAAAGGAGTTTCACGATACAATATCAGTATGAAGCATTTCTGAGCTCACTGTGAATGAATGCAGTCTAGAGGCTTGTGAATTGCTAGAAAGGCTGAAAGAATCTAGAACATAGAACAGTACAGCACAGTACAGGCCCTTCGGCCCATGATATTGTGCTGAACTTTTACCCTAAACCTAAGGTCTATCTAACCTCCACCGCTACCTTTATACTATCATCCATATGCCTATCTAATAGCCATTTAAATGCCCCTCATGAGGTTGACTCCACTACCCTCTCCGGCAATGCATTCCACGCCCCTACCACTCTGAGTAAAGAACCTACCTCTGACGTCTCCCCGAATCTACCTCCTTTCACTTTAAAAATGTGCCCCCTCGTAAAAGCTACCTCCACCCTAGGAAAAAGTCTCTGGCTGTCCACTCTATCTATACCTCTGATCATTTTGTACACTTCTATCAAGTCAAGTGTTGGTTTCTTGCAAGGGCATTATAAGATTTCAGAATGCTGAAAAGACCCAAGTCATATTGAGGAATTAGGCAAAACGTTTGGAAGAATATAACCCAAACTGTTTTTGCACAAAAGTTCTGCTCATTCACCTTGTATTGGCACAGTTGTCACTGCCTCTTTTGTACCTTTGCATCAAATGCATAAAAACTTTGATTCATTTTTTTGCTTACTAGTTACTAGTTTTCTGATATGTGCTAGAGTTGAAAATTTCTCTGCAATTTTCGGTAGACGACTTATCTAGTTTTAATTAGTAGCGGTATTTTATTCAACAATGAGCTTTAAACAGCTTTGTCTGTGCAATTGTCAAATTAGTGAATTAAGCCTCAAAAGTGATTCGGAAGAAAGATGTTTTTGTTGAAACGATTTAAAAAGTATTGTTTGTCTTTATCATCTATAAAGAAACTTAAGTCATAGCTTCAGTTGTTCACTGTATTGTTGCTCACAATGCTCTTTATGCTTTTTGGTAATAAACTATGCGCAATAATTAATACTGTACATTTAAATAAATCACTTGTTTGAAATAAAAATTAAGATTTCAGTGCTAAATTTCTTTGATATCCCTAACAGAATGAAGGATCATTCCCTTCATTAATTGTCTCTTGCATAAATTGCTCACTGAGAAATCATGGAGACCGCTTGCTCAAAAACAGCACCTTCTTGAAAAGTTTCAATTGTTGCAAGACATTGCAGAAACAAGCCATTATACCGATTGTTTGTTCCCTGGCTCTCTCGAAGTACCTAAGATTAGTGTGGCAATGTTTTTAATATATTACTATTTGGGAATTTGAATTCTGAAGTAGATGAAAGGTATATTTTATTTTTTGGTTTTGGAAAAATGTTTTTTTGAAAATGGCTCGGAAAGCTATTTTGAACAGAATGATGGGAACATTTCCAAGAAGGCGTGTGATGTTAGCTAAATGACTAAATGAACTGCCTGGGTAGTTAATAGGTTAATGTTTACCAAGTTGAGTTTTTGTGATCTGCAGAGAAACTTCATGGGCAATGAAAAAATTGAATTCAAAAGAAAGGATTTGTAGCAACACAAGGACAATTTATTTTTGAATAAGTTTCCAGGCTGTCAGAATGGAAAGAAGTCCCCAAAGCCATCAGAGCCGGAGAGAAATGGGGATCAAGTCTCTGGGTCTCTTTTTGTGTCTCTGGGAGAAATGGAAGCAATGCCCTCTATATAGAAAGTCACCAAAGGAAATGCTTGCAATCTCCATTATAAAAATTAAAGAGTTAAAATAGGAGTAATACAGAGAAAAAAGGTTAAACTTTGCTGTTTAAGTTATGACCAATTGCCTCGTATAGTTGTCTTTTTCTTCTGTGTAATAAACATATGAGCTTTATTTAAAGTACATGGGTAACCTTGTGTGAATATGTTCAGTGATTGACCACAGTAACCAAAGCCAAGTTTCATGCTGTGATATGAATTGTCCAGTATTGACATCAGTTAGGATCATGACTTTAGTTTGAATTTAGTTCTTTCCTCTACAGTGCTGCTTTCCTTTTCCAGTATAAGTCCAGTATCTGTTAAACTTGCTGTTTTTTTTAAATGGTTGAGACTTTTAGGTGTAGACTATAATGTGTATATCATGGGATAAATTCAGTGGATAAATGTAATTATACAATTGTGAAATATTTCATTTTTATTGTTTGAATCTTTTGTAAATTATGCATTTCAGTTGCTGAAAGAAGAAAAAGCACATTTGTTTTGACTGATTATAATGCTGTTTCATCCACTGGGTCACTGGCAATCAATGCAAGTTGATGTGAAAAAACTAAATAAGAAATCATTGTTGCAAAACTAAGAAGAAAGGTTACGATGACAAAAAAGTGTTGAAGTTGAGGCAATAAAAACATATTCTCCTGTTATGGTGACTGGAATATGAAGAAAATCATATATGTTGATAGTTTTTGAAATGCTAGATTTTAATAATTATCTTAAAAAGAAACGTTAAGTTTTCGAGAGGAATGAAAATTAAATTGGTTTGTGACGAAGTGTAAGACACTTGGCAGTATATGTAGAAATTGGTCCTCAATGAGCAATTAAAGTAACAGTATTATATTTAATTTTTCTCAGAATTAGCATTATTCTTTGTGAACTAAATCTGCCAATGAATTGGATTTGAAGGAGTAATAAAAATCTTCAACATTAATACGAGTGCAAAGTTACAGGAATAGTAAAACTGACAGATTGTGTTAATGTGTAGTGATTAGTGAAAGCAGTCCAAAGTAATTGCAAATCCATTTGTGAAATAAGCTTCTTTGCAAACATAAGCTAAATTATGTTAGCAATATTGATCTTCTTGAGGTTTAAAACAAGTCATTGCCATTCCTTATGTCTCCCTCTCTTTTAGGTCATGGTGTGCCAAGACTTTGGCAGATAAGATCAATTGTACCCTTTATTCTTCGCCTTTGGTACTATGCACACTTTGATCTTGTGCAGAATGCAGCTGGAAAGTGCCTAATGCTTAAAGTACGTTGTGTCATGGACGGGCAGAATTACCAGCACATCCATCAAACTGACACTGCAATGTACGCTCTGCCAAATATCCAAACCCCATTCTGCTCTCAAGCAACAGAGGTAAGTGTCCATTATGGGTAGGTGCTGCAGGGCTGGCAGAGGTGGATATGGTTAAAGGTTGGACAGAGTGTCTCAATCTCATTTTTAGTTGGCATACATTTTTATGCATTCTTTCATGGGATTTGAGTGTCATTGATGAGGCTAGCATTTGTTGACCATCCTGAGTTGTACTTGACTGAGTGACTTGCTCAACAATTTCCAAGGGTATTTAAGCATTAGTCATGTTGGTGAGAGTCTGGATTCATGTTAGGCCAGACCAAGTAAGGATTCCTCCCTGGAGGACCTAAGTAAACTAGAGAGGTTTTTTCGGCAATCAGAGATTGTTCTAATGGTTACCATTACTGGAATACTTTTATATTGCATTCGTACTCATTAATTTTGAATTCCACTAGCTGAAATAGAACATATAGTGGAATTTGAGCCCATTGTGGCCAGAGCAGTTGCATGAGCCCATGAATTACTAGTCCAATGACATTACTACTAAGTCACTATCTCCCCATTCACAACATGTAACCTCTCTTCTTTTACAATTTCAATTAAGAGAATGGAAGGTAAAGGAACCCTAATTATCATGCTGCCATTTATTCTGGGAGAAATGTTTCAGAAGTTTAAGAAAGAGCATTTTATTAGGGCAGGTAGAATGAAACGTACATATGGAGTGTTCTGCGTTGATACTGTAGAGAAGTGACAGCATAGCAGAAGAGATCGGTTCTTATCATTGCCATCCTTCACCATTGGCAGACTCTTTTATCTTGTATTCATTCATGTGATTTGAATGATACTGGTGAGGCAAATATATATTGCTCATCCTAATTACTGTTGAAATGCTGGCGGTGAGCTACCTTTTTTAACTGCTGCCGTCTGTATGGATTGTAGTTTCGTTGAGGTTTGATGTGGCTAAGTGGCTTGTTTGCAGATTCCAGAGAGCTGTCAAGTGAATCACTTGGACTGGAGACACACACTTGGGTCAGGTGGGGTGTGGACAGTAAGTTTGCTTCCCTAATGTGAGTCGACTGGGTATATATTAACAACAATCTAGAAGCTAAACTAAGTATATCAAGGGTTTAAAGTGATTCATTGAATTTAATTCCTGTGAATGGGCTGAGATGGGATTGAAGCACCCAATTTTGGATTATAGTCTGGAAGTCTACACTATTAGAAGAGTAACATGATCATTATGTACCTATGACTATAATCCCCTGATAACACGGTCATGTAAAATGAGTTGTGTGTGCCAGTATTGTGCTGAGCGCTAGTGGATAAAAAGGGAATTGCAAGCAGACTGCATCTGAATACAGGAAGAACTTAATGGAATTGTACAAACAATCTGACTTCCAAGCTTGTAACAGCTTTTACATTCCTTGGAAATCTCATTGTTTTAAAGAATGCAAAATAACTTGTAATAGTAGAGATTTGAATTTTCCACTGATTTACCAGTTTTAGAATTACCTGAGCTCTTTGCTGTAAAATATTGACGAAGTGTTACCAGCTTTCAGTCAATTTGTTCACTCCATGTGATATTAAGAAATGGTTGATGTTACTGGATAGGATGAAATCTCTGACAATATTCCAGCAATGGTACTAACGATTTGTGCTCCGGAACTAGCCACATGCCTGAACCAAACTGTTGAGTACAACCAATAACACTAGCACATTTTCAGTAATGTGGAAAGTTTACCAGCTATATCCCGTCCACAAAAAGTAGGACAAACCCACCTGAAAATGACTGCCTCATCAGCAGTGGTGGAAGGTGTCATTGACAGTGCTGTCAGGTGGCACTTTCATAGCAATAACTTGGTCACCGATGCTCAGTTTGAGTTCTGCCAGAGCCACTCAGCCCCTGACTTCATTATAGCCCTGATTCAATCAAAAAGAACAAAGCAACTGTACTTAGAAGGTGTGAGGTAAGGGTGGCTGCCCTTAATGTCAAGGTAGCGTTTGAACAAATGTGACATCAAGGTGCACAACAACTGAGTTAACAACAGGAATGGGCCACTCCACCCTCTGAGTAAACCATTCATCCTCTTGCATCTTCTTTGTCATTCAATAGCTAACCTTATCGTGGACGCAACTTGACTTTGCTATCCAACCCCCACAACCCTCGACTGCTTGTCAATCAGAAGTTTGTCTAATGTGATCTTGAATATTCAATTGCACACCCTTTACTGCTCTCACGGGCCCAACCTGCTCAGTTTTTCTCCATAAGATAACCCCTTCATTGCAGAAATCAGTCTGTGAACTGCTTCTGAAGAATTTATTGCAAGGAAACCAAAATAAAACCCAGTATTCCAGAGTTGATAAATGTGGAGCTGGCAAAGCACAGTAGGTCAGACATCATCTGAGGAGCAGGCAAGTCAACATTTCGGGCCCACCTGTCTGGCCTGCTGTGCTTTTCCAGCTCCATATTTACTGACTCTAGCTTTCAGCACCTGCAGTTCTTTCTGTCTGCCAGTATTTCAGAAGTGGTCCAATTAAGGTGCTGTACAACTGTAAGAACATTTCCCTGCTTATACACTCAAATCCTCCTTGAATAAAGACCAAAACATTCTAAATGACTTATTAAACCTGCGTACCAACTTTGTGATTCATGCAGCAGGACATCCTATTGAGTTCTGCAGTCTCCACTCAAATAATGCTTTTTCTGCTCTTTCTATTGCTCCAGTCAAAGTTTACAAATTCTCAAATTGTACTCCATTTGCTATTTTTTTTTTTTGTCCTCTCACTTAACCTATCTAGATCCTTATGTACACTGCCCCTTTGACAATTTACTTTTACAACCTTTTTTGTCATTAGGAAATTTACCTAATATATTTTGGGTCCTTCCATCCAAGTTATGAATATAGACTGGAAATAGTTGAGGCCCCAGCATTGATTCCTGTGGCAATCCAATTTGTAACAGAAAGTAAGCCATTTATCCCCAGTCTGTTTCCTGACCAATCCTCTATTGATACTAATTCATATGTTACCCCTACACCATGAGTTTTTATTTTGTAAAGGAGTTGTTAATGCGGCACATTATCAAATTCCTTTTGGAACTCCAAATACTATGCATCTAAAAGTTTCCCTTTATCTACCTTGCTTGTTACTTTGTCAACTTATTTTTTCCATAATGATTTCCCTTTCAAAAGATCATGTTGGATTTGGATAATGCATCTTTGTATTTTCCCAAGACAGACATTGGGTTAAGTAACCTATAATTTTCTGGTTTTTGTTTTTCTTTTTCCTTGATCAGAGGTATTAATTTTGCTATTTTCCAATTTTGTGGGACTTTTCCAGGATACACGGAATTTGTGTCTACTATCTCAGCAGCCATTTCTTTTAAGTCCCTAGGATGATTGCCATTAGGCTCAGAGGATTCTCAGAAAATAATGCCAGCTTCCTTGGGCTGTTCACATAACTGAAGTTCTTTTGTCCTTGGTACCAGTCTTGTAATTCTCTTTGGCAACTTCTCCCGAACTTGCACATCTATCCTAGAATGTAGTGCCTAAAATTTTAAACAGTAATGCAATTGAGGCCTCGTCAATGATTTATAAAGTTTTACCATGCCTTCTTTGCTTTTGTAGTCCGTGTCTCTGTTTGCTATGCCCAAGGGTCCTGCAAACGTTTTTTAAACTACCTCTTCAGTCAAAGATGAGTGTAAAAAGTCAGATCTGCGTTCCTGTAACCATTTTCAAATTTTACCACTTAATTAATATTTCCTCTTTTCCTCCCAAAATGCAGTGCTTCACAATGATTTCCTATGGCTGCTAAATTTCCACCTCCCCTCAGACAATAAGTTTTGTTTCAACTCAGCCTGGTTCCCAAAATAAGACAGGATTTTTCACAGCATAACACCTAATGGTTTGAGTTTTAAAATGCATATGATGTTTTAAAGCCTTTTGCTTACTATAAACCATTGAGAATTCCTCAAGTCTCTTTACACTTTTAAATTCAAATGCTATTTGAAGACAACAATGGAATTTTACAGTCTGAGCCTAGCTTTTCTGAGCATATATTACAACTGTTAATGAAAATTAATCAAGTTCAGACTTGTAGAAAATCTTGAAAAAATGCCACCATGCAGGAAAATATGTGCCATTGATGCCTGGCCCAAATGAGGCATCAGTTAAAAACGTAATAGCTGACTCATATCCTTCAAGATAATGTTCAAGTTATGGAGGACTTCCTTCCCTGTCCCAGAATTCTACAATATCATTGTTCATTTAGTGATTTTTTTTTTTCCAAATGTCTAAAATGGCTCAGACAGCAATTTGAATTCTGAAACTTGATGGGTTCAGCTGGGTTAGCCAATGCAAATATTGACAACATTGATAGGGACTGTGATCCAAGCAAGGAAGGCAAGGAGAGTGCATTAAGGAGGCCATTCAGCCCGCCATGCCTGCACCAACACGTTGAGTAAGCATCACTATATAGTGCCAATCTCCTGCATTCTCGCCACACCCTTGCACATTATTTTCATCTAAATAATTATACAATGTCCACTTTCATACTCAATTGAGCCTGCTTCCACCACACTACCAAACAATGCATTCCATAGCCCAACTACTCTGAGTGAAAACAGTATTTCCTCATTGCTCATTTACTTCTTTTGTAGATCACTTTAAGTGTGTGCTGCCTTGTTCTTTTTCCTTTTACAAGGAACAGTTTCTTCCTCTGTACTGTCTTCAGCCTTCTCATGATTTTGAAAATCTCCAAATCTCCTCTTAGCTACCTTCTCTTCAAGGAGAACAGATCCAACTTCTTCAATCTATCCCAGTAACTGAAGTTCTTTTATCCCTGAAACTATTCTTGTAAATTGCTTCTGAAGTCCGTCCAATGCATTCACATCCTTCCTACATTGTGGCACCTAGAACTATACACAATACTCCAGCTGAGGTCTAACAAGTATCCTATATAAATTTGACATCACCTCTTTGCTGTTGTGCTCTGTGCCTCTATTAATAAAGCTGAGGATATGGTATGCTTTACTTACTGCTCTCCCTACCTTCACTTTCAGTGATCTGTGCACGTATGCACCCAGGTCCCTCTGCTCCTGCACCAACCCACTTAGAATTCTACTCCCTAATTTATTTTGTCTTTCTATGTTGTTCTTATCAAAATGCATCACCTCACACTTCTCTTCATTGAAACTCATCTGCTAACTATTTGTCCACTGCACCAACTGGTGTGTGTCCTTTTGAAGTTCTATACCATCCTCTTCACAGTTTACAATTCTTCCACATTTTGTGGAATCTGCATACTTTTAAACTGTTCCCCGCCCCTACTGCCAGAATCTAGATACATACTGAAGCATCAAACTCAAGCAGCAGTGGCAATTAGCCAGTTTTGTGCTTCAGAACACACCAGGGCGTTGAATTGTTTTCAAAGTGGCCTATTGAAAAAAATTCATCAGGATCTAAACTCATCTCTGGAGTGATTGTTGCTGATTTGGAGGAGAGAATCATAGGCCACAGTTTAAGAATCCCTGCCTTAAAGAGACACACACCACCACTTCAGCAGTAACCTGAAATATTGTCCACTCTCTGGTACAATGCGCTTGTCTGTACAAATCTGCCAACAAGCAAATCCTGTGCAGATGAATGATATTTACCCTTTTAAGTAAGTATTAAAAAACCATTCATTTTCTGCCTGTTTCTTGAATGTGAGAATAGATGTAGTTACACTTCAGTTGTCCTCACCAAAGCATAGACTCAAACAGATGACTTTAAAACAACACAGCTATGAATCTGTATCAAAATAGTATAGTGCAGTGTTTGTCCTTGTCATGTCACTTGGAACATTGCCATGGTAAATTTGCTAGTTTTAAAAATTCTTTCATGGGATGTGGGTGTTGCTGACAAGGCCAGCATTTGTTGCTTAACCCTAATTACCCTTGAAATAAGACAAGCTGAGCCATTTCAGAGGCCAGTGAAGAATCAGCTACATTGCTGTGGATCTGGATTCGGATCTGGTATTGATAGGAAATTTTTCTTCCCTAAAGTACTTTTAGTGAACCAAATGGACTTCTATGAAAATCGATGATGGTTTCATGGCACTATTACTGAGACTAGCTTTATATAGCAGATTTATTTTTGTTTAATTTTTTTGTTCCAGATTTATTAATTGAATTTAAATGCCACCAGCTACCATGGTGGGATTTGATCCGCAGAGTATTATTCTAGATTTCTGATTACTTGTCCAATGCCAGCCATTTCTTCCATCTTTCATGTTGAATTTGTAGGTTAAATGTTTTTGAGTGTTTAAAGAAAAAGTTCTGGTTTATTCATATTTTTACTCTGCAAAGCCCAAGCATAATCTAAAAATGTTTCCATTATTCATGTAGTTCACTTGCAAAAATATGCATCAAATAAGGAATGCAATAGCTACAGTAAATTGTCAGTAACTAAAGCATCAACCACTGTAATGGTATCTCAAAACAATGTATTACAAAAGAAAGGAATAAAGATGCTGAGAAGAAAAATATAAAGCAAGAAGTAGTTTCAATATGTAGTGAACGATAAAATATTTTCAGCATGTATGGCCCTACTAAGTAGGATTTCTAGGTACTGACTTTTCAATCTTGATATCTGGCTAGAGTGCTTCTATAGTCATAAAAATGTAGAAAAGAGGAGCAATATTCGGCAATTAGGCCATTCGGCCCTTCAGTCCTGCTCTGCCATTCGTTATGATCGTAGCTGATTGTCCAATTCAATCGCCTGTTCCCACTATTTCCCCCCCGCCATATCCTTTGATCCCTTTAGCCCCGAGTGCTGTATCAAACTCCTTGAAATCATCCATCACATCCAACTTTGAGCCAGCAAATATAAGGCATGCTCTAGAAGTTAAATTTGTTCTGTTAACTGATGTTTTAGTGGAGTGCATGATTGAGATGCAGTCTTTTGCATAAAATATTGAGATCCTGACTGCCATCTTGAGAGAAATAAACTTCAATGAAAGAAGACCAGGAGAGTTTTGGTGACCTAGCTGACAGTTGCTATTCAACCAGCAGTCTAATAATAGATGATCTGGTCACTCATCTCATTGCTGCTTGTGGAACTTAGTTACATGAAAATTAACTGTCATATTTCCTAAATTATAAGTGACTGACTTTCAAACAAAGTGTTTTGGGATATCCAAAGGCTGTGCAAGTTCTTTTGATGAGTAACATAAGCAAATGATAGATCTTCATGAAAGACAAAAAAGACAGGAAATTTCTTTATAGACTTTTGGTCTTATCTTCTTAGGAGCTTTGAGAAAAAAGATTTTTGAATAAATCATGAGAGCCTGACCCTGCTGTCATATTTCAAGGGAAGGACGTCGTAAAATAATCTTGTGTTTTGACTTTCAAAATGTGCTTTTGTTTCCACATAATATTATGCATTATAATAATTCAAACATATTTTGATTAATTTCCTTGAGTTTGCGTTTTGAGGTTTTGACAATTACACCTTCAATTGCATCAGTCCAAAGCACATCACTTCTATCTCTGTCTGAGTAGATTTTCCAGCTAAATAATCAAGTATTTTGATAACAGTTTCTTGTGATTGTTATTCAATTTTCCATGACTCTCTAACTTTAATTGCAATTTACATTTATTTTTCATCGTCAATGTAGTGAAATGTTTGAATACTTTACAAAAGCATTTTTGAACAAAATTTCCTCCAGTTATGAAGGGATATTAGGGCAAATGATCAAAGCCTGATCAAGGAACCTCTTTAAAGAGGAGAGACACAAAGACTTTTGGGAAAATAATTTAAGTTTGAAGCCTTGGCAAGCCAAAAACATGGCTACCTGTGATGGAGCAGTGAAAATCAGGATTGCTCAAGATTGGAGGAGTGCAGTGATGTGTCGGAATTGTAAAGTTAGAAGAGATTTAAGACATAGTTAAGATATGAAGTTGGTAGAAAGGATGCAGAAAAAATTGACCACAGTTCCAAGGATGAAGAATGTGAGTGACATTGATTGGTTGGAGAAATTGGGATTGTTGACTTGGAGAAGAAAAAGATCAAAAGTAGTTTGGTAGAGATCTTCAAATCATGGATTGTAAACAGTAGACAAGAAACCTTTCCTGTAGGCAGAAGGATCTAGAACCAGAAACAATTTAAGGTGATTGGCAAAGGAAGCCATGATGGCATGAGCAAAAACATTTGGGTGCAGTTAAATGGTTAGAATGCATTGCCTGAGAATATGATAGAGGGGGTGTTCAATCGTTGGCTTCAAAAGAAAATTGGATTATCTGAGGGGATAAATGTGCATACATCTTATTCTACAACCATTCTCTGATCTTAAGATTGGAAGCTAAACTTATCAACACTGGACATTTGCACCTGGATTCTCCCTTGTCTCTCTGATAGTGATTTAAATCAGCCAGCCCACTGAAGGGCATGAGCAAGTGGAAAGGGCAAAGTAATTTACATTAATTATTGCTGTGTTATACTTAAAGCCTAATTATGGTCTGCCTTTTGTTCCATTAAAGAACATGAATGTCGTGTTTAATTTTAAAAGTAAAGCTTTGAGTGATGTAATGCTTTCCGATGAATCCAGCCATTCTCAAGTAATTTTGTTTGGTTCTTTTCGGTTTCTTCTGGCCCTATTGTGACTGGCACCATTTCCTGATCAAAGGCTGTGTGAATTGTCACCTGATCACTCAGTTCAGCAAGAGTTTTGAAGAGATAAGAAACTTTAATGATCTTTGGGGAGGCCATGAGATATTTATAATGTCACTGAAAAGGTAATCCAGGGCTCTAAGCTAATGTTCTCAGAATATTGTTTGAGTCCCAACATGGTAGATGGTGAAATCTGAATTCAGTGAAATCAGGAATTAAAATCCAGTGTAATGCTGACCATGTAACTGTTATCAATTGTCATGAAAACCCATTTGGTTCACTAATGTCCTGAAAATCTGCTCCTCTTACATAGCCTGGCATGCATGTGACTCCAGACCTATAGCAATGTGGTCGACTCTAACTGCCTTTGAAATGTCTGAGCAAGCCACTCCGTTGAAGGGCATTTGGGGTGGGCAACAAATGATGGCTTTGAGTGATGGCCAGATCCCATACATGAAAAACAATAAAATCTAGATGCATATTTTTTGAATTTACCATTGTACCTTCCCAAGGGCAACCTTGACAAGGTTGAAGGCTGCCTGTCAAATGGAATTGTAGATGTCAGCCTTTGGCCTATGAATCAGGCATTTTTGTCTTGCTAGTGAAAAGCAGAAATGCATATGCTTGTTCTAAATGCATGTTATAGCTCATGTAATGGATCTTTTTTTTTAAATATCCATGTAGGGCATTTCCAAAACTGCAGTGTAATGTTTGGTTATTTTTGCAAATAAACCCCCAAACTTTCTGTTATGCTTAACTTTGAAGCTCAAATTTCTAACTTGCAGCTATTAAAATAATCTTTTAGCTTGCGTGTCTGTTTTGCTAATTGCATAATAACCCTTAAATGTGCAGATTCCTGAAACTGAAGTTATTTGCGTTGTCTTCATGCTTTAATCTTTCTATACCTAATATGAGGGAACGATCATGACTGATCCTTTGTCATGGAGAATAGAGAATTAGTTTGATTATTAGTGCAAAATTGACAATGTTGTTCAACTTATTTTACGTCAACTTTTTTGGTTGCATTGTCCTTTACATTAAGTGTCATGATCTTAACATTCCACTTGATTTAAACTTAATGTGATTAACCTAAACAATTGGCAACAGCGCGCACACAAACAATTGGCACCTTGTTCTTTCAATATTTAGAGATGCTCTAATACTTGAATTTCTACTTTGATCTCTGAAAGAAATTCTATAAGGATTATAATGGTATGAAAATTTTCATTGTTCAGAAACATTTTGCAGAGATGCAGCATTGATTTCAACATTACTGCCATTCACATAAGCACCTCTTCCTCATTAAATCCTCGGTAGGTTGAGAATGCATCTCCTAGCCTCAGGAAAATTTTTTGGATTTATTTTTCCTCTCTGGAGATCTACATCTGCCTTGTGGAGCATTCTTTGAAGAATTTCCACAATTTCCTCTCTCAGATTTTAGTAAAGATTGTATTATGTTACTATCGACAAAGTAAGACCCTGATTTGCAAAAAGTAACAATTCTCCTTCTGAAACAAAAGCAGGAGTTGCTGGAAAAGCTCAGCAGGCCTGGCAGCATCTGTGAAGGGAAAAAAAATCAGTTAACACTTCGGGTCTGGTGACCCTTCCTCAGAACTTCAGTTCTTTCGGTTTTTAGTTCTCCTTCTGACTTTGGCCTGCAAAATCTTAGTTATTGATTTGGATGTGGCAAGGATTGACCAGATAAATTCCTGATGTTATCCTTCTTACCTGCCTGGTTAAGTTTGAAGGGTTAAAATCGATCCCATAAGTTGTGGCTGTTACTCATGATCTGAGATTTATTCGGTGCTGGAAAAATATTGGCCTAGATTTCAATTCTGAAGGCAGCTGGCACAGAAGCTACTAATGATTAATCTGTGAAATGTGATCATGGGGTAAATTACAAAACAACTATGAAGCAAATTTACCTTATCTGCCATCAGCACCATTATTAGAAGCCACCTTTCAAATTTTGGAAAATGCTGTGCAATTATTGATACTTTGCACAAAGTTGCCTTGATCTTGACCACAAAGCTGAATCAGCTCCCTGGTGATCTCATCATGTACTCATTTCATTTTTGAATATCTCTTTGCATAGAAACCTAGAGCTCTGCTGACATTGGGATAGAACTATAGCCAAATCTTCTCGTAATTCGTTAAACATTTTTCATGTTTAAAGCTTGAGAACCTGCCTTCATACTTGGATGCGCAGTTAAAGTTAGGTAAGGCATTTAAATTATTCGGCAGGGACAAGATGCGATTTGCTACTATTAGTTGAAACCTATTCTCCTTGGTCAGTTGAAAAATACAGGGTACCTTATTTGATAGCATTTAGTATTATTTGTTTATGGGATAGATCTTAAGATAACATCCTTGCTAATGTATATAAACATTGTGGGTAAGAGGAATTGCTTAAATATTATTTGCATAATGGAATAATGCTCCAGGAAGTGTGATGTATTACATTGCCCTAAGGAACCAATCAGCGTTTACTTCAGATCATACATTCTGAATAAGTGTCTTTCATTGAGTTGGCAATGTTGGAATAAATTGAAATGCTGGAGATATTTCTGTTGAAGTACGTGTTGGGCTCATATCCAGAGCATCACACCTGCACATATTCCAGCAGAAAGGATGAAAAGGAGAACTTTTGTTAAATATTTGGAAATGCAAAAACAATAACTCGCTGTGTTGCGGTTGTGAATGAACTAGTTTCTTGAAATGCATCTGAGCAACTTGGAGGTGTTGTACTGCCATTGGGAAAACAAATTAACGGCCTCCTTTTCACCCCCAACCTCCATACCCAACCCCTTTATTGCAATCTTTACTGAGCTAACTTTTAGTCATTTGATAATTTTTTAAAAAATCAATATTGCTGAATAAAGACACACTTTGAAACTTTTTGTCCTGCGTTCGTCAGGACAACTTGCGTTTCAAGGCCAATTCTAGGCAAAAACTAATATTTAAACCACATGAGGAATGCAACCTGGTTTCAGTATGGTCAGTACCTTGCTTGAAGGGAGCAGCTGAAGAGATATGCTATTTAGTATGATAAGCCAGCCTTTGTGATGCATTCAGTTGTATTTAAATTGTGATATATGAATGTCATGCCTGTGTGATGTCAGTTAAGTAAACCATGCTTCCTAAGACTGGCTAATCGTATCAAACAGCACATCCCTTCAATTGTTCACAACAAGCAAGGTACTGACCATACACAACCAGCCCATATTTACATAACCTGCAGCAGCATCCAACATTAGATGTGATTCTTCAATTTAAAAACATTTGCCAGACAACCCAGTGTGCGCAAAGAATTGCGCTCATATCCAGTTTGGCATTGTCAGTGGGGCTTGCAGTGGAGCACACTGGAAGCTACATCTATTAATACACAGAGCCCTGTTCTTTGCAGACAGAAAGTACGTGGACACACTGCGCCTGTTTTGACTCAACAAAATAGGTGACATCCAGTTGCTTGTTCACTGGTCAGGGCATTGCTCTGAGAAATCAGTCAGTCTGCCTGGATTAAAATTCAAACATAACGATGCAGTTAACTATCAATCTCATTAACTGTTGCATACTCTGTGGCAACCCACACTAATCAGATTCCACTTGCTAGTCAGCACACTCCTTTTCTGCTGTATAAACATTAGTTTTCCCCTTGAATTGGTATTCTTGAGAATTGCCCTGATGAGTGCAAGAAAACCTTTGTTGAAATGTCTTTTTTCAAACGTCCTGAGAGAACATTTACACAAGAGAAATACAATTTCAGCCAAAAAATAAGCTTGGTATCTGCATGTTATAACATTTCAGAGGACAAAACAAGATCAGTCAAATTGTGCGCAAAACTTTGAAAAAGACGACTTAATCTAGTTTGTTTAGTGAAAATTAGAAGTGCAATTGAAGAACCTTACTCTGCCACATTGTAATACGATAGTGTCACATCACCAGCACTTCCAGGAATGTGTCACTTTATGCATTATTATTCAAGAAACAACTGATGCTGTCATGCAATGTTGTTGCAAAAGGGCTGAAACTAGACAGTAAGCTAATGTCATTGTATGACACAGATTAATACTCTGACCTTCAGAAGCATCTTGCTTTATTTTTATTTACTCAATTCTCCCTATCAGAAAATTAAATTAGGCCATTTTTAACAAAAAAATCCTCAACCTGTGCCTCCGGATTTACATTGTAACTGCATCAGTTTGTGCTGGTTTAAGTAAGCTATCCACCCTGACATCTGTAACTTCCTTTGGCACCTTTGACCTCTACATACATGCATATGTATGATTATGTTCATTTATCATTATGGCATCCATTTTCAAATCAGATGCTTTGTAGATATTTCTTCAGCTTCTCCACTTACCTAACTCGGCTCTTGGTGTAAATGCAAACATTTAGCTATTGCTCGATCTTCTGACAATGATTTAGTGTGTCCTTAACTGTATGGCATAGACTGTTGAATATTTGTTATCATCTACCAGAGGAAGAGGCAGAGGTGAGTACAATTACAACATTTAAAAGACATTTGAATGGGTGCATAAATTGGAAAGGTTTATAGGGATGTGAACCAAACAGAGGCAAATGGGACTGGTTAAGTTTGGGATACCTGGTTGGCATGGACGAGTTGGACTGAAGAGTCTGTTTCCATACTGTATGAATCTACGACTCTGTCTGTTATATTTGCAGATCTGCTTGAATAAATGCAGATTTCTCATGTTAGTGTTTTTCCTTTTTCCCAGAACTCCTGCATTGCAATGACTCACAATACACAATTTGTGGTAGTTTTTTGGCACTAGGTGATTGAACCAAATTGTTCTGGTACTTCCAGATAAAAGCTGTGCATTATTTTTCATGTGCTGTCAGATAGCTGAGCTACTGAGATAAATTTCAACAATGTAAGGCTTTCTGGTTAAAAAACCTGATTCCCATAATGCTTTACTTGTGTTGCAAAGCTGATTCAAGAGAAGTGAAAATCATAACCTGCAAAATGCTTTGCACTGACAAATGCATTTGTTGAAGCAATTTACTGCATCCAATTTCCTTTCAGTATTGTCATTGTAGTATTGATTTTATCTTAACTACTTGATTTTGGGCAGATACTTGTTTTACATTCTACTCAATTTTAGACTCCATTGACTTGAATAGATCCTAAACCCAGGCAGTCACATATCTGCTGCATGTGATGATCATAAATTGAGGTTATAGGTCCATTTAGCTTACTTTTACTGATAGCAAAAGTCACATATAAATAACTTCTATTTGTTATCTAAAAATGATTTTCATGCTACGACCTTCTAAGACATGTTCCTCGTGCCAGAGACAACTGTACTCCAGTAATCTGTTAATCAAACCTAAGTTTCGCTTTTCATTATGGTGAAATATTGGGGATAATTTTAACCAAACTTGCTGGTGAAAAACTGAGATCATCAGATCTGCCTGATTTTTACATCTGCTGAATTACTTTGGGTGCTGTGTAAAATGGCTTGTCAACATGATCGCGTTCGTTTCCTACCCAAGTAGATTAAATTAATATCGCATATTTGAAATGAAGTATCAATTCTAGATTTTAGTTCCTTCAGTATTATTTAAAAAGAATGTTAAACATTAACACCTTTCAAAAATAGAAAAAAAAGACTTTCTCACAATTTTATGGTTGGTTTTATATTTTTCCAATATTTCATTCTTTAAAGCTATCAACACTGCATAATTTTCATGACCAACGATTATGTTACTCTGACCTGCTTCTAAGCTATTATGAATAGTTGAAGGAGAAGCAGGGAGCAAATGTCATCCCTTCCTGCCCTGGACACAACTGCCTTCATTTAGTTGTATCACAATACAGCATCTGCAAGTGGCATATGTCTGTCTAGTGCAAAATGACTTTCAATTAAGTCTATCCTTAGAAGAGTTGATCATTGTTCAAATGGAGAAAACCTGCAGATAGCTACAGAACAGAAATTTGGGAGTTGGCTTGCATAAATAACAGAAAGCTAGCATCCGAATAGAGCAGGTAATAGGGGAGGCAAATGGAATGTTGGTCTTTATTTCAAACAGAGTGAAGTATAAAAATAAACACAGCATGCTAAAACCATTTAAGGCACTAGTCAGACCACAGCTGATGTACTGTTCAGATTTGGGCCCCTTATCTAGGCTGATGCTAGGTGTGGGACGGTTTGAAAGAGGTTGTGAAGATAGGGCATGTACATTGGAGCACAGAAGAATGAGATGCAACTTTATCAATGTGCAAAGTTACGTAGTAAATGCAGGAAAGTTGTTTCACCTTCTGGGGGAGTTTAGGACCAGAAGGTGTTGTCTTCGAATAAGGAATCATCCATTTAAGATGGAGATGAGGAGGGCTTTCTTTGAGGGCAGTGAATCTGTGGAGTTATTTACCACAGAGGCCTGTAGATGCTGAGTCATTAAGTACATTCAAAGCTGAAATATAGAAACATAGAAGATAGGAGCAGGAGGAGGCCATGTGGTTCCTCGAGCCTGTTCCACCATTCTTCACGATCAGGACTGATCATCCAACTCAATAGCCTAATCTTGCTTTCTCTCCATAACCTTTGATCCCGTTTGCCCCAAGTGCTATATTTAGTCGCCTCTTGAATACATTCGATGTTTTGGCATCAACCACTTCCTGTGGTAATGAATTCCACAGGCTCACCACTCTTTGCATGAAGAAATGTCTCCTCATCTCTGTCCTAAATGGTCTACCCCAAATCCTCATACTGTGACCCCTGGTTCTGGACTTACCCACCATCGGGAACTTCCTCCCTGTATCTACCCTGTCCAGTCCTGTTAGAATTTTATAAGTCTATGAGATCCCCCTTCATTCGTCTGAACTTCAGTGAAACAATCTCGATTTTAGTCAATCTCTCTTCATATGTCAGACCTGCCATCCCCGGAATCAGCCTGGTAAACCTTCGCTGCACTCCCTTGAGAGCAAGACCTTCCTTCTTCAGTAAAGGAGACTAAAACTGCACACAAGATTCCAGGTGTAGACTCACCAAGACCCTGTACAACTGCAACAACACACCCCTGCGCCTGTACTCAAAACCTCTCGCAATGAAGGCCAACATACCATTTGCCTTCTTTACTGCCTGCTGCATCTGCATGCCTACCTTCAACAACTGGTACACAAGGACACCCAAGTTCCGCTGCACACTCCACTCTCCCAATTTATAGCTATTCAGGTAGTGATCTGCCCTCTTGTTTTGATTCTGAAGTAAATAATCTCTCATTTATCCAAATTATACTGTATCTGCCATTGATTTGCCTCTTCGCCCAACCTGTAAGATCATGCTGAATCTCTGCATCATCGTCACAGTTCACCCTCCCATCCAACTTGGTATCATCTGCAAACTTGGAGATGTTACATTTTGTTCCCTCGCCCAAATCATTAATATATATTGTGAATAGCTGGGGTCCCAGCACTGATCCCTGTGGCACCCCACTAGTTACTGCCTGTCAATTTGAAAAGGACTCATTAATTCCCAGTCTTTGTTTCCTCTCTGCCAACCAGTTTCCTATCCATCTCAATACACTTCCCCCAATCCCATGTGCTTTAAACAGACCTTCAATCATTAAGGGAATCAAGGATTATGGGGAAAAGGCAAAAAATTGACTTGAGGATTATCAGATTAGCCATGATCTCATCAAACAACAGAGCAGACGTGAAGGGTTGAATGGCCACTTTTGCTCCTAACTCATGGTCTGACATAAGTTGAGTTTAAATGGCATGGTTGACTTGTTTTCTTTATTGGGTGACCCAAAATAAACCTAATCTGGCTTGCACTTGTATCACCCCATTCTTGCCAAACTGCAAGGCTTTTTGTGTTTTCTTGACTTGTTTTTTCCCTCTGTGTGTGGGTGATGCTGGCAACGTTGTATTTACAGCCTATTCCAATTGAGATTAAGACACACAGATGGGAGAACGGTAGAAGAAACTTTGCTCTTCATCTGATTTTTGCTAATGTGACCTTCAGGTGGTTGACCGTATCGGTGGGTGCCAATTTTTCATCTTTGCACATATGGACTGTAAAATTTAGGTGCGCAGTTTAACCTTTTTTATAACCTGCCAGAAACTGAAATGCTGTCTTATATTTTCACTGAAACAGGCCATGTACTTTGTTTTTTGTTAGAAATGTAATTATGTTTCTGATCTGTAGTTTTAAAAATCTTGCATTTATTTGTCAAAATCTCTACCTGGTGGCACGGTGGCCCAGCGATTAGCACTGCTGCCTCATAGCACCAGGGTCCTAGGTTCAATCCCAGCCTTGGGTGACTATTGGTGTGGAGTTTGCACATTTTCCCTCTGCCTGGGTGGGTTTTCTTCTGGTGTTCCGGTTTCCTCCCACTGTCCAGGTTAGGTGGATTTGCCATGCTGAATTGCCCGTAGTGTCCAGGGATGTGCAGGCTAGACGGATTAGCCATGGGAAGTGCGGGATTACAGGGACCTTCTTTGGAGGTTGGCATAGACTCGATGGGCGAAATGGCCTGCTTTCACACTGTAGGGATTCAGTGATTCCCTAGAAACAAATATTTACAAATGCAATTCACTTGTTAAGTAAGTAAACAGGGCAGCAATTCTGCGCCAGCAATTTGCCTCAAAAATCTATTTTAAGCCATTTTCCTTTATTTTCTACTTCATGCCTGCAGGAAGCGATAGAGAGTACAGCACAGAAGGTCAATGTCTATGCCAACTTTTTCCAAGAGCTCAATGAAATAATCTGATTCTGCTGCTCTTTCTCCATAATTGAGAGTTGTAGTTTCATTAGCAAGACACTCATAATAAAAATGCATGCAATGGAAGGAAAAAGCTTTGTAAACAGCTTACAGCATGAGAATGGAATCTTGTACATCCGTGTGGTCATAACTAGGATAGAGGAAACAGAACCTTTATAGTTGATTCCACAGTGATATGCAATAATGTAGGCTGTTATATCTAGTTAAAAAGAAAAGGAGATTGATTTGGGGAGTAACTAATTTAAAATTGAAATTGAATTTTGAATTCATACATTGTTTGTTTGATTTGATTTATCGTCACACGTACCTAAGTACAGTGAAGAGCTTTGTTTGCGAGCAGTAGAGGCAGATCATAATAAGCAAGGACGTACAGATGTACAAGGACGTAAGGGTGAAAGAATCTTGGACAGAGTGAGACGTACAGGTTACACTGCACAGGACGTGCATAAAGCAAGATCAACATTATTTGAAGTTAGCGTGTCCATTCATCAGTCTGATAATGGCAGGGAAGAAGCTGTTCTGAACCTGCTGGTGCATGTGTTCAAGCTTCTGTAACTTCTGCCTGATGGAAGAGGAGGTAGAGGAGCATTACCAGGGTGGAATGGGTGTTTGATGGTGTTGGCAGGCCTTCTGCAGTAACAAAAGGTGTAAATGGAGTCCATGGATGGAAGGTTGGCTTCCGTGATGATCTGGGCTGTACGCACAACCTTCTATAGTTTCTTACAGTCCTGGGCAGAGCAGTTGCTGTACTGGGCCGTTAAGCACCCGAATAGTATGCTTTCTGTGGTGCATCTGTAAAAGTTGGTGAGAGTCCCTGTGGACATGCCGAATTTCATGAGTTGCCCGAGGAAGAAGAGGCGTTCTTGTGCCTTCTTGACCATCACATCTACAGGGGAAGTCTAGGACAGGTTGTCAGTTTTTGTCCCCCCCTAGGAACTTGACGCTCTCAGCCTCTACTCTGTTGATGTAAGTGGGGGTGATTTCTCCTCGTTTCTTTCTGAAGTCAATGATCAGTTCGACCAGTAAGAAAACAAGATGAATTACATTTGTAATGACAGGTATGCCATTTCTGTTAACATAAATCCAGTGTGCAAGCAACCTAAATATACTTGCATTACAATGCATCAGACTGAACTGGGGTTATATGAAACTTGATTAACAGTTGATTTGCCTGGATTTAAGTATTTTGTGCAATGTGTGGATCCCTAGATTTGCCTACATTTGTTACCCATCCCACGTTGCCATTAGGAAAGTGATGATGCGCTGCTGCCTTTAGCCATTACATGTTGAGTAAGCCTTGTTAGGTTGGGAGCAACTGCAACATGAAAGGAACAGTAATTTTGTTCCAAGACACATGGCACAGTGGCTCAGTGGTTAGCACTGCTGCCTCACAGCGCCAGGGTCCTGGGTTCGATTCCACCCTCTGGTGACTGTCTGTGTGGAGTTTGCACATTCTCCCCGTGTCTGCATGGGCTTCCTCTGGGTGCTCCGGTTTCCTCCCACAGTCCAAAGATGTGCAGGCTAGGTGGACTGGCCATGCTAAATTGCCCGTAGTGTTTCAGGGATGTGTAGATTAGGTGGGTTCTAGGGGGATGGGTCTGGGTGGGATGCACTGAGCTGTGGACTTGTTGGGCTGAAGGGCCAGTTTCCACACTGTAGGGATTCTATGATGACAGGATACTTTATGGGGAACCTGAGCATGCTGGTATCCCTCATGTGTCTGCTGCCCTTGTCCTTCTAGGGGTAGAGCTCGTGGGTTTGGAAGATGCTGTTGTAGAAAGTTGGGCTAGTCATCATAACTTTGATGTAGTCAGTTGTTCATGAATTATCCAGGTAAAGTCAGGAATTGATCTTTCTGTGTAGTGCAATTTTTTGTTTAAATGTTTCGGCGACAAGTTTTGGTGGCCAGGGAAGTCTAAGAGCTATTTAAATGTACCATAAGCTTTTAACATTTTCGTAATTTGTCCTGAGAAGTTTCACAAATTTATTTCAACTTTTGGGGACTTTTTCTGTGTCATTGGTATCAAAGTCAAGTATTAATGTGAAAATGCATTGGTTTTGTATTTGTTGCAAGGTTCCAACGTGCTTCCTGTCATCGTTCTCTGGATCTCATTCAGTAGCTCTTTAGGTCATTTTCATGGCATTGGAATTGGTTAAAAATTCAATTCCTTGGTGCAATAAAAATTGAGAAACAGCAAAAGAGCATTTTGCAACAAATTAATGAATGTTGGAAAAGCTTCACAGATAATAAGTGAAAAAGACAGACCTAGAAGCTGTCATAGGATTAACCATGATTGTATTGAACAGCAGAGCATGCTCGCAAGGCTGAATGGCCTACTCCTGTTCCTATTTCTTATGGACATCATTAAGACTAGTATTTGTCATTTTGTATTTTATCTTTTTTCCAGTTGAGTTTAATGTTGGCATTCTGTCATTTTACATGAAACTAAAATTACTCCCATTAATGATATTTAGATATCCACACAAACATGACATCTGCCCATCTGTATGAAATAGAGGCCGAGGATTGCCAGAATTTACTATTTACAGAAGTCTGTTTAACCACCCTGCTTTCAGATTTATGGTAGCATTGTGAAGATGTTGCTGTCCCCTTTCTTTTCTTGTATCCACTTATCATCTTAAACTTTCCACCAAATTATATGACAGATATTGTTTAGTATTTCCTAATACTTGAAACCATTGTTTTTTCATAGGATTCCCTCTTTGGTAACAGGAATCCATTTCAACGTGGGCAATTTAGATAGTGATACTTTTTTAATATTTTAGTTTACTGTCATACTATAGGAGTAGAATTAGGCCATTCAGCTGTTGAGTCTGCTCCACTATTAGATCAGGGCTGATGTATTTGTCAACCCTATTCTTGTGCCTTCCTGTGCTGTCAACAGTACTGATGAATTCACAGCTGAGGAGGTAAATATGGACATAACGCTTATTTAAAAATGGATAACAATACTGCAACCTGTCATAGTTTTATGTAAGGCAACCAAATTAATATCGTGGTAAATGGCTGCTGAGCAGCAGCGTCCCCCGACTACCCAAACCAAGTTGGAAACATAAAGCAAAACTTCCGACCTCAAATAAGACAAATTGTTCTCAATGAAAAGCAGGTGTGGCAGTATCTGAAAGAAGGCTGGGCAAGGAAGAGTAGGTGAACGTTAAGTGGGATGGCATTAGACATTTTTAAAGTTTTGATAGTGGATACAGAGAGGATATTTTCTCTCGTAATTAGAGACCATCGGTATTACATCACCATGATATCCAACAGCATATTCAAGAGAAACATCTTTATTTTAAGAATGTGTGTGTGTGTGGAAATCTGTACCACGGGGAGTGCTTGAAGCAAATAATAGACACATTTAAATCGAAGATAGACAAGCAGTGGAGGGAGAGGGAATATAGGGTTACAATGATAGATTTAGATAAAAATGGGAAAGGCTCGATTGGAAATATAAACATGGACTATTTTTGTCAACTTGGCTTATTTATGTGCTGTATATCCTATGTAATCAGTTAATAATTTATTTTAATATTTTAGTTTGCTGTCATTATAATAGTTGGGATAGGGAGAAGTAGTGTCAGAAGTGATAAGGAAAGGGAAAAGGCAATATGAAGGCAAGCTGGCAAGGAATATAAACGTTGACTATATAATATTTGACAGCCAGAAGATTAGCAAGGATAAATGGGGCCGCATCACAGATGGGACAGGCAAACTTATATTGGAGAACAAGGAAATGGCAATAACTTTGCATGCTTTCATGGGATAAGATACAGAAGATTTCCTTGGAATACCAGGCAACAAAAGGACTTGTGTATCTGAAGACCTAAAAGAAATTAGTATTGGGAAGGAGAGCGTACTTAAATTAGCTGGATTGAGGCTTGATAAATTGCCTGACCAGGTGAACTTAATTGAGTATTGAAAGATTTAGCAATAGAGATAGTTGGTGGTTATCTTTTGTCGTTCTAAAGATTCTGGAAAGGTTCCTGCTGATAGTAAGTAACAAATGTTTAAAAATAAAGGAAGAGGGTGTGGAGAACTACAGACCACTAGCTTGGTGCCCATAGAATGGGAAATGTTAGCATTTATTCTAAAGTATGCAGTTACCAAACACGGGAAAGAATGATAACATTCAGCAAAATCAAAATGGATTTATGAAAGGAAAATTATGTTTGAAATACTTAGTTTTTTGACCGTCACTTGTGGGATAGACAAAAGGAGATGTGGTATATTTGGATTTTCAGAAGGCTTCTGAGGCTAACACAAAGGAGATTAGCAAATAAATTTAGAGCACGTGGAATGGTGGTGGTGGAGGTTGGGGGGAGGAGGATGGCTATGCTAGTATGGATTGAGAATTGGCTAACAGACAGAAAGCAGAATGTAAAAATAAACATATTGTTCTCAGGATGGCAGGTTGTTACTGGCCCGGTACTGTGAGGCTCGATGCTAGGTTCACAATTGTAACATTCCCAAATTTGCTGATGATACTAAACTGAATGGCAATGAAAATTATAAGAAGGGTCCATTGAGGCTTGAAGAGGACTTGGACAGGCTAATCAAATAGGCTAGAACATGACAGCTATGATGTAAATAAGTGCAAAGTCATTCATTTTAGTAGAAAAACCAGATGTAGTGTGTGACTAAAATGGTGAGAGGTAGAGAAGTATTGGTGTCCAAAGGAATCGGACTCCCTGTCTTTGAATCACTAAAAGGGACTTGGAGCTACTTGTGTACGAAACGCAGAAAGCTAGCATATAGGTGCAGCAACTAATCAGGAAGGCTAATGAAATGTTGGCACCTTATTTCAAGGAGGTTGGCGTATAAGAGCTAGAATATTTTACTACAATTGTACAGCATTGTGAGGTGTTTTCGCCCCCTTATTTAAGGAAAGATTCTATTTAATTGGAGGCAGTTCAGAGAAGGTTAACTAGGATGATGCTCGGTATGGAGGGATCGTCTTATGAGCAATGGCAAAACAGGTTGGAACTCTACTTAATGAAGTTTAGAAGAAATAAAACGTGATCTTGTTGAAACATATAGGATTCTTAAGGGGCTGGGCAGGGTAAACGCTGTGAGAGAGTTTTCTCCTTCGTGGGTGAGTCTAGGATAAAAGGGCATAATATCAGAATGAAGGGGTGCCAATTTAAGACTGACATGAGAAGGAATGTATTCCCCGAGGGTTCAGAGTCTTTGGAACTCTTGCCACAGAGGGCTGTGGTGACAGACTCTTTGTGTATATTTAAGGCTGAGATGAATTCCTGATTAGTAGGGAGATCTAGGGTTATGATGAAAATGAGGAAAGTCGATATGAGGAATGTCAGATCAGCCATGATGCTGTTGAATAGTGGAGTAGGCTCAAGGGGCTGAATGGCTACTCCTGTTCCTTTTTCTTGTGGTCCTGTGGTCTTAAAGGCAAGCATTTAGGAGCAGCAAGCAATTAGAAAGGCAAATGGCATGTTGGCATGCATTCCAAGACAATTTGAATACAGTGATAAAGATCTGCTGCAAAACCTTGATGAGACCTCTCCTTTCATATCTAGTGTACAGTTGGTTTCCTTTATTTAAGAAAGGATATACCTGCCATCCAGGCTGTGCATCAGAGTTTGACTAGAATAATCCCTTGGATGGCAGGATTGTTGTGAGATGCCGTTATGGAAGCAGAGCCTGTATTCTCTAGAAGACTGAAAAATTAGAATTGATCTCTAACAAAATTCGTCAAAGGCATGACAGGGTTATAGTTGGGATGTTTCCTCTGGCTGGTGACTCTAAACTGGTGGTACACTTTCAGGATCAAGGACAAGCTATTTAAGACTGAGGTGAGGAGGAAATTCAGGGCGTGGCAAATCTTTGGAATCCTCTATCCAAGAGGGTTTGAAAGCTCCATCATTAGACATGTTCATGACAGAAGTCTGTCGGTTTCTGGAGATTGACATTAATGGAGCGCAGGAAAATGGCGTTGAGGGGATGATCAGTCATGATCTAGAATGGTGGGGCAGGTTCTGTGTGCTGAATAGTCTGATCCTGTTCTTATGTTTCGATTATATGCAATTCCTTAATTTTAATCGATGACGAACCATGAATTGACTTTGTGGCACAATTATATATCATGCAAAGATGTTAAACATATAGTCATGTGAATTAACCTGCTGTTTTAGAATTTCTTGCTGCCAGTTACTGACCACCACTCTTTGTGCATGCATATCTTGCATTTACATGGAATTTTCCATGTAGAAAAATGTTCTTTGGTGTGTGAAGAAAGTTTGCTGTCAGTCCTACATGATTAGTATAAACCTTGATTCGAGAATAGCATACTGCTTAAGATAGTCAGTTCGAACTGACTTAAGACTCTGAATATATAACTATGCAGTCACTATTGCTGCGGTATCATAGGTGAGAATTTTTAGATGAGATCTAAACTGATTCCTTGTCTTTGCGCATCGGGGAACATAAAATGGCCCGCAATGCAAGAATGCAGTTCTCTTGACGAGCATTCATCCTTCAACCAACATCCCCAAAGTAAACCTGACTAATCTCCTCATTTTTTGTCTTGACAGTCTTTGTTTATGTTACAAGTGAGTAAACTTCAAGAATGCATAATTAGCTGTTAAAGATTTTGAGATGTCTTGAAGGTGTGAAGCTGCATAAAAGCGAGCTTGCTGTCTCTGATGCTGTAATCTGTTGTACTTTGTAATCATAAATATCACAGTAAATCTGTTCAAGACAGTGCTGGTGCAGTACATTTTCTGATAAATGTATTTTTGTGCATCAAATACAATTTTCAATTGAACCTTCAAACTATTGATAAACTGAATACGATATAAAAGAGCAGTGAATAGACTTTAAAAATTAAATTTATTTTTCACACTGCCAATCACTTAGCAGCCAAATTATCTGTTTATAATACTCTCCAGGTATATCTGCCAGTTCAAATGCTTGCAAAAAATACTACTTTACTGACCTTTTTTAAAATACACACTGTTCTGCCATAGATTTAGTGTATCTGATCATTTTGTGCATAAATTCTGCCTTTGTGACGTAAAAAGCAAAAAAAAATGCTGCCAATCCAAGGATATATTTGTCATGAAACAGTGCTGTAGGTCCTGATCATTTCTATGGAATAAATCAACAAATGGACATGCAATACTAGTCATGGAAACAGTTAATGTGTAACCTTGTAATTCTTGGTGTGTTTTATAACATATTTGGCACCTCAAAAGTTTGAAATTAATCTTTGACTGCTTTGGAATCACTGTCAGCAAAGAGTGGTTTCCTGCTAACCAAGTAGTTATTTTATAAATACATCATCAACAGATTCGCTCTCTCGAGAACTTAGTCATCGAATGCTAGAGCTTTCTAGATGACTGGTGAATTTGAGTTTGAAATAAGATGGAAAATGAACGCTCATGACAAATGTAGGGCACAAAGTACTGTAGAAAAGCAAGCTGAATACAGAAAAGAGGAGACCTAATAAAGATCACAATAGGGATGCAGAAAGAGCACGAGAATAGATAGCTGCTTTAAAGACAAAAAGGAGATATTCTTGTGGAGGCCTAAGTTACAACTGAGGTACGAAAGTAGTACTTTGCATCTCTTTACACAAGAGAAGTTGATGCTATCGATGCCAAACTTCAAGAAAGAGGTAGTAACAAAATTGGGTACGATAAAATTAGATACAGCAAAGGTAATTAAAAGATCAGCTTTCTTAAAACAAGTCACCCATTCCAGATGCCACTTGAGTTATTAGGGGAGTTAAAGATTGGAAATTGCAGAGCTTCGGGCACAGTTTTTCAGTTCTATTTCAAATGTAACGCTAGAGGATTGCAAATGTTAAATGCCTGTTCAAAAAAGGAAGAGGGATAAACCCAACAGCAGAAGATTAGTGAACCTCGCATACCAATAATAGAGATACTTGTGGGCCAAACCCAGTTTGCACCGAATTGAAGGACGGCTCAATAATCTGGAATAAAATTAAACTTAATTTAGAAAGTATGGGTTAAATGAATCTAGGCACAAATTTGAAAAAGGGAGACATTGCAAAGGAGCTAACAGACTGAGATGACCTCTTCGATTAAAATGTTTTTGAATTTTTTTCTTTAACTTAGTGGATAAAGTTGCAATGCAAGAAGTTGATGTTATATGACTAAAGCCAAAATAAAACCATAATTTGAAATGTATGCCTGATTAGAAATGACATTAGAATCATAACTGTATTCATTTGTTTTGTGACGTCAAATCATTTTGACTATCCTGGTTCAGTCCATTGAACTAAAGGAGGGGTTTGCGCACATTTTAAGGGTGGCACAGCATCTCGGTGGTTAACATTTGGTGCCTCACAGCGCCAGGGACCTGGGTTTGATTCAGGCCTTGGGTGACTGTCTGTGTGGAGTTTGCATATTTTCACTGTCTGCGTGGGTTTCTTCCAGGTGCTCCGGTTTCCTCCCACAGTCCAAAGATGTGCAGGTAATGTGGATTGGCCATGCTAAATTACCCATGGTGTCCAGGCATGTGCAGGCTAGGTGGATTAGCCATGGAAATGCAGGATTACGTGGTGGGATGCTCTTCAGAGGGTCAGTGTTGACTTGATGGGCCAAATGGCCTGCTTCCACACTGTAGGGATTCTAAGATTCTATGGTTTGGTGAGGATGGTGTGCTTGAATAGAATTTAGAAGGTGTTTAGCAAAGTTTCATGTTGTGAACTTATTCATAAAATTCAATCCCATGGAATTGAAGGGGTGGTAGTAGTAGCATTGGTACAACAGATTAATGAGGTGGTGGGACTAGATGAGAAAGAATAGTAATTTTTTATAATTTGGAATTTTTGGCCCCCTTGTTTTATTATTTCATTGGAGACAGATCAGAGAAGGTTAACTAGGATGATGCCTGGTATGGAGAGATTGTCTTATGAGCTACGGTTGAACAGGTTAGGACTTCAGTCATTGGAATTTGAAGAATGATTAATGATCTCCAGAATCCTGTATATTTTGATAAGGGGCTCGACAGCGTAAATGCTGAGAGGATGTTTCCCCTCATGGGACAGTCTAGCTCCAAAGGGCATAATTCCATACAAACATAGGAAAAGGAGAAGGACATTCAGTCCCTCGAGTCTATTTTGCTATTTATTTAAATCATTGATCTGTGGCCGAGCTCCTTTGGCCCATATTCCTTAATACTCAGAATAAAGGGGCAGCAATTTAAGACTGAGATGAAGGTTGGAATTTTTGGAGCTCCTTCCCACGGAGAGCTGTGGGGCAGAGTCCTTGTGTATATTTAAGGCTGAGATAGATTCTTGATCCATAAGGTAATCGAGGGCTATGGGGAAAATGCGGGAAAGTGGACATCAGGAATGTTGGATCAACAATGAACTCATTGAATGGCAGAACAGGTTCAAGGGTCTGAATGGCCTACTCTTGTTCCTATTTCTTATGGTATGTTAGAAGTCATGAGGCAGCTGTAGCTTGGTGAAGTCTACTATTCATAAAAAATTGGTGTGGTGCTTATGTGTAAGTGCTGGAGTGCAGTTTCTAAGAATCCAGGGGAGCATTGTCCCAGGAAAGGAAAGTGACCTTCCAAAACGTGAGCAGTGATTGAAGCAGCACATAACAGAGGGAATGTTGAGGGTGTTCCAGGACTGGGTCATCAAAAATGAGGCATTGTGGTCCCTTAGATAGTAGGGACTGCAGATGCTGGAGAATCTGAGATAACAAGGTGTAGAGCTGGATGAACGCAGCAGGCCAAGCAGCATCAGAGGAGCAGGAAGGCTGACATTTCGGGCCTAGATTTCTGAAGAAGGGTCTAGGCCCGAAACATCAGCCTTCCTGCTCCTCTGCTGCCTGGCCTGCTGTGTTCGTCCAGCTGTACACATTGTGGTCCCTTGCAAAGTTTTATTGAGATTTCGTGACTCCTAGTCTCACTAAAGTGCATGTATGGGTACGTGTGTGTGGGAGATGGTTTGCTGATTTCTTCTGTGTTCTGAGATGTTTGACCACAGATTGGCAATCATACATATTTGTTTCATTTAAAGTTTGGGATGTATCTATCTTTGTCACATCTATCTTTGCACGGTCTAAAATTTTTCTGTCAGTAAACTTTGCGTGTTTAAGTTGTATGTAATACGTAAGTAATTTTTTGTTGACAAAAGCAACGTTGCTGAAAGTTTCTAATAATAAACCACATATAGTCTGATCATATCACTCACCGCTCTGGTTAAATTTAAAATTTGTTCTGATTAGTGGAGTAGGAGGACTGGAAAGGATTCAATGCAACCTTCACCCTCAGTTGTAATGCTTTTCACCAATTTAATAATTTTCTTTAAAAAAGCTTGTAGATCTTTGTCTTGGATGAAAAGACTAAGAGTCAAATATCTAAGTCTGCTGATGTTACAAAGTTAGATAGGAGTGTAACACTTAGAAGCAGAATTAGGCCATTTGGAGTTGTTTCTCAACTCCAATCTTCAGCCTTCTCCACATAACCTTTGATCCTATTACTAATCAAGAACCTATCCATCTCTGTCTTAAATACACTCAATGATTTGGTCTCTACAGTCTTCTGTAGCAATGAGTTCCAAAGATTAAATGCTCTTTATTTGAAGAAATTCCTCCTTATCTCCGTTCTAAAAAGTTGTCTCTTCATTCTGAGGCTGTACCCTCAGGTCCTAGTCTCTCTCACTGGTGGCAGCATCTTCTGCACCTCCATGCTTTCCAGGCCTCTCCCCATTCTGTAAGCTTCAATCAGATCCCACTCATCCCTTCTAAACTAGATTGAGTACAGACCTAGAGTCCTCAACTGCTCTTCATATGATAAGCCCTTTATTCCTGGGATCATTTTAATAAATCTCTTATAAATCTATTCCAACACCAGCATATTCCTCCTTAGATCCCTCCTAAAACCACTCAATATTCCAAATGCGGTCTGACCAGAGTCTTGTACAGCCTCAGTCGTACATCCCTGCCCTTGCGTTCTAGCCTGTTGAAATAAATGCTAACATTGCATTTGCCTTTCTAACTGCCAACTGAGCCTGCATGTTAACCTTAAGAAAATCCTGAACTAGGACTCCCAAGTCCCTTTACAGATTTCTTAAGACTTTCCTCGGTCATAAAATAGTGTACACCTCTATTCTTTCTACCATAGTGCATAACCTCAGTGTAAGCTGTAAGAAGGACAAACTGAGGTTAAAAAGAGACAAAGCCAAATTAGGAAAGTGGGCAGCAAGGCGGTAAATGAAATATATTGTAAGGAAGTAGAAGGTTATTCACTTCATAAAGTTATTCACTTGTAAAAGCAGAATATTTAGAATCACATCTTGACTTTGGTGTGACTGATCATGAATGCTTTTCTGGTAATTGTTTTCATTCTGTATTTTTCTTTCAGAATCAGATGCTGAATCCTGATATATGGAGCCATATTCCATATCCGTATCCAACATATCCTGCCACAGTACCTCTAAATGATCCCCGGTAATTATTCAATAATATGTTAACCCGTAAAGCATTACAATTATTTGTATGCTTGAAATTGTTTTTTATGTTGTAAAGGAATGTGTAAAGTTGCTGATTAATTATATGTGCATGAAGTGTATTTTCCATTGAGATGAATTAATATTGCTGCACTGTTTTGGGAGATTATCCATGAAATGTGAAAATTTAAATCCATTCTTGAAGTTGGATTTTTAAAGGAATTTGTGATATTTGGAAAGGGTTTCATAAAATTTGATTATGATGTCATAATTTTTGTAAAATTTTAATTTATAAATGTTTTTATAAAAATTAATGATTTGCATGTTTGACCTTGTTCCGTAGCATACGTTTTGCAAGACTGCTCACCACTGGTGGAGCTTCATAACCAATGAGCTGTGGACATAAAATTGTGTCCCCACGTGCGGACAGCCCAGTTTTCTGACTGGTGATGAGGGCCAGTAGAATGATGTAATAATGGTTATATTTATTAAAATATTTCAATAGAATATTAAGTTGTGGGATAGCAAATTATCAGATTTAACGTAGCTTTTATGCGATGTTACCTAGCCTTATAAAACGAGGAATATGTTTTTTTCAGGAAGCTCACTAGCTAAGGCAAGTCTCTTAAAGCTAAGTTTAATTTGATATCAAATATTTTGGACTTTCACATTCTCTTTGCAAATGGTGCTTGCATTACACTTATTTTTGCTACAAAAGCCTCTAACTTTGAATGTTTTCTTGCCTGCTCCATTAGGGTTCAAGAAAAGAATTAGTATAACTCTTATTGTCATCTGTTTTGATAATCCCAATGTGTAAGCTTAAATGCTGTTTTGTAGGACTTTCAGTGAAATGTATAAGTCACTAAACTAGCAATAGCATTATGCCACTGACATTACCATCTTCCAGGACTAGGGTGAACTGCCCCTCCAGCAATTCTGTGGCCTGCTCTTTTACCGATAAACCCCAACCCTAATTTACTGCCTTTCTCAGGTTTCATGTACAACTTTTCCCTCAAGGTTATACATCAAAACAGCATAAAGTTTAGTTAATCAGCTCATTGTGCCTGTTCTTATCTTTGAAAGAACTATGCAGTCAGTCCCTCTCCTCCAGTCTTTCACCACAGTCCTGGACATTATTTTCCTTCATGCATTTATGCAAATTCCTTTTGAATTTCACCGTTACATGTTCTTCCATTATCTTTTCAGGTAATAAATTACAAATCACCTTTTTTATCTGTACAAAACTCATTTTGCCACTGATTCATTTGTCAGTTACTTGAAATCTGTCTTCTCCTGTTAATTATGTTAAGATAGTATCCTTACCCTTAGACTGGGAGGCCTGAGTTCAAGTCTCACCTGCTCCAGAAGTATGTAATAGCATGTCTGAACAGGATGATTTAAAAAAAAATCTTTTAGGACATGTGGGGCCTGTTGTGGCACACTAGTGGTGTCCCTACTCTGAACCAAGAGACCCTGGCTCAAATCTCACTTGTCCCCAGAAGTGAGTAATAACATCTCTGAACAGGTTGATTAGGAAAATATCTTAAAGCATGTAGCAGGGGGGCTCTTGTGATGCAGTGGTAGTTTCCCTATCATTGAATTAGGTGGCCCAGTTCAAGTCCCATTTGCTCCAGAGATGTCATAACAGCTCTGAACAGGTTGATTAGAAAATATCTAGGAGCATGTATGAAGAGACATCGAGCATGCAGTGTCCATTGGTGCACTTCAGGTCCTGTGTGACTATTTGATATCACTTGGTGCTGGTTTGGTCTGGAGTTCATAAATCATTCCCCAAAAACAAATTTAAATTTTGTAAGTTTGCTTTGTGATTTGATCTTTGTAACAGTGCCCATTTTAAGGTGCTGTCACATTTTATTTTGGTTTCAGTTGGTTTAATTAGTACTTAAAATAGTATAAAGAGAGATAACTGGGACACTGGGTATGACGCAGGCAAATATAATACTGTGTTTTGTAAGCAAATCTGTTCTCAGGAAAAGTATCAGTATCTCACCAACTGGCATTAGATTGAGATAGAGTTTGCCCTTGAGAGCAGTTTCTGTATCTGCTTTATTACATCAAAATTCTGAATAATTTTGAATGCCTCTTCATATCTCCTTTTAATCATCCTGATGGCAAACAGCCCCAAGCTGCTTCAGCCTTTCCGTATAACTGAAGTCTCTCAAGCCTAGTCCTATTCTATTGGGTTTCTTCTGCACGTTCATAAAGGCTTTGATATCCTACCCAAAGTATGGAGCCCCAATTAAACACACTACTCCAATTAAGACCTTATCTGCATTTTAATCAAAATTAATATTGATTCATCATTTTTATACTGTAACCCTCTCTTAAGAAAGCTAAGAATTCCAAATGTTCTTTATTTAAAGCAAGCTTCTCAACTTGTTCTGCCACCTTTGAAGACTTATGTTCATATGCTCCAGATACCCTTTTTCCTATATCCCAAATAAAATTGTACAATTTACCATATGTTGCCCCTTGTTATTTGTCTAAATAAAATGTATAGTTTCATGCTTGTTTGAATTAAATTTTGCCTACCATATCTGTCCCATTTCAGAAATTTATCTGTCTTTCAGGAGTCAGTTGTTAACCCTTCTCATTGTTCACTATAGTTTGTTTCAGAACATATATTCCTAATGTAAGCTCTTGAGAATTACAACTGTGTACTTCGTGTTTCAATCTTTTGCAGCAACAATTTATATTTGTGTAGCATCTTTTGAAATAATAAAATGGATATGTGGTTAGAATTGCCAATCAAGGTGAATTGCTCATCAGGGTTGCCTTTGGCCTGTTATGTGGTACTTTGTCAAATACCTTTTGAAGTTCCTTGTGCTCAGTGTCAACTTTTCTACCCCGCTAACATCCATCATTAAAGATTGTAAATTAGGTGTAGGCTAGCATCAGAAGGACGCATCCAAGTTAATATTACCAGTGCCAGTCAGGGAAAAAGACATTAGGTTTTGTGTGCTTCTAATTGTTGTTGAAGTATCGACACATAAAAAGAGATCCTGTTCATGCCCCAAATACCTCTGACTTGAGCAGCATTTGTTTCAAAAACTTGATGGTACAGCTCTTGTTTTTGGGAGGGTACATTAGTAATGGTGCAGACAGTAGCTGGTGTATTACCTTGCCTATGTTGCTCAGGTCATTGATCTCCTTGTGGCACTGGTGTGCAATTCTTGTGTGTGAGAATTTGAGATCATTGCTTGTATCCCCTCCCTCCTTATGGAAGAACAGATTTCTTTAATATAGGAACAAAAACAGAAGTTGCTGGAAAAGATCAGCAGGTCTGAGGAAGGGTCACCGGACCTGAAACGTTAACTCTTGATTTTTTTTTCTTCACAGATGCTGCCAGACCTGCTGAGCTTTTCCAGCAACTTGTTTTTGCTCCTGATTTACAGTTCTTTCAGTTTTTCTTTAATATAGTGTTGCCCACTGAAGACAGTACTTTTTCTCTTCTTTGCACAATCTCCGTGAGGAGAGTTCCCAAGTTTTCTTGATCGACTTTGGAACAGCCTGTTCCTTCTTTTGATATCTGTGCCGAATCCTTCAGCTGGGGGGGAAGAGTCCCACAAAAGCCAAGCTACGCAGTCACCTGACAGCAAACCTGGTGAGCCAAATAACTTCAACTTGTAACTGCTGCTCCACCAGCTGGCTGCTTTAATCCAGCTGACTGAGCTTTTCAAAGCCATACTCTGACTTTTCAAGTGCACACAGGAAAGTACTATTTTATCTATGATTTACAGGTATGGTAAATTTGCAGATGGCACCAAATAGGTAGCGTAGTGGATAGTGAAGAGGTTTATCTCGGGGTACAATGGGACCTTGATCAGTTAGCCCAATGGACCGAGGAGTGGATGGCGGAGTTTAATTTAGACAAATGCAAGACAAACTAGCGCAGGACTTGTATGGTTAATGAGTGGGCCCTGGGGAGTGTTGCCAAACAAAGAGATCTGGGGTGCAGGTGCATTGTTCCTTGAAAGTGGAGTCACAGGTCGATAGGGTGGTGCATGCTGGCCTGCATTGGTTAGAATGTTGAGTTTCGGAGTTGGGATGTCATGTTGTGGCTGTACAGGACACTGGTGAGGCTACTTTTAGCATACTGCGTACAATTCTGGGGGAAGGATGTCATTAAACTTGAGAGGGTGCAGAAAAGATTTACAATTTTCAAGGTCGTTGCTGGGACTGGAGGGTTTCAGTTACAGGGACAGGCTGAATAAGCTTGGGCTTTTATCCCCTGGAGTATCGAAGGCTGAGGGGTGACCTTCTAGACGTTTAAAAAATCATGGGCATGAATAGGGTGAATAGCCAAGATCTTTTTTCCTAGAGCAGGGGAGTCTAAAACAAGATGGGAAAGATTCAAAAAGGACCTGAGGGGTAACTTTTTAACACAGATGATGCTATGTGTGTGGAACAAATTGCCAATGGAAGTGGTGGTGATGGGTAAAATTAGAACATTTAAAAGGCATCTGGATGGATACATAATTAGGGACATTTAGAGGGTTATAGACCTAAGGCTGGCAAATAGGACTAGGTCACATTAGGATGTCTGGTTGGCATGGGCGAGTTGGACCTAAGTGTCTCTTTCAATGACACTATGACTCTATGGAAGAGCTAGCCTTGGATATTTCAATGATTTCTACAAATTTTAATCCCTGCCTCTTTGTGAAAATTTTGATTTTTCATCTATGCCAGATACTAACAGGTATACAACTGGTGCAGTTTGGTATGTGTGATTTAAGGATCTTTGTTTTGAGTACCTTTGAACTTTTGAGATTATCTTACTGTTTTCCTTGTTGTCATTGTGCTAACTAATAGTCGGTAATTTATTCTAATTCATGCCACTTCCACTGAGAATGGTTAAACCACCTCCCTTCCCCTTGCATCTCATAATTGTTGAATGATCTCATTTGTTGTTTATGCCTGCCACATTGATCCACATGGTGCATGAATGTGAAATGATATGGGTCATCCTGAGAATATGATAAAGTGCTATATAAATGCAAGATTTTTTATTGTTGTATGGTTAACTGCCAAATAAGTATGAGATGCTTGACCTCTTAGCTGTCTAAGAATTGCCAAGACTTGTTGGTTGATCAGAATCTGTTTTCAGTGCCTTTGTGCTAGTCTACTTCGAATGGGATTTGAGGTATGTGCCAGAAGTCAGCATATTGCAGCAGAATTGTTCACAATACACACAAGTGAAAGCATGGAACCTGCTAAAATTGAGGGGATTCTAAGAAGAAAAAGAAGCATTTTAAATTAGAATGTTATGTAGTATTATCTCTAAAATCAATTTATGTTGCTTTTTAAAAACGCTTTTAAATTCCCTTTTGGAAAACAACATTTGTCAACATCACATGTTACAGCTTGCAAGTTGACTGCAGGACTGTGATAGTGATTTCTTGGAATGTAGGAGTATTGCAAGAATGATCTCAGCTGAGATTTTATTTTCAAAACAGTGATAAACCACTGGTGAGCAGCATGCAGTTGGTTATGCAATATGCGGTCGCTATCTCCCCACTGGTGGTAGTAACAGATTTTTGTTATTGAAGGGATAGGGCAGTTAAGTCAATCAAAGCAGTCGCATGGGAACTTAGAACGCTTCTACTGTAGCTTGGAGAAAGTTTTCTGAAGTTTTTTTCCCCCTTGAGACAAATACAGTGGCACAATGTATAGATCTCTTGTTGTCGTTTTAGTTTTTCTGTTAGCTTTCTAACATAGACTGTGATAAAAGCAAGGATTATATTTATTGTATCTTTCAAGTGCTCAGGATTTCTAAATGGCTTACCGTTTGTTGAAGTGGAGTCACTGTTGTAATGTCAGACAGTGGAATGATGCTGGAGACTTTTCCCAATCCCCTGTGGAGTTTTAAAGATATGAATAGAAAGAAGTTATCCTAGTAAGCGCCTATTTGAAACCAAAAACTGACTGCTGGATATCCTAACAAAGACTTGTGCTTTGCAAGAGAACTACTATCACATTCGAGATTTGTAATATTAATTATTTCAGAGCCATGAAGTTGTGTTGGTTTTAGGCCTAATTATTAAAAGTTGATAGCTGATGGAGCAGTCTGACAACTTTGGTGGGGAATATCTTGATTTGTTGCCACTGAAAAGGCTGAATGGTATATGAAGAAAAAATTACTGATGTGCAGAAGTTGCTTAAGAATCTTTCTTTATTAATCTATTGGAGTTGGTATAAAGGCATCAGCCTTGACATGAGCAGTTGGGAGAAATGTATGTGACTTTGATTTGGAATTGGAATGCCCTATCAGAAACCATGGTAGCAACAGACAGCAGAAACCATAATAGCTTTAAGGATAATAAATAACCTTTGTAAGAAGGCAGGGAATTGGAACAAAACAAATAGCTGTCTTTGAAAACCAGCACTGGTGTGATGAACCAAATGGCTGCCTCTTGTGATGTAGTTTTTTTATGATTCTGATGTTTGTTTAGTGATCCTTTCCTAATAATATCACCAGTTAGTCAGTCTTTTTCATAGTCATCACATCTCTCTTAGTACTGCAATATTTTGTGTAATAACTTAAGAATAGAATAAAATGGATACTAAATACATGTAAATAAATTAAACTGTACAAGTTCAAGAGTTTATGTTTCAAGATGCATCTGCCGCACATTATTTTAAAAAAGTCAATTCTTATGCTCTAGCTCAGAATGAGAAAGAAAGCCATTCATTTCTTGCAGTTTTTCACGATCTTGATAAAGTAGGGCCTGTTCAGAAGAAAAGGGCCAAATATTTGCCTATAGGGCAGAAAATAAACTAAAAATAACAATAATTAGCTGTTAATTTAATTCTTGTACCTGTTTAAGATTCTTTACCTGCAGAGAATCCCTTATCTGTAAGTTAGACACCATCCAGTTTCTCCAGAACCCAAACTACATATTTGTAATACCAGTAGCAATCACTTATCCTTACTATGCCTTGATTATATTTTTGCTTGGGCACTGGAAATGCAAGTCCACACAGTGAGAGTCACATATGCATCTGACTAAGCAATAATTTGCTAAATTGTGAATTCCCAAGCTGACTGCGATACAAACTCTTTGAATATGGTTATGGTTTATCGGTTCTTTTAATTTGAGTTTTTTTTCTGCCCTTTTTAGTTAGTGCACTTAGTCCCCTGTGTCCTACATCTTTTTGGACTAAGAAGAGAGTGAGTAGTTTGTTTCCAGTCCAAAAGGCTGGGAAATTCCTCAGATGTTCCCACTGTGCCGGCACAGTAACACTATCAGTAGAGCAGTTCTGAGGTTATTCATAACCACAGTTTATGTACAGGTTACAAGAAGGGATTGATTTACTATTTGCTTGTCCATCTGTTCCAATGAAGAAGTTGACTTTTAACTATGATGACTTAAGGTGGGTGTTCACAGGGTGTACATTAAGCTCTTTGATTTTGTTGGTTCACATCATTTCTATCTGGCTCTTTATCTGATTTGCAGTTAGAGGGAGTGAAACTCGTCACTTTGCATTATCATTTCAGTTATACATACTTCCTATTGACGATGAACGATGGTGACAAATGATCAGACAGCCTATCGGGGTGGATATGTAGGATATGACTGAAGTAAAGATGATGTCATAATTCCCCCATTTCCAATTTGAATGCAAGGTCGTACATTGACAGTCGTCTTTTCATTTTTCATGGAATAATGATAAATGTAGTTTTACCCTACTGTTTTGACTTGGTAGTTCTATGTAAATAAAATTAAAGCTGTGTTCACTAAACAATTTTTGCAGTACATTTCTTGAGTCTTTTTTTGCTGTAGGAGGATAGGTGAATGTCAGTTGTATTCCCAGCAGTTGTCATTTTGGCTGGATTCTTTTTTCTTCCCTTAAAGCTCAGTAATTTTACAGAGAAACACGAATACAGTAATTACACATCCATTTCTGAGAAGCATACTTAGCGATAATTGATTTTTTGCACTGTCATGATGTTCTTTAACAGTACAAAGTGACCAGACTTTTGGCATTTTCAAATGATTTTTTCCGGTAGAGAGATGAAAATGAAGTACTGACATCTTGTGTAAGTGAGACAGCAAAAACGGCAATGGCAATGATTTACGTACTTCGAACACCAGTTATTGATTGCATTTTCTATACTTAAATTAATTCATATTCGTATGTTATTACTCAAATGGCCTTTTGTAACCTGAAGCATGTTCTAAGTTTAAATGCTGAATATAATTTCAACTTAAATACGCAGATCAAAAGAACAGAAGCTTTGTCATTGTATCTTGTTGGTGTCAGTGCAATAGTTTATGCTGCACAAATGAGCATACATATTAAGAGCAGGAGTCGGCTGTGTGGCCCCTTGAGCCTGCTCTGTTGTTTGATAAAATCATGGCTGATCTGATCGTGGTCTCTATTTTCATCTCTTTCCTGCACGCACACACCCCGCCCCCCCACCCCCCCAATCTATGTTGACTTCCTTGTCAGTCAAAATTCAAAGTAGCTCAGCCTTAAAAAATATCCAATGATCTTTCCTCCACTGTTATCTGGGAAGGGGAATTCCATAAACTAATGGCCATCGGAGGAAAAAAAATCTCATCTACTCTAAATAGGATACCCCCTTATTTTTAAGGGCTGCATTTCTGGGCAACACCACCACTAGGTTGCAGTCTATAAGTAGTAATTTAATTGACGTACACTCTCATTTTAAGGTACAAGTTCATTCAGCAGCATCTCTCACTGTCAGTAGTGAGGTGTGGAAAGGCAAATTCACAAAATCAACATTTAAAAACATTTTTGAGAATGAACGATGGTCAGTGATTTGTTATATCCCCAGTTACATATTGCTAAAAGATCATAAACAAATTCAAACAGGAAACAATATGTTTTTGTCTTCAAACTTTACCAAGGATAGCTGAGAATTAGTGTATTAATATAAGGAATGCTGTAGGTCATTTGGGAGTGGGGAGAATATGAATCAGGTGAATTCTGACAGTCATGTTTCTCCCAATTCCTGTCAATTGACTGCAACTATGCTTGTGCATGCATGCAACAGCACAGCTGAACATTCACAGATGGATCAAGGTAACTGTTTCGCATTGATGACATATACTCTATTTTCAGTCTGTGGCCCTAGTTAAATTCTGTGTCACATGAGGAAACGTTATTTCAGCATCCACTCTCCCAAGTACACTGAGGATCTTGTGTTTAAATATGATCGCCCCTCATTTTTCAAAATGCCAGTGAACACAGTCAATCAAGTGATCTCTCTTTGCACTGCCTTTAATGCAGTTGTATCCTTTCTCAAATAAGGAGACAAACTGTAAACAGGACTCCAGATGCGGTTTCACCAGCACCTTTATGGGTATGCTTCAACTTACGAAGTTGAGGTTTGTATAAAATATTGTATAAACTTGTGCAAAAGTCAAATTTTTAAGACTGATCTTTTAGACCAAAGTCATGGGGTCAACTTTTACATGCGTAACATTTTCAAGAGACTGACCGGCGTTCTTGCTTTGAAATCTAATGCACTCAATGGAATAGAGTTTTAAAACAAAACTAAAGAATTCATATTTGTTATCATTCATTATCTGATCACTTTAATAATACAAATAAATAAAACAAAACTTAAATGTTTTAAGCAGAAAACTACCAGCACTCATTTTGAGACAACAAGGTGCAAGGCTGGATGAACACAGCAGGCCAAGCAGCATCATAGGAGCAGATTTGAGCTGTATTTATATATTTATGATGAAATTGAATTATTTATATCTCCAGGATTGTATTTTGGCTCTGAAACAGTTGGGCTTTGATCTTTAAAGGGTTAAGATAGACTTTTAGATGTTTTTAGCTCAATAAACATGAAATCAACTGGCATATAATGTTGACTTTCACATGAGTGAAGTTGTGCCTAGCTAGCTGAGTCAGTAGAGCATGAGTCTCTTAATATCAGGGTCGTGGTTCAACCCATGTGCTGGGTGGAGTTGAGTTTAAAAAGCCAAAGGCTTTTGTGTCACAGGGATTAATGTCTGTGCTTCGCAGCCTGTGTTCAAGTCCCTCCTGCTCCAGGGGTGTGTCATAACTTGCCTGAACAGGTTAATTAAAAACATATAATTTAAATGGTCTGTTGGCGGAGTGGTAGTGTCCTAACCTTTGGACCAGAATGCCTGTGTTGAAGTTCTGCCTGTTGCAGAGCTGTGTCTAACCAAGTTGATATATCTGTAAGGTATTTGTTTACTATTGTTGGAGGACGTTTTGTGCTCATGATTTGTACCTGTGATAAAGTTTAACCAAATGGACTATATTGAACTGAGAAAATTGAAACCTGAAAAGGCCTTTAAACTGGCTTGCCTCAGGCTGTTATTTTGGAGATTCACCTCCTTCCATACTTCCAGTGCTTTTGTAATGACAAATTTGGCTAACGCTCCAAGTAATCATGGTGAAGTTCAGAATATTATCTTTGGCCAGCACAACAAACTCCATTCCTTTTCTTCTACTTCCTCGTCCTCCTCTTCCTCGGTCACTATCTGAGGTTGAACTGGACAGTCATATTGTCAGTGCCCTGTTCAATCCAAAACCAAGTTTCCAAAGCTTTATCCTTTATTTCAGGCTGTCTACCTCCATGTCTGCTGGTCTGTCTATCCCCAAACCTTCCTCCCTTCATCCATTGCTGCAATTTGATTTACACCTTCAATGTCAGGTTTAATGGTTTTCCTTTATACAAAAATTCTAGTTTATCTAAAATGCTGTTGACACAATGTCCTTGTGACTATCAAAGTTCTATAGTCTTACCAAACCATACGCAGGTGTCTCATTAGAGAGAGTTGAATGGTGATGGTTTAGCCCAAGGGTCACCAAGTGAGGGAAGTGATTGAAAAGGAAGGTCCTCATCTGGTGCGGGTATTGAATCCATGCTGTTGGCAGCACTCTGCATTAGAAACTGGCTGTCCAGCTCTAGGTGTGAGTTGGTTAGCTCAGTTATCTCATTTTTGACCTCTCCCCTCTCTCAATACATGATAACCCTTAGGTTAAACCACCTCCAGTCATAGAGTCTTTGTGTGTAAGCAGGCTACTTGGCCCATCAAGTCTATACCAACCCTCTGAAGGGCATCCCGCACCACACCACGCTAACCACCGAGCCACTGTGCCGCCCATGTCTGTCTAATGAGAGAGCAACCTGGTAGGATTACGGCAAATTCACTTTGCTGTTATACCTTTCCTCCCTGATTGAAACTGGCTGACGGTTTCTTGGGTTTCAAGTTAAAAACTTTCATTCTGGCGTTTAGTTCTTCTGTGGACTTACCCACTCTGTGTCTGTAATGTCTTGTCATCTCCGATGTGCCCGCCATCAAATTTTCCATGCAATCCTTATATTTCTCCCACGCTTCATTTGGTGTACTGTTGATAGCTATGCACTCAACACTCCAGAATTGCCTCCATAAATAACTCTGCCATTTTGCCTTATTGTTTGTGGCATGGAGCTGTGCATTCATTGTCTGCTTCATTTCCTACATTGTAACAGTGTCTGCACTTTTAAAAAAAACCTGATTGTCTAGGATGTCCACTGGTTGTGAAAGGTGCTGTGTAAATGCAGTTCTTTTTCTTCTTTCTCTCTTTAAGACCCTCCTTAAAACTACATTTTGACTAAGCTTTTTGTTACCCTTTTTAATCATTTTGCCTTTGGGAAACAAGGTGCCAAGCCCCACACTTCATGCAGTGCCCTTTCTGCATGAAATGCACAAAAGAACTGAAGGTTGCTGGTGCTACTATTCTAACTGTTTCTTTAGAAGCAAGCCTAAACCTGTGGGGAAAAACGTCAGATGCCATGGGTACTGAATCTCTGATGTGTGGTGAGAGAAGCCTTTGTTAAACCTGTTTATCATTCATAGATACCCATTCATGATGAATTAGCTTTGTCCTTACATGCCTCATAGATTCAGGCGTACCACCTCCTCTACCAACCTGGCATTTCCATGAATGATGCCAAACTTTGTGACCTTTCACAGTAAGGTTGCCATCTTGAAGCCATGTTGCAATTTTAGGGCCAGTGTTATGAATTTGAAACTCTTTCCTATTTTTATCTTTTGTTAAACAGGAATAGAGTCATAGAGTCATAAAGTCCTTTACAGCACAGAAAACAACCAGTAAGCTCACCAAGTGCATATTGGCTCCTTGCAAAACCTTCCAATCAGTTTCACTTCCTAGATCGATCCATGTCGTTCTGCAAGTTTATTTCTTTCAAGCGTCCATTCAACTTCACTTTCAAATCATTGACTTTTTTCCCCTCTTCTACCACTCTCATGGACATCAATTCCTTGTAAAACTCCATCTGGCCCACCTCAATTAACTCAAAAGTCTCCAAGTGCCTATTGATGTTCTTTTTGCTGATTGTAGATCCCAAAATATTACCTATCACAGATGTCAAACTAATCAGTTGTATTGCTATAGCTTTTCCTTGAATAAGGATGCCACATCTGGCGTTCTTCAATTCCCTAGCACTTCCCTCAGAGTTTTACAGCAGTTTGGTCCAACTCATCCATGTCAACCATGTCTAGGGAAGATTGAAGGATGTAAGGCAAGCGCTTCTCCACCCCTGGATTCCATTAGCAATCTGGGATGTAAGCTTTCGGGATCCTGTGATTTATCTACTCTAAACATAACCAGTCTTGCCAATATCACCACCTTTTTCGGTTTTCAAACAATCCATTGTTTCAATAGTCAACACAGTGGAGCTGGAGGAGCACAGCAGGTCAGGCAGCATTAGAGGAACAGCAAAAGTCATAGAATCCCTACAGTGTGGAAACAGGCCCTTCGGCCCAACAAGTCCACACTGACCCTCATAGCATCCCACCCAGACCCATCTCCCTATAACCCACCTAATCTACACATCCCTGAACAGTATGGGCAATTTAGCATGGCCAGTCCACCTAGCCCGCACATCTGTGGACTATGGGAGGAAACCAGAGCACCTGGAGGAAACCCATACAGACACGGGGAGAATGTGCAAACTCGATACAGACAGTTGCCCAAGGGTGGAATTGATCCTGGGTCCCTGGTGCTGTCAGGCAGCAACGCTAACCACTGAGCCACCGTGCCACCCCAAAGTCGACGAGTCGCAAAGTCGACACTTCCAGTCAGAACCCTTCTTCAGAACTGTGGAGGGGGAAGGCAGCTGGTAAATAAATCAAGGGAGGAAGGATGGGGCTGGGGACAGGTGGGTGGGATGGTGATAGGTGGATACAGGTAGGGAGTAGTGGGGATACATCAGTGGAAAAGGTGGGGCAGATACGTGGGGAGGAAGATGGACAGGTTGTGTCAGGTCAAGGAGGCGAGAGGGAGGAGAGGTGGGATGGTATTAGATGGGTGCCGGTAGAGGATAGTACGGATTGGTCAGTGGGAAGGGTGGGGCAGATAGGAGGCAAAGAAGGTGGATAGGTTGTGTCCGGTTAAGGAGGAGGGGATGAGAGGGATGTTTGGACGTGGGATGAAACTGGGAGTGGGGAGATTTTAAAACTGGTGAATTCTAATGTTCAAGCCATATGAGATGTTGCTCCTCCAGTTTGCGTGTGGCATCAGTGTGGCACTAGACAAGGCCCAGGATGGACGTGGCATCAAGGGAATGAGAGGGGAAGTTGAATTGGTTAGTGACCGGAAGGTGGTATTGATTATTGTGTACAGAGAGCAGATGCTCCACAAATCGGGCACCGAGTCTGCGCTTGGTCTCACCGATGTAGAGGAGGCCACATCGGGAGCAACGGATACAGTAGACCAGGTTGGAGGATGTACAAGTGAACCCGTATCGGATATGGAAAGTTTGTTTTGGGCCTTGAGGTGAAAGCGGACATGTAGGGGCAGGTGTAGCACCTCCTGCAGCTGCAGAGAAAGGTGTGGTGCGGTTAGTGGGGAGTGTGAAGCAGACGAGGAAATTGCGGAGTGAGCAGACCCTATGAAAGGCAGATAGGTGTGGGGAGGGAAATATCTCTTTGGTGGTGGGGTCGGATTGTGCCGGAGGATGATATGCTGGATGGGGGAGGTTGATGGGCTAGTATGTGAGGGCCAGGGAGACTCTGTCTTTATTTTTGTTGGGGGGAGGGGATGTGAGGGCAGAAGTGCGGGAAATACAAGAGATGCAGTTGAGGGCATTTTTGATCACCGGAGGCGGGAAGTTGCGGCCCTTGAAATAGGAGGATATCTGGGATGTCTGGGAGTGGAATGCTCCATCTTGGAAGCAGATGTGGCAGAGTTGGACGAATTGGAAGTAAGGGATCACATTCTTGCAGGAGATAGGGTGAGAGGCGGTGTAGCCCAGGTAGCTATGGGAGTTGGCGGGTTTGAAATAGACATCAGAGTTGAGTTGGTTACCGGAGATGGGGAGGGAGGTATCGGAGATGGTCCAGGTGAATTTGAGGTTGGGGTGAATGGTGTTAGTAAAGTTGATGAACTGTTCAAGCTCGTCATGGAAGCACGAGGCAGAGCCGATAGTTATCAATGTCACGGTGGAAAAGGTGAAGGATGGTGCAGGTGTAACAACGGTAGAGAGACTGTTCCACGTATCCTACGAAGAGGCAGGCATAGGTCAGACCCATAGTTGCCCATAACACACACACAGACACAGTAGGAAGTGGGTCATCCAGCCCCACGCTATGTTGACCGACTCCAGCATCTGCAGTTCCTGCTATCTCTATTGCTCCAGTATCTCTGCTTCTGCCAATATCTTGTCAGATTCCTCTTCTTTAATAAACACCAATACAAAGACCTCATTAAGTATTCCAGCCATGCCCCGTGCCCTGCAGCATATATTAGTGTCTTTGTCCTAATAACAATGAGAGTGCCATTATTTGTTAAAACAAAATAATTGTTCTTAGGAAATAGTTTAAAATAACTGCAGCTGGTCTCAGTTGAAACAACATACCCTATTTTTCAATGTCTGTCAAAATCTAAAACTTAATGCGATTAAACAGGTCATGGAAATATCTGTTTTGCCATAGTTTCATGTGTTGTGACACAGAGTTCATTTGTTGTAATATACAGTAGTTATTTTCAATCTAAAATAAATGCCTAGGGAAGATATTTATTGCTTTTTCTTTAAATGTTTTTTTATCTTTGCAGGCAGATTTTTCGTACCCCAAATCAACCATTTTCAGATAGTTTACCCATCAATGGTCAAAACTATGAAGAGACAAGCTTGGAATCAATATTCCAGCTTAGAAATGGAGAACATATACAGGTCTGTATCCTTTTTCAATATGTCTATTTTTTCAAAGAAACATACAATGGTGGTCGCTTGCCAAAAGTTGCACTTTAACGTTGAATCATTCAAGTATGCCACAATATTTTGCTGTTGTATTTAAATCCTCGTGTGTTGCTTAAATATATTGAGCTACAATTTGAATATTTACACGGTTTATTTTCAGGTATGCTGCCGAATTAGAAAACATTGCAGTCACAGAATAAATTTACTATATTTTAAGTTTGTTGCTACTCTCAAATTGAAAATGTTCCGTATGGTGGTGTAACAGTTATGCTAGTGGGCAAGGAACTTGGATATCATGCATTTAAATCTTGCCATGACAAGTTGTGAAGCTGAATTCACATTTGTTGGATGGTTTGTTACAAAGGCGCAATCGATTAACTGAAGTCATTCAAGAAAAAGGCTGACCCTTCATGGTCTAACTGATGTTTGATACCAGTTCCGCATGACATAACATGATTGCAGATGGATGTAGACCAGTTAAGTGGGTGGGTCAGAAATCTGACAGATGAAGTATAATGTGGGAAAATATGAAGTTGTTCATTTTAGTTGGAAAAATGAAAAAGTATAGTATTACATAAATAGTGATGACTACAGAATTCCGATATACAGGTACTTGTGCATTCTAGTGGATGAGTAACAAAAATTTAGTATACAGGTACAGCACATAATCAAGAAGACCAATGGGATGGTAGTCTTTATGAATTGAACATAAGGATGTTATTGTCCAGTTATGCAAGACATTGTGGTACCACATCTCAAATACTTTGTGCATTTTTAATCTCCTTATTCAAGGAAGGATGTAAATACATAGGTGGTTCAGAGAAGGTTTACTAAATTGATATCTGGAATGAGTGAGTTGTCTTATCAAGATAAATTGAACTTCTTTCCAGTGGAGTTCAGAAGAGTGAGAGTTGACCTGATGTGTATAAGATTCTGGATATTCTTGACAAGGTGGATGTGGAAAGCACCCTTTTGAGTTAGTCTAAGTCTAGGGGACGGGTTTTAAAATTAGGGGTTGCCCTTTTTATGATCAAGATGAGGAAAATTGTTTTCTGTGAGAGTTGAGACATGTTGATATTCTGACTCCAGAAGATGGTGGAGGCAGGATCATCGAATATTTTTAAGGTAGAGGCAGTCTAAACTTGTCAGGTATAGAAAGGAATGTGGAATTCAAAACATAAACAGATCAGCCATGATGTTATTGAAGATACAGCAGGCTTGAGGGGCCAGATGGTCTACTTTTCCTATTTAGTATGTTCATATGGACAACGTGGTGATGTATACTAGATGTGGATATTAACATTGCCTTTGAAACCCATGAATTTTTTCAACAAAAACTAAACAACATCAAATTACCTGCCTACTGTCACCCTCTTCACTTTGTTAAATGTTTATTAATTGTGTTTAACTGTATGCAGGTGATGGGCTTGAACTAGGGTTGCACTTGAGCCCGTACAAATCAACACCAATTTAAGCTGTGGTTTTTTGATTCTGTAATGTATATTTGTAATGCATAATTCTGAAAACAAACAAACAAGCAAAGTATGTAAAAACCGAATCCAGTTCTAACTGGTTTTCTGGTCTATAACAAGCTGATGAGTTAATATTCCTCATTACTTTTGCCAACTTCTGAAGGAAGCAAGAACACAGAATGTACTCTGGTTTTCTACTGTCAACAATTGGCTGAACCTCATAGTGGTTTAACCAGCAGATAAATTAGTCATTCTCAAGTTATCTTTTATAGCAATGATTCGTAATCATTTATTTTTTTCATTGTTCAAGTTGATCAGATCTGCACTAAATTTAGTATGTCCATATCCTTCTGAATATTAGTGCAAAAAATTGTTTCACAATAAATATGTTTAAAGAAACAAGTGTAGGGTAGAAATTTTTGCTACATAACAATGCTGTTTCCATAATTTCTGTGCTAACTTTATTTTTCAAGTAGCTGTTTCATTTTTGCAGTTGGCCTTTACTGATTTGTTTTATTGTGTTGCATCTATAGTAGCTATTCTTGGCTCTTGCTGATTCATAACTCTGCACAAGTCCAGGACACAATTCCAGTGCACAAGAGAACATCACAGATTACCAAAGTTAAAAACATTTTTAAAATATGAAGTATTAGAAATACATGGCTATGCGATAACTTGTGTATTTTAGTGTCCTGAAGCAGTGTTATACAGCAAATATATAGCTCCATACTCATCACCTAACCAGCAAGTAAAAAGGCGGGTATGCATGCATGAGACCATACCCACCTCATAGAAAACTCATATTTCTGGACCAATATGTTGGCTCAGCAAGCTCTCTCTCTCCAGGAGTGTGTCTGAACTAGCAGCCTTCTCGCAAAGCCCATTTGTTTGCTGTGCTGGGGTGCTGTGTCACGCTACAGGTGGTAGAAGTAACCATCACCTTCAATTTTAATATCTTTAGATCTTCCCAGACTGCTGCAGGGAATGTCATGGATACCCCATTTAGGCACTCATGAGTGCATCAGGCAGTTCACACTGGAGGAAATGCACTATTTTCCCGGATTAACTGATGATGCTTGTGGCAGATGTGAACAAAAAGAGCCACCTATAATTGTAAAGTCCCTTTAATTTAGCACACTATCTCTAAATGCTGAAGGATCATTATCAAATGAACATAATACAGAGATGCATAAACAGATATTGGGGAAGATATCTAAAAGTTTGAGCAGAGATAGGTTTTGAGGAATACTGTAAAGGAGGAAAGAATGACAGAGATTTCAGGATGGAATTTCAGAGCTTGGGGCCTTGATGAATGAAGGTTAGTGCTCCAACGATGGAATGATTAAAATTGGAAATGCTGAAGAGGTGAGAATTGGAGGAATCAAGATGTCTGAGGCCTGACAGAAGTTACAGAGACGGAAGGGCAAGGTTATATATGGCTTGTACACAAGAATGAGAATTTTAGAATCAAAATTTTGTTTAATTGGTAGATAGCATAAGTAAGGGATGATAGATGAACTGAACGTAGTGTGGGTTAGGATAAGGGCAGCAGAATGTTCAATTACTCAACTTCAAAGCATTAAAAAATGAGAGGCCAGTCAAGAGTGCTTTGGAATAGTTGGGATGCCATAACAATGTAGTCAGAATGAAAGATCCTTGCCTTTAAAGATATTAGGAAAACTTCAGATGAGCTAGGAGTTTTAGGGTTTTAATAAATGAGCAACTTGTCTATGATATGATCACAGGAATTGTTTTATGCCAGTTCCTGTCTGCTACCCAGTAAGTTGTCATTATGCTTTTAAACTCTAGTATTTCCACACTTCCAGTCTTAGTGAATCACTTCTTGGCAATGGGGCCACCGTTTTCTATTATGGGTAATAACATCCCACAAGGTGCTGTGATTCTTCAGTGTGTTCCTCTCCCTATTATTGTGCACACTCTTCCGCAAAAGAGCGAGGCTAGTCTCCGATGCTTTTAGATGTAGCGCATAAGTTGAGAGGGAATAGAAGGAAGATGTTATGAGAGTGGAAAATTCAGTATCAAAAGTAATAAAGTAACGTGGCTTGTGTGTGAAATTAGCAGGGATGGTGAGAGGATGTTTAGATTAAGTAATTATAATTAGAAGTTGATGACAAAGAGATGACTGTATAAATAGTAATGTCGATGGGTATCATTCTAGGAATTAGGAGCAGGAGTAGACCACTCGGCCTGAGGCTTGCTCTGCTATTCAACAAGCACCTGGCTGATTTGATTACTCCACATTTCCACCCACCTCTGAGATAACCTTTTACCTTACTTATCAAGAAACTATTCTTCTGTGCCTAAAAGCATTCAAGGACTCTGATTCTTCCACCTTTTCTGGACGAAAGTTCCAAAGATACTCTGTTTTCAGAGGAAAAAATTAATGTCTCATCCTAAATGGATGACCACTTATTTTGAAACCGTGACCTCTAGTTTTAGATTCTCCCACAAGAATAAACATCTTTTCCACATGTACCACATAAAGAGACTTTGGGATCTTTATTTGCAATCCTCACTCTTCTAAACTCCAAAAGATAACTCCAACTCAATTCCTTCTTCCTTCCTATTTTCCAATTTACAGCTATTTCTGGGAGGTTACTTATAATGAAGACAGATCCAAGCTACCTATAGTGTGCCATGAGGGAAATGATGCAGGGCTAGGGTTTGTTGTAAATGGTGAAGCGTGAGAAAGAGCTCTGAGCTGATGCAGTGCAAAAGGATAGTAGTGGAAGAGCTGAATTTGTCTGAAATCCTTGAATCATTTCTGGCAGTGAATCAATTCTTAGTGATTCTTCTGCTGGTCACAGCTTCCAACAGCTCCAGCCATACTTTCTTGGTAAGTGTGATGGACTGCTTCTGCCTTGTACTGCAAAATAGGACATCTCTCCTGGTCCTTATAATTGGCACCAGCTGTAGGGATGCATTAGCAAACTTGGGGTCAGCTTACCTTGCCAGTCATTCTAAAACTTTAATAGCTTCCCTGTGGCAATGTCTGTGGTGTTTAGATTCAATGAGAGCAATCGGTATTTTGAGAGGTGCATTCAGGCTTGAAATAATGAATGGACTCTCGGTGGAAATTGCCTTGTGAGGGCATGGCCTGTAACTAATGCAACAGCTAGCCAGTCCACCAATCAAAATATTTCTTATGTTTCGGTATTGAGTATGGCATGTTACAACCTAATGCAACCATCTGTATGTGTTATGTTCTTTGAAATGGTCTTTCCCATTGAAATCAATTAAATTAGTTACCAAAGGGTGTATATCCAGCAGTTGATTTGATATTCCCTTTTGGTAATTGTCAAAAGTTTAAATTACCCATGGTATCATTTCCTGTATTGTGGTTCAGTGTGCCGGTAAGCAACAAACCCAATCCGCAGTATCTTTTGGTATTTTACTCTGTAGAAAATATCACACAAGTAAATTTAAATTTGTGCTTTCCACAATTAATTTATCCAGGTCAGTTTTGATAGTTACCATCTACTTTTAAAATTGTTTAATTTAAATTAATTACAAGTATAGGAATTGGGGCGTCATGTTGAGGTTGTATAGGATGTTGGTGAGGTCTCTTCTGGAGTACAATGTCCAGTTCTGATCACCCTATTATAAGGATATTATTAAGCTACACAGGGTTCAGAACAGATTTAACAGGATGTTGCCAGGAATAGAAAATTGGAGTTAGAGGGAGAAGCTGAAACTTTTTTCACTGGAGCATAGGAGGTTTGCAGGGTGACCTTTAAAGAGGTTTCTATTAATCATGGGTATAGATCAGGTGAATGGCAGGATGGGGATTTCAAGACTAGCGGGTATATTTTTCAGGTGAGAAGAGAGAGATTTAAAAAGGACATGAAGGGCAACTTTTTATAAATAGTGGTTCGTGTGTGGAATGAACTTCCAGAGGAAGTGGTGGATGTGGGTACAGTTACAACATTTAAAAGACATCTGGATAAGTACATGAATAGGAAAGATTGGGAGGGATATGGGTCAGATGCAAGTAGGTGGGACTAGTTTAGCATGGGATTATGGTCAGCATGGATTGGTTGGACTGAACGTTCTGTTTCCATGCTGTATGGCCCTATAACTGTTGATTTGAATTGACATTTTGGGAAAAATGCTTCCTAGACTGCTTTAATTCTGCTACAACCGTAGCTGGTAATTCTTAGTGGTATAGTGCTTAGAGACATCTGGTGGACATGGAAAGTGCAATATAAATACAAGCTTTTCATTATTTATGTTGTTTTCAAGTTCTGGAATATTTTTACATTTTTAAGCAAAGCATGCTTGGAATGGACAAGAAAACACTGTTGCCAGATTAGTTAGTGTTAAATATTGGCAAAATGACGAGCAGTTTTCATTTACTTAAATATAGCAAGGGAAAATAGTATGCTTTCAAATATATGTGCAAAAATATTCTAAATGACATTTTAGAAATCTTAGCACTTGTAGTTGCCTGTCCAATTTGTTTACAGTGTTGTGGTGGTTAAACTGGGCAGTTTACGGTAACTTGCAGATGACTGACGGTAATTGAGCTTACCAAATGAGCATCATTTCCTGTAAATACTCTCTTCCTCAAAGGAAGTTTCAAGCCAAACTGATGACTAACCTTTGGGCAGATATGCAAATAAAGACAACAGTAATAGGGAGGAGGAGCCTCATGGCATGATTATTCTCTCTCCTTTTTTTGTTATATACAATGAAGTTTCTTTTCACAGGTAGTACCTTTTTAGAACTATTGTGTAGCTAAATATTTTTAGCACTGTTTGGAATGGACCTCTCGCCTAAAATGCGATTGTATAATAAAATAGAATCTACTTGGAGGCTTTTCAATAAGGTAAAATTCACACTTTTACGTACAGTATTGGAGATGCTGCTTTGGGTTTTGTTTCATTGAAACACAGAATCTGTATGGTGACGTTTATACTGATTTTTCAGGTAGAGTGTTTGGAGATGAAACATTTTGTTTTATTTGAAAACCGAGCCTATGCTATTAGAAGTGTTTGTCAAGTGAATTCTGCGTTCCTGTTTCTTCACGCATTTTGAAGCGAGTCGTTTATTTGAAGCTGCAGTTTAAAAACCGACTGTAAAATAAAAGCATTACTTTGCACGTTGAACCTAATTTTCTTAAAAAGTACGTTTCGGTAGCAATTAATTTTGAAGTATACGTGACATATAATTATGACGTTTTATGTTTTTAAATTCTTAAAATTTTGATACTGGTCTGAGAAATTATCATCTTGAAATCTTTTGGTATAATGCAGAAAACTGTTGGTGTCCTTAAGTTAACACTGGTTTAAATGAATTTTTAAACTTCTGTACACTGGAAAGATTGGCCTGGCTGCATTTGACAATTTAATTACTCAGTGTCTTTGTCAATGGTCTCTAGCAAAATTGGATTATTAATAGCATCACTTTCAACTTAAATTTTTTTTTAATATGTATATCTTGTGCTCCAGTGTATTACTGATTAGGCTCGGGTGCTTGAGGGCAAGTGTGTTTTCGGGGCAGCGAGAAGTGAAGACTTTCTTCTCATTTGCCTGACTCTTACGTACTTGTTTGCAGCCAGTTATGAAGTATTTTGGTAGATGTCCTACTATTGGTGATATGGTGAGGAGGAGGAGGGCACTTAGAAATTCTCAATATAACATGGGTTACATATCTAACCAGGTTAAAAGCAGAACAGTTTACAGAACTCTATCCATGTGGTTCAGGAAGGTGAAGTGAAACTGAAAACGTAAATTTTTGTTTGTATTTGTCTTGGCAGAACCCTAAAAAATCAGGAATTCTTGCCCTCCTGTGTTGTTGCTACAATGCTTCATGAAGAGATCTAAAACGTTTTAATTATTTACCTGTGTTGTCTTATGATTACAGTCACTGATTTTACTGTTGCCTGTGCTTCTATGGATTTTTTCATAGCATTTGTAGCCCAATACCAATGGAATGTTACATGGAAGCACATTATGATGGATCTTTATTCCCTCACTCTATTTTGCCACCCCTTAGACTGGTGTAAGAATCAGGCAACCTATATAGCATCCAACTACAAGTGTAAAGATGGAAGCAAATTATAATTTTGCAAGGGAAATACTGCCTCTGTTGTATTTTGTGCAATTTACTAATTTGCTCACAGGAGCTGCCAGTTAAATTCTAAATTTAGTGTTCCAAGGTCTTCGGCGTGTAATATGATGCCGAGGACAGGCCTCAAGAACAGCTTCCAAAATTTATTTCAACAAAAGGCCAGTTTGCAACTTTCATAGATCTGTTCCAGCAAGCTTCCAGCCCCCAGACTGGCTCAAGTCCCCACTGGAGTCTGCCTCCCACCAGACACGAAACATTAACTCTATTTCTCTGCCAGATCTGCTGAGTTTCTTCAGCATTTGTTGTGCTTGCAGTAAACATAATGCTTATGCAAGAATCCCACTATTGCTCTATACAAATAATGTCAGCATCTGCAAATGTTTTTGCAGTCCAAACTTCAAATAAATTTTGGTTTCTCTGCCTTTAATTTGCAGGGCTTCCTCACACACTCATCTTGGCAGATAGATTAAATGATGATAATTATGTTTTGAGTGTACCAGTTAGTCTGGTAACTCATTTGCAATACCAGCCTCCTGCCAGAAAATTAAAGCCACCAGGACCAACCATAGATTCACCAGAGTGATATGAAGAATAAAATAAGGGGAAACTTTTTTTCCATCAGAGCAGAGCGTACAAGGAAGAAATGTATTCAAAGTTTTCAAAATGTTGAAGGATTTTTGCCAATTTAAGTAGGGGAAGATTGTTCCCTTTGATTAGGACAGCAGTAGTGATAAGCCACTGATGAGGAAAGAGGAATTCTTTATGTCAGGAGTTGTATGACCTTATTTTGCTGCTGCACTTTAAAGCGAAGGAAGGTACAGATTATAGAGATGTAGCATGGAATTAGTTTAACATTGCTTTTATCAAAGGACTGTGGCATAGACATGGCTTACCACCACCTTGTCAAAGGCAATGAGGGATGGGCAATAAATGCACACTCAGCCAGTGTTGCCCATGTCCAATGAGTAAATTTTAAAACACAAAATGATGGCCAAATGGCATTTTTACTTGGGTAACAAGGTGTAGAGCTGGATGAACACAGCAGGCCAAGCAGCATCGGAGGAGCAGGAAAGCTGACGTTTCGGGTCGAGACCCTTCTTCTTCAGTTTTTCTGAAGAAGGGCCCAGACCCGAAAATCAGCTTTCCTGCTCCTCCGATGTTGCTTGGCCTGCTGTGTTCATC
>NC_063360.1:23453262-23465485 GCF_021869965.1 Rhincodon typus | reverse complement strand
CTCTCTCTCTCTCTCTCTCTCTCTCTCTCTCTCTCTCTCTCTCTCTCCCTCCCCCCCCCAAATTTGGGATTAAATTTGATGTTTAAACTGGTTGTGAGTCACTCTTTCTTGTTGCATTTCATGTTGACATCTTTCTTCATTCTCTGTTTATATTTATTTACTTCCTTTCCCAATTTACTGTTTATACTAAACAGTATTATCCCCTTCCTCTGATCAAACAAATACTCTTCCCTCTATTTTCATTTTGCATGGCATTGTGTTACTAAACTGTCCCAATTGCCATACACAATTTTCTCCTACCCTCCATTATACTTGGACTCCTCTTCACCATTTCCCAGTTCATGCTAACAGTCTTTTCCCTCTCCACTGTTCACCTTTCTAATTGTCTTTCCGGTCCGACTGTCTTTTGGTACGTGGTCTAAAACCACTGCTCTGTTTAGATGATAGCAATCCTTTACGTTTTCACAATTAATGACAAATTTGCATCTCTCTCACAACTTAATTTCTTCATTCTTAAATAATGTACAATTTTCCAGCCCTAAGTTGCAAATTGTGAAATTTCTAGAAGGCTTCAACAATTTTGCACTGCATTTATCTTGCTTTTTGTTTAAAGACCCTGGGGTGAAAATCCTTGTGTCCCTAAGATCAGTCAAGCTATCTACTGATGCTTTGGTACAAGTTTCCCATTATGTTTTTGCTGATGGGGATATGTAACCCAGCTGTGTCAGAAAGGGAGAAGATTTCAAGCTAATATGCCCCTAAAAGCTGCTTGTGTGTAAAATATTATCATTCATGCAGGAGTCTTACATAAATACCAATAAGTTCATTTATTTTAAAGAAATATTTACTGCTCTTGTGAAATCTTATTCTTCTCAGTGGCAGCTTACCCTTTCTTACATGTAGGAGTAAACAGTCTGAAAGAACAATTGCATGATAAATAGTTTATGCTGCAAGAATTTTCCCTTACAGGTACTCATTCTTTCCTTTAAAAGGATTGCAGGTTAAGAAAATAATCTTAATGGCGATTATCTTTTTTTCCATTCATATTGGATTTAACTTGTAGAAACAATGCTTCTTGATGTAACCAACTGGAAAGCATTGTATTTGACAATTTCAAATTGAAGTATATTCCGATATCTCAAATTGGGGTTCATTTATTTATTTAGTGAATACAAGCCCCTGGAGCCAAGTCATTGCTTTCTCATTTGCTGAGTTTAAAGCAACTTACTTGCCACTAAATCTGTAAAGGGGACACTACTCAGTTATATGCAGCTTTGTTTGTTTCTTTTTGTGCATAAGTGATTTGTACTGAGGTCCCAGCAGTTGGGGTTGGCTACATGGGGCCCCTGGCTTGACGTAAACCTATTTAGCAAGGACTGCTCTCAGCATAATGGTTCAAAACGTGCCATTTGACAGATGGAATTTGTCACAAGGAGCTTCTTAATGACTTCCAGGTTTCCCATTTCTTGATCTGAAAGACGTTTGCTAGTAGTTCTTGCAGAGGAAGGATGTCCAGTATGGGGAGTTGGAAAGGAAGATGGGCCGAAGGTTGATCATACACATAACTATAGAGTGTGTCAGTGAGGTGTAGCACAATTTTTTCAACTAGCTTGTAGGTTTTCATCGGTTGGTGGATGTGTGGAGGAATGCTGCTTACGAGCGCAGGAAGCCAGGGAGGGCGGTGGTGTGGGTTTGAGGGTTTCAGTTATGATGCACATTGTTGTATTCAGTCAAGTATCAACAAAATGTGTACGTGGTAACTTATGCCAGAAAGATGCACATAAGCCTGCTGCTGGGTATGATGGGAGACGTGCTGAAGTCCACAAAACAGTATTGTGGAAGCCGCATCCCATGTTGGTCTTGCGAGTTTGGGAAATAAGTTGTTTTTGTTTTTAACCTTTACTGCTTTCTTTTTTCGGATGTTCCCAGAAGGCAAAGACTTATCTAGTGTCATTCCTAACTTTGTTGGTTCAGGATCATGTTTTAATCTCAAGCAATCCTTCTAGATATGCAATTTTCTTTGGCACTGGCATTGTGGAGGCGTAACGTGCTGGATATGATTTTAGAGGGATTCAGTGTGAGAAGCCATTTGCTGCAATAGTCCTTTCTAACGTCTTGGTTAAATACGCAGAAGGATGGTTCCTGTGGTAGTCCATTGACAAGTCTTTTCCATGCACTTCTCCCTTCTTTAAGGCAGACTGTAAATTGACTGTTGTGAAGGGATGCATCAACAACTATCCCGGCCATATTGGAAGCACCCTGAGCAACTTTAGGAGTAAGCCAGTCTGTCACCCTCATGGGGAGCTATGAGGTCCAGTAGTTCTGTGTCTGTCTTCATGTTCTTTTGGAAGCCATTTGTGACGTAGGTGGTAAGTACCAGAATTTGATTGTATGTGCTGCACCCCTTATGGAAACCAGCTTGCTCAACATTGAAGATGGTCTTTACTTCCAGAGATACACATTGCAAGGTAATGTGCTCACAGTTCTTAAAGCCCACTGAAAATATTGAAATCAGTCAATAGCTGGTTGCCCATTAAAGTCTTTTCTGGATTTTGGAATAGCACTGATTTTTACCATATGCTACATCCACAAGAGTGTATTTGTGCTGATTTTTGTGTAGAACTGGGTCGGTGAGGTGTGAGCAAGGGGCAAAGTTATTTCAAGAATTGTGGTGCAACGTTGTCACATTGAGGCTCATTGTAAGCTGACCATTGGCTGGGATGTTATTCAGGTCCAAGATCATCTTATGACGCTTAATCGATGTGTTTTTAGAAGCTAGGCATTGTCTAGCTATTTTGGCTGATACCCAAGATCTTCTGCAAGCTTTACTCATTTTAGTGCATCTGTATGTAAGGCTGCACCTGCTGGGATAACGGTTGCATTCCAACAGCAATGCTTTCTGTTTTAGGTCTATCCTACAAACTCTTGCGCGATCCCCTACATTCCACCTTATCTAAATGCCTGTAAAACCCCGCTGTCCACATTTTGGCTTGCAATAGGTCCTATTCATCTGTCACATTTGTGCTTGCTGACCTACATTGGCTACAGATAATCAACCATCTTGTTTTTAGTTTCTGAGATTTTTAAACAAATCTCACCATCTTTACCCCCCCCCCCCCCCCGTCCCCCAATCTCTTCCAGTGCCACAACTCTGAGACAGAAATAAAGTAATAAGGGCAATAGTAAGCAAAGTGCTGCAGTATTCATGGATCACTTTTAAGGAAGTATTTGCAGATTTTCAACGTTAAGTATTCCTTTGAGGAAGAAAGACTTTGTGAGAAGCTTAAAACATCTGTAGCTCACTAAGATTTAAAATTGAAAGAAAAGGCTACAATGAATATTGATATTGGAAAAACTTTAGAAACTGGCCAAACATAACTTAAATGTAAGAATAGATTGTCAGAACAAATTAGAAATAAATGTAAAAGCAGAATAAGAGCTTCTAATAGTATACAAAATGGGAGAGAGAAAATAAACATTTGTCTCTGAGCTGAAGAGGCTGAGGAAGTAATAATGGGAAGCAAGAATATGGCAGAGACTTCAGCCACGAAGACAAATAAAAAATATTTGTTTAAACACACTAAAAACATCCCAATAACAGTAGAAAATCTGGATGCAAAATTGAGGGAAGACCTGTTTTAAAACACCATTATCTATCCAAAAAGTACTAGGCACGCTAATTGTATTAACAGTTAAGCAGCACCTCTGTATCTGATTAACTGTATTCTAGTGTTTAAAAGAAGTGACTGCTGAGGTAGAAGGATCTTGGTGTCCACTTAAATGAAACTGAGGAGGTTAATATGCTATATAGGTAGGGAGGCAAAAGGAATGTTCACCTTTATTGCCAGGAGAATGGTGAATTAAAGTACAGAAGTCTTGCTGCAACCCCACAGAGCATTGGGAGATCACACCAAGGTTATTACAAACAGTTTTGATTTCCAGAGAAATAAATATTTTTAATCAACCACCTCAGATGTTGTGACTTGCTTCTTGTGCAGGTTGGGCTTCAACCCAGGCCTCCTGTAGTTTGAATTTATACTTATTGAGGCTTAGGAAAGGTGATCTTAGTGAAACCTATAAAATTGTGAGGAACTTGTGTGATATAAGGTGTGTGATTTATCGCTAAATTTAAAATTGATTTTAGAGATTCAAGTTGAAGCTTTTAGCATGTAGGTTTTAGCCTGTGTGGGGTTGGGGAGGTGGTTAATGACTAACTTGTAAGTGTATTTTTGGTTTTCCCTTTAATAAAGAGGATTAAAGAATGATCTGGATGAAGTATTTAAGATGGTTAATGGAACTGATATAAACTGAAAAATGGAGCTGGGCTGTTCATGGGTAATATCAGGAAGCACCTTATTCTCATAATGGTGGGGAAAATCCAGAACTTTGTCAAAAAAAAGTTGCTGAATATATATCGTTTCAAAATTGAAAATGCGAGGATTTTGTTAGACAAGAGCATTAAGGACCTTGGAACTGAGGCTTGTCGATGGTAGTATGATACGGATCATCCACAATATAATGAAATTGTAGAGCAGGCTCAACGAGCAGATGCGGTACTGCCAGTGTTTCTTTCTGATGTTTGCACATTGTCATACTTACTGGAGAAAGTTGGAATCATTTCCTTTTTGATATGTGGTGGGTACGGAAGGCACAATATAACTTTTTTTTTAGTTACTTTATATATGTTGAGTCAATTACTAAGCGGACACATACATGATTATTCCTGGCCCCACTTAAATGAACCACTTTTACTGAAAGATGGTTATAAAAGTGTCCTTCTTTTAAGAGTTTGAGCAAAATGCTTTGATAAAATACAAAGTCATGAAGGTCTCAGCAGACACCAACCCAGTTTTGAACTGATATTCACATAATCCTTCTTTCTTTAGAAGTACCTGGAGATCTTGCTTACTCCATATTTAAACATTTTTTTGGAAGGAATTCAAGGATGAAATGGCTTTTGAGTATGTGAGTTCTTGTTTTGACATACTATTTCAAAACTCATCTCTGCCTGTTTGTGTTTTACAGTTTGCACATTCATTTCCACTAAATCTGCCATTTTCAAATCACCTGCAAATCAACAATGGGCCAACTCTCTCCTTTCAGGTATTTTTTGTTTTGCTGTCAGTAGTTTCCATTCATGTTCCAGAAGTATAACGTAATTTTCTTGTTAATCTTTGAAAAGTTTTAATTTACTAAAATAAAGCCACAGTTTCTAAAAACATAACAGAAGGCAATCATTAATAAAGATTGGATTAGATTTCTGAAAAGGCTCAGCAGGTCTGGCAGCATCTGTGAAGAGAAATCAAACTTAACATCTCAGGTCCGGTGACCCACCCTCAGAACTGATAGCTAGGAAAATGTCGGTTTATATGCAGAAGATAGGGTGGGGGAGAGTAAACGAAAGGTGGGTTTAGAGCCGAAAGAGGGAGAAGAACAGTTGGACAGACAAAGGAGTGGATAACAAGTTGGCTAGGAGGATGAATAGCTGTTAATGGAGACTGTTAGTGGCTAACAGTAGGTAGTGTGTAGTGGCAGACCATGTGATAACAAGGCCTGTTGTGTTGGTAGGGTGCTAGAACATGGGAGGGTTCAGGCCCTCAAATTAAAGAACTCAATATTGAGTCCGGAGGGCTGCAGGGTCCCCACGTGGAAAATGAGGTGTCGTTCTTCCAGGTTGTGCTGACTCCATCCCCTCCACCAACCCTATCTCCTGTCGGGTATTCGCTATCCCTCCTAGCCTTCCACTGTCTGATGCTGAATGTTCTGAACCTAGCAAAGGTTTCAGTTTTATCCTTGTGCGTTCCCACCTTAATGAATTTTGGGCATGACGTGACGTTGAACTCTTCTTCTATCGTCTTTGCCTTCGTGCCCAACTCTTTAGACAAGAGTCCTCTGCCCATCTCACAGACCCCTTTGCCCAGCTCCAACATACTCCCTCGACCTGGATGCCTCCCACTGGCCTTTTACCTGCACTCTATCTGTTCATTGAGAACTATCGACATGACATTGGTTGCCTCACTTTCTCTGCCCACCCACACACCCCCACCCACACACTCACTCAATTCGACCGTCTTCCTGCAAACTGACTGCACTCTGTGTGCTTAGATCCAACTCTGACTTTGTTATTAAGTCTGCCAATAAGGCTGGTGCTGTTGTAGTCTGACGTACTGACCTCTACATTGCAGAGGCTGAGTCCCAGCTCTCAGATACGACCTCCTATCTCCCCGTGGGCCATAACTCCTTGAAACTCAGGCAATTGTATCAACTATGGTCACTGACCTAATTTCATGTAGTGATCCCCACCTCCCCAGCCCCCTTCCCCCAAGCTGAATAGTCCCCCAGCCCAGCACAGCTCGCTTCTACCTCCTTCGGAAAATTCGCAAATGGGACTGCCTGGGCAGACCCATTGTTTCTGCCTGCTTCTGCCCCAGAGAACTCATCTCTTCCTACTTTGATTCTGTCTTTTCTCCCTGGTCTCTGCCCACTTACAATAGCTATTCCTCTGATACCTTACGCCAGTTTTCAGAATTTCCAGTTTGCAGGCTCTAGCTGCCGCCTCTTTACCACGGACGTGCAATCCCTTTACACGCCCATTCCCCACCAGGAGGGTCTTAGGGCTCTCCGCTTCTTTCTGGAGCAAAGGCCTGAACCGTCCCCACCGACACCACCCTCCTCCGCTTGGCTGAGCTTGTCCTCACCCTGAACAACTTCTCTTTTAACTCCTCTCATTTTCTTCAGGTCAGAGGGGTGGCCATGGGTACGTGCATGGGCCCCAGTTATGCCTGTCTCTTAGTGGGGTATGTTGAACATTCCTTGTTAGTCCTAGCCCTCTCTCACCCACAACTCTTTCTCCGATGTACTGATGATATCACCAGTGCTGCTACCCTCCTCTTGACCAGAATTAGAAAAGTTCATTGATTTTGCTTCTAATTTCCACCCCACCTTGACTTTCACTTGGTCTATCTCTGACTCCTCCCTTTTCTTCCTCAACATCTCTGTTCCATTTCTGGGGATAAACTGGTCACTAATATCCACTATAATCCCATCGACTCCCACAGCTACCTAGGCTACAAATCCTCGCACCCTGCTTCCTGTAAAGACTCCATTCCATTCTCCCAGTTCCTCTGTCTCCATTGCGTGTGTTCCAATGAGGCCAACTTTGACAAGGGAGCCTCCAAAATGTCCACCTTGTTCCTCAACCGATGATTCCCCAGCACCATGGTTGACAGGGCCCTCAACCCAATCCGACCCATCTCCCGCACTTCCACCCTCATCCCTTCTCTTTTCTTCCTTAACAGTGATAGGGTTCCCCTTGTCCTTACTTACCATCCCACCGGCATCCACATCCAGAAGATCATCAGCCATTCTTTCTGCCTCCTCCAGCGAGATGCCACCACTCGAGACACATTCCCCTCCCCTACCTTGTCCTCCTTCCACAGGGACCATTTCCTCGGGGACACACTGGTCCACTCTTTCTTCACTCCCAACAACCTCCCACGGCACCATCCACTGCAACCGCCGAAGTTGTAACACCTCGTCATTATCTCCTCCCCCCTCAGTATCCAAGGGCCCAAGCATACCTTCCAAATGAAGCAGCCCTTCACCTGCACTTAGCATAATCTAGTCTACTGCATTTGCTGCTCACAATGTGGTCTCCTGTACGTTGGGCAAATGAAGTATACCGAGTGACCACTTCGTAAAACATCTACATTCTGCCTGCAAAAAAGACCCTGAACTTCCAGTCACCTGCTACTTTAACACATCACCTTGTTCCTCGGCTAATATCTCTGTCTCATGCTTGCTGTAGTGTTCCAGCGAAGCTCAGCACAAGCTGGAGGAACAATACCTTATTTTCCGCTTGGGGACCCTGCAGCCCTCTGGATTCAATATCACGTGGAATAATTTTAGGGCCTGAACTCCCCCATGTTCTAGGCCCCAGCCCCACACACCAGGCCTTACAACAACAAAAACAGAAGTTGTTGGAAGCGCTCAGGTCTGAGGAAAGGTCACTGTAAACCAAAACATTAACTCTGATTTCCGTTCACAGATGCTGCCAGACCTACTGCGCTTTTCCAGTAATTCCTGTTTTGTTTCTGATTTGCAGCGTCCATGGTTCTTTCGGTTTTTATTTTGCTTGTTATCAGATAGTCTGCTGTTACACTCTACCTATTGTTAGCCATTAACAGCTATCCAGTCTCCTAGCCAAATCGTTATCCACTCCTTTGTCTGTCCAACTGTTCTTCTCTCCGTTTGGGCTCTATCCCCACCTATCATTTACTCCTTACCCCCTCCCCCCCACCCTATCTTCTGCATATAAACCAACATTTTCCTGGCTACCATCAGTTTTGAGGAAGGGTCACCAGACCCAAAATGTTAACTCTGATTTCTCTTGGCAGATGCTGCCAGACCTGCTGAGTTTTTCCAGCAACTTTTGTTTCTGTTTCTGATTTACAGCATTCGCAGTTCTTTCAGTTTTTATTTGGATTAGATTTTGCTTATCAATTTTCCATAGAATTAGCCAGATTGCTGACATGACTGTGCCTATTACACTGTTATAAATAGGATGCTAGGGCCTTGGTAAACTTGCATTTTTGTTTGAGTCTAAGTAGAGCCTCACACTTTTTACCCTTCTAAATGCTACAAAGCAGAACTAGTTTGAACCGCACCCCCCCACTTACTACAGATTCGCATTTGGAATTTTCAACAGTCTTGAGAAACATAGAGCGATCTAAGAAGGCTTTCAAATGTAGGGAAATTAAGCAAAAAGATGATCGGAAACAAGAATTAAACAGAAGTTTAGAAAGTAAATTCAAAAAACACATTGTAAACAAAAGTAGAAAAATAATAAATATTGAACTAAACTGCGATATGGATCTCAAAGTGAAATATGAAAAAATATGGTAATTTAAAGAAACAGCTACAGTTAAATACAAAACCGGAATGCAAGTTAAATAGAATGTCTTCCAAATATTTTAGGCTCAATGCCTTTCATGATATATGGAGAAGTAATGCCTAGGACTTGATTATTAACACTCAACACTGCTTCAAACTTTTTTTCTTGTAAAATGTTGAAAATAAATATGTAAAAATATGATAGTTTATAAATGGCTTAGATGTTACTTGCCTTGAAAATTATTGCAAGATAGTCACAGTTAGCACGTAACTGTCCTTTTGCACAAATCTGACACATATCTAGATCTAGTTCAAGGTCATCCAAATGAGGACCCTTGAATAATTTTGTTATGTTTTGTGCCAGATTGACAATTTTTGATGTCCGTTAGCCTTCTTGGATGACATTTGTTATTTTACCAGGCCAGCGATGGCATCGTGGTATTATTAATCCAGAGACCCAGTTAATGTTCTGGGCACCTGGGTTTGAATCCTGCCATGGCAGGTGGTGGAATTTGAATTCAGTAATAATTTGTAATTAAGAGATGACCATGAAACCATTGCCAATTGTCAGGAAATACCCATCTGGTTCACTAACGTCCTTTAGGGAAGGAAATATGCCATCCTTACCTGGTCTGGCCTAAGTGTGACTGCAGACCCACAGAAATGTAGTTGACTCTTAACTGCCCTGTAGGTAATTAGGGATGGGCAATAAATGCTGTTCCAGCCAGCGAGGCCCGCATCCCATGAATGAATAAAAAAACTTAATTACATATAACTGAAGCACTTTATGAAAATGTTAATTCTATTCTGCATTTTAGAACTACAATGTTTCTAGCAATCCTGGAAGGAATGTACTGAAATGGATTTTTTTCAGAACATTGGAAGACAGGAAAGGTTTTTACACCTTTTTGGAAGATAAAAGCACAGTGTGTTAGCAGACATCTATATTTTAAATGTTGTAGACTGTTTGCTGGGAGTATCTCAAACATAAACTCATCCATGTTTAAAATTGCTTACCAAATTGGATTTTGTTATTTGAAAATAAAAAGTGTTTCGATGACAGATGTTTGGACAATATTACCTGCCTGTCCTGGAGGTTTGTTTTGTAATTTAAAATGCCATATTGCTAGTGTTACAGTTGGGATAATAAAAATATTTGATACAATCCTCCTATTTAAAAGCTGACAGTGAACTAATGATTGAAAGCATGCCATTGTTATGGGAAAAAAAACATAAATTTCCCAGTAGATTCTCCATATTTGAATGGCACTAGCACTTCTGTTGCTGTTACAGACTCCACCACAACCAGAAGAGGAAGAAGATGCTGATGATGAGGAGACAGAAGAATTGGGCCACGCAGAAACATATGCAGAATATGTACCTTCCAAATGTATGTAATGAAAATATTTCTGTTTGGTAATTTATCATAATAGATTTGTGAAGCACTTGTACTTACTATGTTTGGTCACCAACACTCTGCCCCAATTTTAGAAAAAAAAGCCATGACATTTATTTTGTAAGGAAATTAAGGCATTCAGAAATGTAATTTCTGTACAAAAATATCACTGAATTATTATTTTTGTCAACCTGTTCAGACATGTTTCGACATCATTACATGGTTAGCCGGAGTTGAACCTAAATCTTCACATTCAGAGGTAGGGACACTACACAGCTTTTGGTTTGGCAGTTAGACACCACTTAGTGCTGCCTTGGCCATTTCTGTTGTAAGGCCACTTGGGTCCCTTCCATCCTAATCTAGAGCTAACCTCTACGTAAAATACAGGCAACCTCGGAGAAACGTCACTTTATAATTTTTTTATCACCCACTTTGACATGTTACATCAATGGCATTACTGCCTGAGGTGGAACTTATTTGTTGACCACCTGACACACAGGTAGGAACACTGCAGCGATGCTATAAGACCCTTTGACTGTTTTATATGATAGTGTTATAGGTTAACTATTCCTTCCTTTAAACAAATCTTTCTTAATTCACCTAGGTGGTATTCCATGATTCATTTTCTGCCGAATGCATGATGGATACTACATTTGTTGCAACAACTTATGTTGTCTCCCTTCATCCATCTCTGTATCAGCTAATGGCCTTAATCTCTCCTCCTCCTCTTGATTATTTTTGATTTCCTTAGGCAATATCTTCCAGAGACATTGTTAGCTTTTACCACTTCTATATGGATAACATTTACCTTTATTCCACTTCCCATTGCTGCCAAGGCTTTTCAGTTTGTATAATTACTTTACTTGACATTAAAACCAGTTAAACCTTAAATCTCCAAATTAACATTGATGTTATCAAAACCTTTTATTTTGATTTCCTTAAAATCTTAGGTACTTTACTAAATTTTCTGTCCCAAGTTAAAAGTAATATCCAAAAGTGTGAATCTCTTGTGTTTTGTTCAGCTGTAACCTTAACTTCCTAGCCCATATGCAAATCTTTGCTACCCACTGTTGTCTTCTGTTACATCACCAGTTTTCACTCTGCTTCTTCCATTCTTTGACCAGAACCGAATCAATGCCCTGATTGTTCTCAACACTTGATTTTTCCAATAGCTTCCTTACTCCCACCTCCCATAAGCTATAAGATATTTGGAATGCCAGCATAACTCTCACCCTTGAGCGATGCTAACATTCCAAATATCTTTATTGTCCTTGGTCCGCTTACCTTAAAACCATTACATGGTTTTGCTGTTTTCTACCTAAGAAATAACATCCACCCATGCTTTCCTACAAATATCCTCTTCAGCTAGGGTGGCACAGTGACTCAGTGGTTCACTACTGACTCTCAGCGCCAGGGACCTGGGTTCGAGTCCACCTCTGGTGACTGTCTGTGTGGAGTTTGCACATTCTCCCCATGTCCATGTGGGTTTCCTCTGAGTGCTCTGGTTTCCTCCCAATGTCTAAAGATGTGCAGGATAGGTGGATCAGCCATGCTAAATTGCCTATGGTTTCCAGGGATGTGCAGGCTAGATGGATTAGCCACGGGAAATGCAGGGTTACAGGGGTAGGGGTTTGGTTCTGAGGGGATGCTCTTTGGAGAGTCAGTGTAGACTTGATGGGTCGAATTGCCTGCTTCCATGCTGTAGAATTCTATTATTTTTCTGTGAATGATAGGTTAATTCCCTGGCCTAATGTTTGTTCTGTGTAGAATTAGGAAAATGCCCAGGCGTGCAATCCTGACTTTGATACAATGTACTTAGCATGATCTAATTTTGATTTGGGGGATTCAGTGTGAGGGATGTGAATGTCAATAGAAGGTCGGGTCTAAAAAATCTACTTGGTGTGGAGGATGGCTGTCTGGAAGGCTGGCCTTAGT
>NC_063360.1:23440589-23452762 GCF_021869965.1 Rhincodon typus | reverse complement strand
GCCTCCCTAACCTGTTCTTCCTCCCACCTATCCCCTCCTCCCACCTCAAGCCGCACCTCCATCTCCTACCGACCAACCTCATCCCGCCCCCTTGACCTGTCCGTCCTCCCTGGACTGACCTATCCCCTTCCTAACTCCCTACCTACACTCACCTTTCCTGGCCCCATCCCCGCCTCTTCGACCTGTTTGTTTCCTCTCCACCTATCCTCTCCTCTATCCCTCTTCTATCCGCCTCCCACTCTCTCCCTATTTATTTCAAAACCCCCTTCCCCTCCCCCTTTTCTGATGAAGGGTCTAGGCCCGAAACGTCAGCCTCTCTGCTCCTATGATGCTGCTTGGCCTGCTGTGTTCATCCAGCCTTGCACCTTGTTGTCTCGGATTCTCCAGCATCTGCAGTTCCTACTATCTCTAAAAATAAACGCTGTTTGGAGCTGACAACAGCATGTTTGGTCCAGGGGACGTGGTGCTTAAGATTGAAGGGATGCTAAAACAACACCACAATAGCAAATGTCAAATAGCAGAGAACATATATGTACTTCACGTTCAAGAATTCTCACACTTGAGTATTTCTTGACCACCCTTTTTAAGGGTTCGAAGGAATCAAACTTGTTAAGAAACTAATGCTCCAGGAACAACCAGTCATGGAACAACAGGTCAAAGAACATTCAGTTACAGATCAGCCAATTGTGGAACAACTGGTCAAAGGAAAAAATGGTTGAATCTTTCATAGGACTCCCCAGATTTATAGCAGAGCCCACACAGAAGATAGAACATGTTGAGATTAGTTATAATGCTATAAGAAATTTTCTTCATGCTGTTGATAACAGATGGTAGCCAGCAGGTCACAATTGACTACATTCAATATAACGGATCAGAACAAGAACCAAATAGGTCTCACCATTTATTTGTATTGTCTGGAAGGGTTGCCAGACCAAAGGGTTTACAATGGACACATGTTTAGAGTGCCACCAGCATTTCATTATGGTAAACAACTTACTGATGTATGGTGCAAGACTGGTTATTTCAACTTCACTTCAGGAAGATGTCCTAGAAAGGATGTACTGGGAACAGTCAGAGATCTCCAGATGCAAGGCAAGAACTTGGTCAACAGTGTGAGGGTCTGGTATCTCCTCAGGCATTGAACATCTCATAAACCATTGTGAAAACTGCAACAATGCAGGGTTCGGAGAAATGTTTTCCACTGAAGGGTGTTCAGATTGCAGGAATCAGCAAGGCTTGTGAGAAAACACAAGCAATCAGATTGCTAATAAACAAAATATCTCACTTGAGCTCATTGACAAACTTTACCTGACATAATTCAAAGTGCAACAGAGCTTGGTGAATGACAGATGTATGTATATTATCAGATTCTCAAGTGATTTAGGTAAAGCAAGTTCAAACAGAGAATTTTATTTCCTTAACATCCCAGGGAGAATCCTCAGTGACAGTGGCAGAGATCATGACAAGAGTGGAAGCAATTTTCAAATCGCAGAACTGAAGAAGTGACCTTTGTGGTTTCACTAATGTTGTAATTACTGAGGGCAAATGAAAGTGATCAACCTTATCAACAAGTTGAAATAACAATTCTATGTACTTCAACAAAGATTGAGAATAAAAATCTGCTAATATAGATTGAAGGAGTGCTACATAAACTCTATCGAAGCCACTATTGAGAATGGATGACCAGTACCCAAAGAGTCAGGACGTGATCAAAAAGAAATTGCCTGTTCCAGAGATTCAGGTTACTGCAAAAATGAAAGTGCCTGTTTCAAAGGCGCAGCCATATCCAAAAGAGAAATTCATGAGATAAAGATCCTCCAGCAACTGCAAAGCAACAGGTGCCTGTTTTAGCAGGAAAATATTCTGTGAAGGAAATCTAAGAGAAAAAAAAATTCTTCCAGTTTAAAGACAATTTTCAGCCCTATCAGGAACAGAATCAATGGCACAGTCTTCATTTCAGAGACCTACCAATCTTCCAAGTGCAAAGAGAATGTGTTCTTGGAGAATAATGAATCACCCAGAACACCAGAATTTGTGAAGTCAAAGACTTAGAATCATAGAGTCATAGAGATGTACAACATGGAAGTAGACTCTTCGGTCCAACTTTCTATGCTGACCAGATATCCTAAATTAATCTAGTCTCATTTGTCAGCGTTTGGCCCATATCCCTCTAAACTCTTCCTATTCATATACCCACCCAGATGCCTTTTAAATGTTGTAATCGTACCAGTCTCCACCACTTCCTCTTGCAGCTCACTCCATACACGCACCACTTTCTACATGAAAACGTTACCCCTTAGGTCCCTTTAAAATCTTTCCCCTCTCACCTTAAACCTATGCCCTCTAGATTTGGACTCCCCCACACCGGGTAAAAGACCTTCTTATTTACCCTATCCATGCCCCTCATGATTTTATGAACCTCTATAAGGTCACCCCTAGCCTTCAACGCTCCGGAGAAAATAACCCCAGTCTATTCAGTCTCTCCCTTCAGGTTAAACCTTCCAAACCCTGGCAATATCCTTGTAAATCTTTTCTGAACCCTTTCAAGTTTCACAACATCTTTCCTATAGCAGGGAGACCAGAACTGCATGCAGTATTCCGATAGTAGCCTAACCAATGTCCCGTACAGCCCCAACATGACCTCCTAACTCCTATATTCAATGCACTGACCAATAAAGGCAAGCACACCAAACATCTTCTTCACTATAAAAATCGAAAGAACTATGGATGCTGTAAATCAGAAACAAAAACAGAGAATGAAGGAAAAGCTCAGCAGGTCTGGCAGCATCTGTGAAGAGAAATCAGAGCTAATGTTTCTTCTTCCCTATCTTGTATATCTGTGACTCCACTTTCAAGGAACTATGAACCTGCACTCCAAGGTCTCTTTGTTCAGTAATATTCCCCAGGGCCTTACCATTAAGTGTAGAAGTCCTCCCCTGGTTTGCCTTTTCAAAATGCAGCACCTCACATTTATCTAAATTAAACTCTATCTGCCACTCCTTGGCCCATTAGCCCATCTGATCAAAATCCCATTGTACTCTGAGGTAACCTTCTTCGCTGTCCACTACACGTCCAATTTTGGTGTCATCTGCAAACTTACTAACCATGCTTCTTATGTTCACATCCAAATCATTTACATAAATGATGAAAAGCAGTGGACCCTGTGCCGATCCTGAGGAGATTGGTGATGATAAAGTTATTCAATACACAAATTTATAAATATTCAAAATGAAAACAAGAGATTGGGGTAAGTGTTATATAAGAATCTAAATGTTTGAAAGGAAGTATTTAAGCAGAATTAATAATGACGGAGGAGAACAACTTAGGGTCTTGGTGGAAGCAATCTTAAAGTCTCTGTAATAATGTCTATCATATCAATGAAACTTGTCCATGGTTGTTATTGTACAAAAGACTTCATTTTGTTTAAGACAAGAGCCTCTTCTTGTTAAACTATCAAGCCATTGTCCTCCAGCATGTGAAACTGACAGGCCCTGAGAATCCATACCCTGAAAGAGCATGATGATTCACTAGGGTAGCATGTTGTGCATTGAGCCCAAATGTTAAGGTTTCTTTTTTAAAAGCATGCACAGTACCCCAATTTAACTGACTTTCAGACCAAGTTAATAGGAAGTACAGATTAGTTTTCTGCAATAAACAAGTTATTAGTTAATATAAGTAATTAAACTGTAGCTACAGGTAAATTGATATAAACCATTGACATACAACATTACTAACTAAAACTGTAATCCCCTCAAAAACTCCCCCTCCCCCCAAGCTCCAAGACACACATATTCACACCCACACACCCACACACACACATAAACAAGAAAAATAATTATTGGTGAAGGTAGAAAAAAACTGAAAAATCAGTTATGTGGTTTTTGCTTCCTAATTCTAATGTCAAGATGCAGAGGTGGTGCATGTATGGAATGAATTGCCAGAGGAAGTGGTGGAGACTGGTACAATTACAACATTTAAAAGGCATACGGATGGGTACATGAATAGGAAGGGTTTAGAGGGATATGGGCCAAATGCTGCCAAATGGGACTAGATTAATTTAGGATATCTGCTTGGCAATGATGAGATGGACTGAAGGGTCTGTTTCCGTGCTGTACACCCCCATGACTCTATAACTCTATGATCCTTCTTCAGCTGGACAGGCCCTAGGTATTCACTTGTCTTTCTCAAGAAGCTTCTACTGGTTTGTAAAAGGTACAGATTCTGACTTACCTCTGATTTATCAATTCAAAAGTCTCAGCTGCACCTGCAGGAAACATAACTGTTTGCCATCATGTTTAAACTGAGTTATTTTTTAATTGTAGAGAACAGACATCTTCTGTTGGAGAAAATACCTGCACATTTCTTTGTCCTTTTCTCTCTGTGTCTCTGTAACATGTTTCCAGTTCCAACCTGCTCAGTTAGCTGAGAACCAATCAGCTTCACTTATAAACAACCCCTCTGCTCCTGGTTGTCAGTTTATTGCAGGAACACGTAGGCACAAAAAGAAGAGTTTACAATAGGCACCAAATTCCCTGCTATGGAATTATACAGCCATCTTGGTTTATCCCTGTTTTTAAAAGCAGAGCTTTCTCATTTCTCAAGACAGGGAAAAAAAGACGTAGCACTTAGATAGCTCATACGACACGATAAGTAGTGGTATGAATTGCTCATACAATAACTGCTTTGTGCTTCATTTTCTTAATTCCAGCTTTTATTAATTAATAAGGGGTAACAGATTTTAAAGAAATGAGGAGGAATTTCTTCTTTCAAGGGGCTGTGAAACTATGGAATTCACTACCCTAGAGTGTGGTGGACACCAGGACAATGAATAAATTTAAGAAGGAGATTGACATTTTTGATTAGTAATGGGTTGAAGGTTAATGGACAGTGGGCAGTAAAGTGGAGTTGAGGTCAAGATCAGCCATGGTCATATTGAACGATGGAACCAGCTCAAAGGGCTGAAATGCCTACTCCTGCTCCTAGTCCTTATATGCTTATGTAAAACAAAACAATGTTTGTTGTCCTGAATACCATTAATGTTAGAGGTATGAAAAATCAGGAACTGGCTGTCATTACAACAAGCAATGATTCCAGTGGGACTCACTGTTGCCTTTATGAATGGATTAAAAGGAGCACTCAAAAAGCTTACTGCATACAGGAAAAACCAGCTCAGTGCCATTCCTGGAAAATTTTAACAGAGTTAGCAATTCGAGAAATAGCATTTTTTACAATTTAAAAACATGTTGTAGGGTTCAAGATTATATTAAATGGCAAATTTAAAAATAATCATTACTGTTTTTCTTACCAGTTATTCCCAAAACTAATAAGTTCTCAATGACAAAATGTTTATATTTTATAGTCAAAGATAGTTGTTCACACAAATCTTACATATTTCCCCCCAAGCAATGTAACTAAAACTATTGAAACATTTAACATTGATCCTTCTTCAGTCACTTCTGGGACGTTGAAATAGTCCAGTTTAACATGCTTCTGAATACCACCAAGCCTGATGTGAAATTGCTTTGCAGATATAAGCAATGACCATTTCAGCACTGCATTGTGATATTTTTGTATTAGCAGTCAACTGTAAATCATGTGATGGGAAAAGGAATGACTGCCTCCAGTAAATGTACTCAGGGTACGGTGCAAGTCATGTGGTTGCAGCGTCTGTCCTTGTTTTCATTTCTACATCCCTCTAGATATGTCTTTGATGGGAAGTTGGAGGTTTTACTGTAACTTTAATAATCTATACTTCTGCCAAATTTACAGTAAGAAAATACAACTTGTGCGTTAAAATCCATTAAGGAAAAGACCGATTTAGATGCTTTTGTCTTTCAACTGAGCGTAGCTCTGCTTTTTGGCAGTCAATGCTTGTCAGCTCTCTATAATTTTGAAAGGTATGACAGCACAGAGCTTCTTGTGAAAAGCCAATGAAGGTTAACCACATCTTTCTTTCCTTTGCTAAATGCTTGACGCTGTGAAAAAAAACAGACTATTTTAAAAAAAATATGTGGTTGTAAACTAATGTTAAGTAAGTTATGTTCCTGCATTATAGCATAAACTATAGATTATATAAATTCAATCACCACATTAACACAAAATAATACGAAACAAAACTTGTTTGCTGATAAAACCACTGAACCTCATTGCATGCTAAGTAATTGGCTTCCCACATTACAGGTAGCACTACCTGTGTTGAAAATATTTCACAAAAAGGTATGGGCAAGAAGAAAGTGTGAATATCTTTGAGCTGAAAAAATACCAAGTAAAATTAAAATTAAAATTACAACTATTTTGTATAATTGTGTATTTTTTTGTTGACCATTTTAATTGATATGGATCATTGCTTCAATTAAAATAGCATGCACAAAAAGAATACTATTTGTGTGTGCCAACTTTATTGTAAAAAAAAATCCCACTCAGTTTCACAGTTAAAGGGGAGAAGAAACAGGAAGGCATATGAATGCCGTAGAATTGGGCAGCATAATTCTAGAACTCTCGCTCCAGCAGGTAAAAGAGTTCTTTTTTGAGGACAAATATCAGTCAGAATACAGCAGCAAAATCCACCAAAACCACAACTGTTATTCGTACTGTGGGAAACAACTATTTGCGATGGTATTGTTCTTCAACATGAGTGCAAGAGCATCTTAGTGCTGGTACAAATAATATAAAATCTGAGCCTAATATCAGAAAACATAGGCTCAACACGCCAGAAAAAAAGAGGATTAACAGAATTAATAGAAATTCATGGTATAAACTGTTGTAACTTTTCATAGTGCCTTTCACTAGTTTAGTTATGTGTTTGATCATCCAAAACTTCTCCCTAATTTGATAACACATAACACTTTGAAAGGTGTACGTTTGTCAGTTATTTTGTCTGACAAAAATTCTGTAAAGATTAGCATTTACAAGAATAACCCAGAAAGAGTTAAAAAGTAAAAAGAATAACGTCACCGTAGTCCTTCTGGAACATAGGGCTGCTCTCCTTTGGAGAGAGATAACTAGTGGTGGTTTTAACCTGAGGGTCACACACCTCAGTCAAAGGAGAAGTGAAGAAGCAAAACCCCTTGTGGTAACCTCAGCCAGTGCCATCACTCTGCATCATATTATACTTGAAAGCTAATGAGACTAAATTTCTGGGGAATACCAATGAAGTAACACCTGAAAGGATGTTACTGGTAATGGAGGGTCTGAGATGTAAAAACATACTGGAAAGGCTGAGAGTTTTTTCACTGGAATGCAGGATGTTTGGGGTGACCTTATTGAGATTTATGAAATCATGAACAGCATAGATAAGGTGAATGATAAAGAGTTCAAAACTAGGGGGCACATATTTTTAGGGTGAGAGGAGAAAGATTTAAAAAGGACATGATAGGCAAACCTTTTACACAGAGAGTGGTTCGTGTGTGGAATGAACTGCTGGACAAACTGGTGGATGCAAGTACAGTTACAACATTTAAGACATTTGTATAAGTTCTTGAATAGGAAAGGTTTGGAGGGATATGGGCCAAGTGCAAACAGGTGGGACTAGTTTAGTTTGGGAACATGGTCAGCATGGACTGGTTGGACCAAAGGGTCTGTTTCCATGCTGTATGACTCTATGACTCTGTGAAGCAGGACAGAAAAAGAACTAACGAACTTCCTCATCCCAGGGTTCTGATGTTTCCAGCTAATGCAACTGGACTGCTGTGTCCTCTCTAGTTGATGCTTTTTGCCACCAGGATAGCAACAAAAGTTCATTCCATTGTAAAAAAAGTGGCGGGGTGGGGGTGACTTTGATTCCAAATGATAACTGGTGAGGAAGTGGCAGGTGCTCATGTGAGTTGATGGGGCAACATTCAGGTTCATCCCTTATTTGAGGAGAACTAGTGGTGTGAAACCCAACTCAGCAGTTCCCTCTTTAGGAGCTGTGTTGTTGGAACTTCTTAATAAGGAGTAGTAATCTGCATTGGATTCTTCCTGCATCTAGCGTGTCCAATCCCATCAGGATTTTATATGTTTGTATGAGATGCCCCTCATTCTTCTAAATTCCAGTGAGTACAAGCCCATCAAACTAATCTTTCTTCATATATGAGTCCTGCCATCCTGGGAATCAGTCTGATGAACCTTGGCTAGACTTCCTCAATAACGAGGATATCCTTCGTCAGACTAGGAGACCAAAGCTGCACATAATACTCAAAGGTGAGGCCTCATCAAGGCCCTGTATAACTGCATGTCAAGGAGTATTGATTCAATTGTCTCTTGTTGGAGAGAGTCATTATCTGGCAATGTGTGGCACAATATTTTGTCCAAGTCTTGCTGCGTTTGAACATGGACTGCTACAGTATCTGAGAAGTTGCAAATGGTGCTGAACATTGTGCAATCATCAGTGAATGCCCCCACTTCTGACATTATGATGGAAGGAATGTCATTGATGAATTAACTGAAAATGTTGGGCCTAGGACAGTAATCTGAGAAATTCCTGCAGAGATGTCCTGGAGCTGAGATGATTGATCTCCAGCAACCACAACCATCTTCCTTTGTGCTAGGGATGACTCCACGCAGCAGAGAGTTTTCTTTTAGACATTAGTTCTGCTAGGGCTCTTTGATGCTACACTCGGTCAAATGTAGCCTTAATGTCAATGGCAGTCACACTCACCTCAACTCTGAAGGTCAGGTCCTTGTCCATGTTTTATATAATTTAGGAACTCGATCAATATATTTTTCTGGACCCAAACATTACGTTGTGCTAAGTATTCTAAGTAATGTCCCAGGTGCTTCCCAGTTCTTGTAATACATTGTACTGGGGATAAATTATAATTAAAAGTATATGAGAGCCATAAGAATTTGTGGTTTATAATCAAGAGAAAACATATTTGTGGTCAGTTACTGAACTATTCATAAACAGTAATCATTTTTAACTCAATGTGAATTAGTCCGTTAGCGTGTCTAGTGCCTCAGTGCTTTCCAGATCCTGCTGAAATATTTAAATGAAAAATCATAGACATTAACTATTGTGGTAAAGTTAACTCTGGTATAGGGGTAATGAATTGTTCACAATATGTTATTACAAACTTGGATTCTAACGTAGAAGAACAAAGTGTAGCTTTTAAAGTATAATTATATTTCTATGTTGCGCATGTTAAGAAGGGAAGGGCATAGTTTTAGTTTCACTTTTGATTTCTTTGAGACATGGTTGATTGTTTGGAGTTTGTTGATACATGCATTTTTAAGAGGGTTTACAGCCTTGGAATAGAGACATTCGGCACATTAGAGAAAATAAGCACAGAAAGTAAATTAGTGCTGCCTTGTAACAAGTTTCCAGCATCACAGGAAGACAGAACCACCAGAAGGTCAGGTGTGAATGTACAGGTTACTTTCAGACAGAAGCAATTCATTTAGAGACAAAAGGCTTGCAACAGCAACAGTATTGTTCAGCAGACTTTAAAACAGATTTGGTTGAAGGACCCATTGTTTGATTTATCACAGACCGAGTTATAGGAAATTACACTATGTTAGATCAAGAAAATCTTATATTTATTAGGCATCTTTATGATAGAGGGAATACTGCAAGTATCCTCAGTAGAGGTGGAAAAGAGTGAGAAATGATATTTGTGAAGGATTAGAGGAAATGACCAAAAGCTTGATTTAAGAGATGTAGAGACCAAAATGCTTGGAGGGGGAATTCCCAATGATAAGGCTGAAATAGTTGAAGCTTTGTCACTAAGGATGAAGAAGAGTGAGTGGGGTTGCAAGGCTGAAGGAGATTAGAGATGTGATCCAGTAGGATAGGGTGGAATGAATACATGGAACCATTTGTAGGGAACAACAGAAAAAATTTAATTTGATTTATCAGATAGGAAGCCAATGGTGGTCAAGTGAGCATGGGGGATGATTCACTACTGGGGTTAAATGAGATTGCAAGTCAGAAAGTCAGCAGAGAGGAAGCTGGATGAGGGAGTATAGAAGTTTCATGGTAACACTAGGAACGAGCAATGTTGCGAACGTGGGAGAGAGCTTTGTATTTGAAACTTGGCTGTGGGTTAACAAGATATTGAGGTTTCATGCAGTTTGGATCAGCTGAGCAAGCAGTCACCAAAGGCTGCTTGGCCTGCTGTGTTCATCCAGCCCTGCACCTTGTTGTCTCAGATTCTCCAGCATCTGCAGTTCCTACTATCTCTCAGTCACCAAAGGGAATGGAATTAATGATGAAACTGAGGAGATTTTGGGCAGGCACTAAAACAATGATTTAGATCTTTCAGTTGTTCCATTCCAGGATAGCCTCTCATTTCCCTAATGTAATGCTAGATGAGCAGATTGACAACAGGAAATATTATTGGAAATAATTAACAAAGTCTAATTTAAAAGCAAAAAAAAATCAAGATTCTTACTGTATGATAGCTGCATTTCTTTCTGTAATATTTTCCCCACTGCAGGCATCAGATCACACTCAGAATTCCATAGAGTCTGGTCATCCTCTGTTATCTCTCACAAGTAGCTTTCCCTGATCCGTGTCTGTCAATAGATGACAGGCCAATGGGCTGTGAGAGATCATCACAACTGAGCCCAATCCTATGCTCATTTTGAGATTATATAAGAAGGGGCTCTTGTGGCACAGTGGTAACATCCCTGCCCTGAGCCAGGAGAACTAGGTTCAAGTCCCACCTACTCCAAAAGTGTGTAATAATATCTCTAAACAGGTTGGTTAGAAAATATCTAGTCTGCATGAGAATGGGCTCTTGTGGCTCAGAGGTCGTGTCCCTACCTCTGAACTAGGTAGTCTGGGTTTAATACCTACCTTTGAGTCAAGAAGGCCAGGTTTAGGCTTATCTGCTCCAGAGGTATGTAATAACAGGTTGACTAGAAAATATCTAATTTGCATGAGCATACCTTCTCAGGGGTCACATACACATGAATTTCTCAACTTTTAGGCAATCACAACCTGGCTATTGGGGTCCAGAATGAGGCACTCTAACTCAATTCAGAACAATGATATTAACCTTAGATGTTCCTGGCCTATTTACCTTCAGATCAGACTTTGTGTGTTGGTGTAATCTCGTGAATATGAATTCAAACCTTCAGCGTTATGCTCTTCGATGTTATTTCTCACTCTTTGGCAGTAAACCTTTTTGGAACAACTTATAAATAACAGGAAATACCACTGTTAAGAAATAGCAGTATGTTAGGGTCTAGATTAATAATCCAGGGAACATAATCCTGGAGTGAAACAGTCTTGACTGAATTTCTTATCATGAGACAATTAACAGGCAGCTGCAGTAAAATCAGTCAAATCACAATAACCAGATATTTTGAGTGTCGTGAAGTTGTTAGCCATTCCTGCTGTCAGAATGGGAAATCCAGGAAAAGGATGCCATGATCACCTGAAATTCTGGACTATTTGTGTATTTATGCACTCATAGGACAGGTGGAACTTGATCCCAGGTCTCCTGGATAAGTGGCAGCTAAGTGCTGGCTTGGAGCTGACTGAAGGTTTGGAGCGGAGCAGGACAGTTGTTGGACTAGGCGATCAGACCAGCCTGAGCTGCTGCTATTTGAAATTCTTTATCGGTCTGTAATGTCAATCCTTTAACTATATTATAACAATCTTATTTCTAACTTATTTTTTAGATACTGTAAGTGATGTTACTACTTTTCCTTTTATTCCTCTTTTGTATCCAAGATTTGTACCTAGATACTTGTACCTAAGAAGGTGCCATTAAAGGCAGTCATTGTAAAAACTTTTCACTGTACTCCTGTACAGGTAACAAGAACGGATATTCTAAATTAAGGATATTCTAAATTCAAGGGACACCACCACGGTGCCACAGAGCTAGTTAATCGAAAGGCCATTTCAGAAGAGCTATACTGCTGAGATTTGAACTTGGGTTCCTGGTGTCTGCTTGCTATATGACCACACCAACCACTTTGAGCAGAGTCAGACCATACCAAAGCTAAAAATCTGCAAGCATTGCTTAATCTGTGAGAAAACTAAAAGTGCTGTCAATTGGAGACAAACCAAAGTTGATGCAATGTGTGGAAAACTGTGATGTGACGTGAACAGCAGACAATTCCACAATCGAGATAACAAGGTGTAGAGCTGGATGAACACAGCAGGCCAAGCAGCATCATAGGAGCAGAAAGGCTGACGTTTTGGGCCTAGACCCTTCATCAGAAATGGGGGAGGGGAAGGGTGT
>NC_063360.1:23426244-23440089 GCF_021869965.1 Rhincodon typus | reverse complement strand
CCTCATTATTGTTCTGATTATCTCGTGGCCTTGATCCAATAGCTGGAGATGCTTTTGTCTGTGCTCATTAATTTTCCATTTTTTAAAGTGAATGGGGGACTTGGAGAGTAGACAACCCTGGCCATTTTATCAATGAGACCAAAGAGGTCCCAGCTTTGATTACAATTGTTAATATCAACGAGACGGCACTGGTTCATGGGAGGGAAGTCACTCTCCAGGAAGTGCAAGTACAAACCTGAGTGACTAACATACAAATATATAAGTTAAGGATAGAAGTATTCCATTCATCTCTTCAAGCCACTGCCATTCAATAAGATTGTGGCTGATATATTTTGTGTCGAATTCCACATTCCCATCTATCCCAAAAAACCTTGGATTCCTTGGCTTAACAAGAATCCATCCTTGGGAATATGATGCTTGGGTGCGTTGTGGGTGCGAAAATAAATACTCAGATAGCCTACTGACCCTTAGGTTCTACGTGAATAATAACCACTTGAGAAATGATCTAGACTATGTTTGCTACTCCCTATAGAATTAAATAGCAGCATATTTAAAACTTCCATGGAAATGGGTTGGGTGGGGGTGTTGGGATTATGTGCACAGAAAAATAAAATTCGAGACAACTATATATATATATACTTTTAAGCATCTCTTTTGGTTTTGGATAATAAACTTATTGAAGCAAATAGTCTTCATGGTCTTATAGAGGCAAAAGTCAGTGTTTGGAATAACTTTTTGTAACAGTATGGCGCTGTCTAGAATTTTTATTATTCACCAAATGTTTCAATCATGAAAATAAATAAATAGCCTTGATGGAGTTCAGCCATGGCAAGCAATCACATTCAGTCAGTTCCACATCTGTCAGATCTTCTCAGGAATAGTCTCTTCTTAAAAACGGCAAAAGGCTAGAGTAAACCTTTTTTTTTGAAAAGGGAGCATTGCTTCTGGTAATTCCCATCTACTTCACTTTTTTTTAAAAAAACATGTCTTTCTTGTTCTTTTTGACTATGTACCCTGATATTAGAGTTCAAGAGCACCCTAGATTAGCACCACCTCCTTCCCATATCTAGCTGCTGGGAGGTGTAGTCACTGTCTAGGTATAAACAACCCCTCTGATTTTCTCAGCTCACAGAAGTTACAGCTTCTAACACTAAACCAAAAGAAGTTGCGCTTATTAACATTTACATTGCCCTGTGCCCTAGCAAGACATTACGTTTTTTTTTATAAATCACTCATCCCGTTTTCATTTGACATTTAGCATGGAGCATAATTGTTCCCTTTTTAATGACCAGCAATTTGTGGATATCAGAAGTTATTTAATTTCAGTCTGCAGCCTCTCATCAAGTTCATGCTGTGAGTCGGTCTGATGCAATAATAATAACAAAGGTTTGTTTAAACTTCCCTAAAAATTCTCGTTTTCCGTCCTGTGCATTGTATAATCTGAGAAATTGAAGGGAAGCAAATTAATTGCACACATTGCAATTTTAACCTTGTTGTCCTTGTCCAAGTGCTGTGTGTGGACAGGAAGTTGGTAGGGGACTGCAAGATTGGAATATAGCACTATACACCAGCAAAATGGCAATCCTTGTAGAAAAGAGCAGATGGGGGATATTGGCAAGATGTATATTTATTTATATACACTTATGTACTATATTTCATTCATTGTTCTTCAATATACTTCCTATCTAATGCAAGATCCCTTTCCTGCTTGTTACGACTTTTAATAATCTCAAATGATAATAGAAATCTTGGCAACGTCCATTTGAAGCAGCCCAGAATGGTCATATTTCAGTTTTTCATCATGATATTTGGGAATTCCCATTGATCATGCAGGAATTCATAACCCTGAGCAACACTCTGCACAACTAGTGGTACATTGAGTTACCCAGTTTTGGCCCTTTCTAAGTTGCGTCCTCAATTATTTGAGAGGTGCTGAACAACCCATTTGCACTGATTTTACTCTGGGAGTACATTTGCGTTGGAGGCAGTTCAGAGAAGGCTCGCTCAGCAGATTCCTTCATCAAATGGGGTTATTTTACGAGGATAGGTTGAACAGTTTGGGCTTTTATACACATTGGAGTTTAGAAAAATGTCAAGTGGTCTTTTTGAAAGATTCTGAAGAACATTGACAGGATAGATGCTGTGAGAATGTTTCCCCTCTAGAGACCAATTACTAAAAAAAAGGAGAGATGAGGAGGAATTTCATGTCTCAGTGACACGTTAGAGTTTGGAATTGTTGCCCTCCAGTAAATAGTACAGCCTGGGTCATTGAATATAGTCAAGGTGGAGTTTGATACTTTTCAGAATGACAAAAGGAGACAAGTGTAATGGGGGATAGGGAGGACAGTGGAGTTTTGGTCAAATTAAGTCAGCCATGATCTTCTTGACCGGCAGATAAGGCTCAACAAGCTCAAGACCTGCTCCTGTTTCTATTAAATTTGTTCTTACGAGGTAGATCCCAAGTGTACCTTAGCTGTAACGGATCAAATCCTGTGCTTTCAGTACCACTTTGAAGCACATATTGGCTGTCTAGTTACTCATTCCTGACAAAGGAAGAGATGAGAAAAGGTGTCAACTAATTATTGACTTCCCATCTTCCTCCTGTCACCACTTTCTTTAAGTCATATTTGATCGGGGACAACAGGAGCACGTGAATGGAAAAAATAACATGTGTTGCATGCAGATGTGGAACAGCAACAACGCATAAAAAAAGTTCAGTCTGGCCCTGGGTCATGAATTTTTCCTTTATTTAAAAAGAACTTTATTTTCTGTCAACAGCCTCGATTTTCCAAATCCCCAGTGGCATTGTGACTAGCAGAACTGGCATGTTCATTTATCTTTCACTTTCAATTGAATATTTTCCTCCTGGGAATAGCATGGGAAAATTTCTGTGCCGAGCTTTTCTCTTTTATAACAGGCTGCAGATTTCCTGAGACAGTGTCTGCGAAATCTTCTTCCAGCTTGCCCCTGCCATTTGACTGATAAACCAGCTACCAGAGCGCACTGAAGTCCTGCAGAAAACAGAAAACCACAAGCACTCCAGAGAGTAGAACAGCCTCACCAGCTGTGGACACACCCTCACACTGGGGCATACACCTGTGAATGTGCGCTGACAAATACTCACACTAGTGAGCAACAAGGGAGCTTAAAATGTATTTTGCATTACATAATTGACTGTTAAACAGCAATACTGCCACTACTTACTGAGGTCTAATCTTCAAAGGGATAGATGTTACAGCTTTGTGGGGGTGAAAGCATCTAGAGCAGTAGTGCAAAATGGGCTTGTAGGGAATTGGCAGCTGACTTTTCACTGAGGAAGATCTTCTTTTCATTTAAGTTTACAGAACAAAAGTTTAAACTGTTTGGAGACTTGTTTCCTAATCTCACTGTCATGTTTACTTGGTTTAAAGTTAAAAATCTTGGTGATTACTTTCCAAGGCAATAGAAAATGAAGTGGACAACAGCCTGACAATTGATTAGAAGCCCACTGTCGATGTGGACTAGTTTCAGGTGTCCTGTTATCTGGGTTAAGCAGCAGGATAATATGATGTTCACCTCTCCTGTTTTCACATATGCAAAGCTTGTCTCCTTCGATGCACCGGATGTAAGCTTTATCTTCAGCTCCACAGAGAACTACTTGATGTGACCATCGCATCACCTTACCATGCTAAAACCAGTCTTTGAACCACAGCAGAATCACATACACATTTTATTTTTCAATGTTTTCACATACAATCATGAAAAAGAAACCTCAGGTTTGGTTTCTGTGGGTTGGGATTTGCACTGAGGGAGAAAAAGAAAAGACTTGCATTTATACAGAACCTTTCCTGACCACTCGACACCTCAAAGCCCTTTACAGCCACTGAAGAACTTTTGCAGTGCAGGCAGGAGAAATCTTGGCCTTTCCAAATAGCTGCCCATACTTTTGCTGTTCAGTTCAGGATTGTTTTATTTAGGTGAGGGGAGAGGTGCTTGATGGTGGTCAGACGGCATTGGGTTTCAAGCCGGAGGACCCATGAGAGCCAAAAAAAAGTCGCCAGCTTCCAAGGCAGGCTGTGGCAGGGGCTCCAGGACTGTGGTCAATTTTTAAAAACAAAGATGGAAACATAAACCATTCCTCCTAATTACTCCCTCTCACTCCCTCTTGCAAACTCCCCATGTCCCATCCAAGCCACCCTATTCCCATCCCCATGGCCCTTCATATTCCTTAAACCACCCTATGTCAATCTTCTCTTCCACTCCCTGTGCCACTCTGCTCATTTACCCATCCCAGGGTCATTTATAGCCCTCACACTTCCCCCACCCAACTCCATGACTTTTCAAAGCATCTATGCCACCGGGTAGTCCTATCTACAAAAGTAATGTACTGACCTGGCTGCGTTCCAGACACTAGGGATTCTAAAATCCAATCTCACTGAATACAGCCCGTCATTTAAATAGTCAGAGTACCACATATACGCAAATTACTGTGCACCCCCAATGCTGCCGCTGTGAACATAAGAAATGCCGGTTGCTGGGGCAGCACTTGAGATTTCTGACTTCTTTCACTGTTTCTGCCTTGATTGGGATGCAAATTCCATGGCAAAAATCTAGGCCACAGTTACCATTTTGCACACAGCCAACTCCAACAAGCAGCAATGTGAGAAAGGCCAGGGGCTCTGTTGATGGGAGGATAAACGTTGATCAGGACAACCAGAATAACTCCCCTGCCCATCTTTAAATTAGGGTCATGGGAACTTTTATACCCACTTGAGCAGAGGGGGCATTCACTTTAGTATTTCGTTCAAAAGACAGCACCTACAAAAGTGCAGAACTGCCTCACTCATGCACTGGAGCATAAACCTTGACTTTTGTGGTTAAGTCCCAAAGTGGGGCTTGAACCTACTAAAGACTGAATGCAGTAGTGTGAGCTAATAACTGAACCGTAGAACTTGGCAATACTTGCATGTAATGTGAGTACTGCTATATTATAAAGAGTTATATATGCTGTATTTACAAATTTAGTAAAATATTTATATGTAACTATAGTATACATGTTATAGTTATAGTCCATAGATGTGCAGGTTAGGTGGGTTAGCCATCCTAAATTGCCTTGTAGTATCCAGGGTTCTGTAGCTTAGGTGGATTAGTCATGGTAAATGCAGGGTTACAGGGACAGGGTGGGATGCTCATTGGAGGGCCGGTGCAGACTTGATGGGCTGACTGGCCTCTATCTCTATTGGGTAAGTAAACAAAATACTGTATTTATATAAAAAACTTCAAAACAATGCTGTTATTCTGTAATATCTATTAATTGAACTGAGATAGATGTCTTCTTCCTATGCAATAATACAAACTGAATATTCCTGCTCTAGTGTTGCCCTTTAACTTATAAGCAAGGTGTGTGTCAGAAAATGAGATGCACAGGATGAGATATGTTGAAGAGGAAATAGAGGAGTATAATCTCTAACCATTCAAAAGATATCACTCTCAATCTAACTGCAGTGATTCTTTGTAAATTACTGATGGAAATATGCTGCAGGAACATTGGGATCACATGGCACTGAAGGCAGTGGTGAAGTACATTAGCTAAAGAGTGGTGATTTCCAGTTAACATGCACCACTGACCATGCCAGGCACTGATACATTGCATAAATATCACTTCATGGGTGGGGATGTAGAAATCAGTCATTCAAAAATTGGACTTTTCCGGTCTGTTTTCAATCATTTACATGCAACCTGAAACTGAATTGACATTGTTAAAACTCACGGTTGTCTCTTGCGGTTTGGTAAATAAATTAAATGGATGCAACATGTCAGTCTACATGTCCTGATTTAAAACATTCCCATATTGTCAGTAAGTTGGCTCACATTTCAAATTGCTGGCCACTGTTTAGTTGGGTCCAAAGTTTACAGCTCCAGCCTGGTCGAATCCACGCAATGGGAGCAGATACAATAGCAGGAATCATTTATCTCCCTCGTTGCCATCACCAATCCCTTGTCCCTGACCAATGCTACATTAGTCACCCACCACATACCATTGCAACCTAATCTTTTGAACAATTGCATGAGTCAAACTTCAAAAAACATCCATGAGGAGCTTAGAATCAGATGCACTTTGAAGGAAACTTCAAAACTGGCAATATGGTATTAAGAATTTTAACCTTCATGCTCATTCTGTGAAACGGCAATTTTTCCATTGTTAATTCTCAGAGACATAAAGGCACAGTTTTCAGATATTCAGCAGTTGCAGTAAGCCTGGTTCATGTGTCACTAATTGGTGGTTGTATTGATCTAACCACCACCTCCCAGTAGGCTTGGCCTCTGAAAAAAGGCATTGTAAGAATAAACACATTACAATTTCCATGCAAGTGGCTTTTAATCCATTATTTCCTTCCTGATTTTCTTCTATTAAGTGCACTGTAAATGCTGTGCTTAATTTGCTTTTTTGCAAGGCGTAATGAACCAAGATGAAACCTGTTGATTTTTATTATGACAAAGAAAAGAACATTCTTGTTGACTTTTTCTGCCAATGTTCTCCCCTTTTCTCCCGAAAAATTGTGTACTATTTGCTGGAATTAGATTCCCAAGGGTTCTAAGCTTCATGTTGTGCAAGTGTCTCTTGTCCATGTGTTTTCCCAAGGTAGTGTTCTTTAGCAAACTATTCAAGCCCAGTCCTTTCTCAGTCAGTGGCCATGCTCAGTTTGCAATGTGGATTGCTGGCCAACAATGAGGAGTAATGCTCTGATTTCCCACACTCCCTTCCTTAGCAGTTATGATGCACCTGCAACTGCCAGGAGTGGTATCACAGTCAGTTTTATTTACAGGTGTTCCCCAATCACAGAATTTAAACTGTCTCTTTTGCTCCTTCCACTCCCTGCATTTTGGGCCTTTACCCAATATCAGGATCATTTGTATAAAGCAAGAAGCTCAGTGCTAGCCTAACCTTGAAGGCTGGAGTCCACACCTCACCAGGAAAACTGACTGCTTCTGCTATTGGAAGCAAATATCATTTTGGGGAAGAAGGACCCCTTTGATGTGAATATTGTGCCCCATGGAAGGCGTCTACTTTAATTTATATTAGATATTTGTTGCCATTGCTACAGATAGAACTATAACAAAATAGAATTACTGATTCTCATTCACTGTCCAGCTGCAGTCTTTGTTCTGCTCAGACTGAAATAGTGACACTAGATGGCAGTATTACAGGTCATTTTGATACCTCATGAAACTTCAAACTGTTGGTGAAAGTTATACCAGTCTGGAAGATTTTATTTTGCACAAGTATGATGTCTTAGGATAAGAGAGTCTATACAAGATAGAAGGGAAGAATTTATGGGGAGCCTCAGGAGTTCAAAAAGCATATAAAATCCTATGTGGCACTTCTGAAGAGCATTCACAGATGCGTGGACCAGTTAGCATTTGTAATGACAGTATTGCCCTATACAGTTCAATACTTATATAAGTATAGTTTCTTTCTGTCACACTTTGTATTAGCACTTAATTAGTAGCTGGTTGACAATAGTAGACTGCACAGCAACGGCAGTCCAAATAATATCTCAATGGCTGCAGTGGAATGAGTTGTATTAGTGTTTGGAACACCCTTTGAATGCTATGTTTGTGTAGCGCACGACGGCACTCTGACATTGCTCTCTCTTTATCTTTTCCGTTCTCCTGCCTTAAACGGAGTTGACTACAGCAGCATTCCATATGTTTCAGCTGCCCTTTGGTCAGTGATTATTCTTCAAGAGTATCTGCTTTTCAAAGGGCCAGTGATGGGTAACATTTGGTGGGGTGTAAGCCAAAACCTGTATTCACCAGATGTTCAAACATTCACTTGCCATGCTGCAGGACCTATTGGACTGCAGTCTGGAGTGGAAACTATGGATTTCTGCAGCGGAATTCTGAGGTTGGACAACTGAAGCATCCATATTACTACTGCGGCTAAAATCATTAACTCAGCAATAACTAGGTCTACACCTCTAGAGGTGACAACTTTGATGTTTCTGTTCCCCAATGACAAATGAATTAGCCTTTCAGGGGAGAAGCATGTTATTTATTTTATTAAAAAATTACAATTTCCAGACTTCATTATTTATCGCATGCTGAGAATCGCACTTCCCATAAATCCTTAATCTGTCAGAAATAGGAACTCCCGTGAAATAGTTTGAAGATTTTCTGTTTCTGAGTCTGTAACAAGTATGGAATAGGAAAGTTCAAAAAGTTGATCAAACCTATTCCTTTCACAAACCATGTACAATTTGTCAGGAATACTACCCTGACAGTGTAACTTCCAAAGGGAAAGTTCTGAGCCAAATACTTGATACTTAAAAAAGGTAATCAATCAAATCTCCAGGCAATCTATCAATTCCTATGTCTGCAGACTACCCTGCCCACAGCCAAGCGCTTTAGGAACTATCATAGTTTTGGATTATTTCAACACCATGTCCACTGCTAAATTTTCTGACATTAAAGCAGTCACTTCAGTTTACTGAATCAGAGATAGTAGGAACTGCAGATGCTGGAGAATCCGAGACAACAAGGTGCAGGGCTGGATGAACACAGCAGGCCAAGCAGCATCATAGGAGCAGAGAGGCTGACGTTTCGGGCCTAGACCCTTCATCAGAAAAGGGGGAGGGGAAGGGGGTTCCGAAATAAATAGGGAGAGAGTGGGAGGCGGATAGAAGAGGGATAGAGGAGAGGAAACAAACAGGTCGAAGAGGCGGGGATGGAGCCAGTAAAGGTGAGTGTAGGTAGGGAGTTAGGAAGGGGATAGGTCAGTCCAGGGAGGACGGACAGGTCAAGGGGGTGGGATGAGGTTGGTCGGTAGGAGATGGAGGTGCGGCTTGCGGTGGGAGGAGGGGATAGGTGGGAGGAAGGACAGGTTAGGGAGGCAGGGACGAGCTGGACTGGTTTTGGGATGCGGTAGGGGGAGGGGAGATTTTGAAACTTGTGAAATCCACATTGATACCATTGGGCTGCAGGGTTCCCAAGCGGAATATGAGTTGCTGTTCCTGCAACCTTCGGGTGGCATCATTGTGGCACTGCAGGAGGGCCAGGATGGACATGTCGTCTGAGGAATGGGAGGGGGAGTTGAAATGGTTCGCGACTGGGAGGTGCAGTTGTTTATTGCAAACCGAGCGTAGGTGTTCTGCAAAGCGGTCCCCGAGTCTCCGCTTGGTTTCCCCGATGTAGAGGAAGCCACACCGGGTACAGCGGATGCAGTACACCACATTGGCAGATGTGCAGGTGAACATCTGCTTGATGTGGAAAGTCTTCTTGGGGCCTGGGATGGGGGTGAGGGAGGAGGTATGGGGGCAGGTGTAGCACTTCCTGCGGTTGCAGGGAAAAGTGCCGGGTGTGGTGGAGCTGGAGGGGAGTGTGGAGCGGACAAGGGAGTCACGGAGAGAGTTGTCCCTCTGGAAAGCAGATCAGGGTGGGGAGGGAAAGATGTCTTTGGTGGTGGGGTCGGATTGCAGATGGCGGAAGTGTCGGAGGATGATGAGTTGGATCCGGAGGTTGGTGGGGTGGTACGTGAGGACGAGGGGGATTCTTTTTTGGTTCTTATTGCGTGGACGGGGTGTGAGGGATGAGGTGCGGGAGATGTGGGAGACACGGTTGAGGGCGTTCTCGACCACCAAGGAGGGGAAGTCAAGTTCAGTTTACTGGTTTTTTTTTGCCCTGACTTTAACAGACTTTGGGATGGCCACAGATTGTGAAAGGTGCTACACGAATACAGGTCATATTTTTTCCCCTTCATATTTGCCCATCTCTAAGAAGAAATGAGAAGAAAACATTCTGGAAAGAATTAGTGGAAATTTTTGAAATAAAAATACAATATGACCCAAATTCACAGCTGGACCAAAAACATCTGCAAAGAAAAAAAAGGATAGTTTTCTGATGAAGGAAGCAGGTTATATGCGTCCTACAGAGAATTCCAGTCAACGATGATTTATAATCCTCCAGATTTCAATTAATATGTGCTTTATGACATGATTATAAAGTTGGAAATTATGGTTTGTAAATAGGGCAAATGAAAAGTTAACATTCCTCTGGCGGGTGGAGGCATTCAGACTGAACAGTGTGCAGAACTTTCAATATTCAGTTCCAATCTCTGGTAACTGTGGGTTCTTTAATAATTTCTAATAACTGAAGCCCCTGTAATAGTGCTAATTTCATTGGTCGTATCAGGAGCATGCAGTGGACTCCTGCAGATAAATCCCATTCCCATTATCACACCCCACTGCCACATTCCTTCCCCAGGCTATACCCATCCATTCTCACTTCATCTAGGCATTGAAGTTGCCCGAATCTGTGACAATATTCTGGAGTCAGAAGTCCCACGACACCAGGTTCTAGTCCAACAAGTTTATTTAAAATCACAAGTTTTCGGAGCACTTGGATTTTAAATAAACCTGTTGGGCCATAATCTGACATCGTGTGATTTCTGACCTTGTCCACCCCAGTCCGACACTGGTATCTCTACATCATATTCTGGAGTTCACCAAGGACTGAATGGCTGAAACCATACAATATTCTTGTGTGAACACTTAATACTGTTTATATGAAATCCTTTTGCCTGTCATTTTATCAGCAATGTTAAATCATTTGTTTAAATTTTTAAAATAACACATTTCACACAATAATGTGAAAGATCCAGACACTAACATAGGGTGGAGCAATTTCAGTTTGTGACGTTAGATGTGGTGCTACAGGAAGAAATTACACTGATATCTTTGAACGTAGGAGGGGATCTAACAATTAAAAAGAGGAAATTGACTTGTTTTCGGGAAGAGAGTATAACCAACTCCACCAGAGTGTTCTGAATATTCTGTTCTCTTTAAACAGCATGACAGTGGCCTTTTCCCCCGTAAACATGTCTTGGTTATATTCACATTTCTTTTTTTAAGTGGCCAGGAAAAAGGGCTACACACTTAAATTCAGCTTAAGACCAATGTACAACAGTGAGCACTTATTACCAGTTACAAGGAGATAGGAAAGACAATGCTGTGCCAGTGTTACCTGCTATCAGGGTGACGAATGCCTGTCATAACACAATCTTGTGAAAGTGGAGTTTAACAGGAACATGGAGCAACAATGTGCATCTTATTCATGCCCAAGTTGAAAGTGAGCTATGAGGTGCTTTATCCTGTACACAATATCAGAAAACATGAGACGATCAAAATTCAATGCTTGCTCCTTTTCCTTAATCAGTAGCTCCTTTCAGATGTTCTATTTATCTTTTTATTTTGAACAGCCAGGTGTCTGACACATGAAAGCCCATTATTCTGTTTCAGAGTCTCCAATCGTGGATATTGACATAGGTAGAACAAGCCAATCAAGAGAAGTAATTTTGTGAGGAAGAAGAAAGCATTAACAAGAAAACTCAAGCTTGCAACCAGGAAGTGCTCCATCAGCTTTCCTGAATGCCTCAGAAATCTGGACAATAAGTTCTGCAGAAGGAGATAATAGCTTTTGAAATATAGATGCTATGACGTACATTAAAACTTCACTTACAGACCATTCCATAAGAGATGAGAACCCTGAAACTGCAAAAGGAAAATTAACCCTGACATCCAGAAAAGAAAATGTTAGTATTTCACCCATTTGATCAGAGTGGAAGAGCTTCAGAGATCTTTCTTATGGGGCAGAAGATAGAGGAGTCTACCCAAGTGTAGTTGGATGGCAGATATATACAGAGCGGTTGCAGATGACCTCCAGTGGATGTGTGACAGTGGTACAAGATGGACATGCAGATTTCCTGGCAGGTGCAGCTACCGTGGCAGTAGTAGCAGAACAATCTGACGAGTGTTTGTTTGAAAAATACAGAAGGAGAGTACCTTCTCTTGTCAGTAGGGAGATGTCCAGTGCAGAGAACTTTGGTTCATTTTGGCCAATATTTGGAAATGGTCAATTGTATGAAGGGATACTGGTAAAACCATGTGTATTACCCAAGCAACACACTAACACACTTCCTGCAACTTGTCAAACCAGGACAAGCCTGACTGTTGGACTTCAATCGGCAGAAGCAGTTCAGAAAAGGTTTGGGTATTACCCTTCTTCAGGACTTGAGGGAAATACCCAAAACATTGACTTCTCCTTTCCTCCCAGTTGATGCCTGGCTTCCAGCCTCTGTTTGTCTACCTCGGATTCCAGCATCTGCAGTTTTTTTGTGTCAGGAAAGGTTCACTTCACTAATCCCTGGGCCAAAGTGGTTAACTATTGAGGAAAGATTTGAGAAGTTGTGCCCATATTGAACAGGATGTGATCTTTTGAAATGTGTACGTGATCCTGAGAGGAATTGACAGGGTGAATGCAGAAAGGGTGTTACATCTTGTGAGAGAAATTAAAATGAGGGGACACCATTTAAAAATAAGGGGTATGCCATTTAAAACAGAGGAGTTTTTGTTTTATATTGGTGTCATTGGTCTGTGGAATTCTCTTTTACAGAGAGCTGTAGAGGCAGAGCCTTTGAATATTTTGAAGGCTAAGTTAGATACCTTCTTGACGAAGAAAAGTTAAAGTTGAGGCCAATTAAATTGGTCACGGTCTTTACAAATAGTGGAGCAGACTTGAGGGGTGGATGGCCTACTCCTGTTCCTAATTTGTACATCTGTATTTTTATAAACAGGGTTATCTGGAGCCAAGTGGTAAGAATCCCCAACCAGGTGATGGGCCATTCCTTACAGTCTCATTAATGGGCCTGTAAGGCTCAATGTCAACAAATCCCTGGAGTACTGCTGGTCTACATGGATTGCATAGTCTATCACAAAGGGTTGACTTGGTTCTGAACTCCAAAATCATTCCCATGGAGTCAGCTTGAACACATCTACCAGCCCGTTACCAACCCTCTCACAACCTCAACTAACTTTGCCAGTAAGTATAGTCACTAATTAGTCAGAGATCTGACAAAGGTAGCATTTGAGCCCTGACTAGATGGCCAGCAGACCCAATGGTACAATGAGCAGCACAACCCATGGTGAAATGCGTGATGGTATTGCCATTGTCCCCTGATCACAGCAGTTATGGAATGATTTTTCACGTATTCTTGCTCGGGGGGCTGGAACGTCTTAGCAGTATTATCACTGGACTGTTAATCCTGAGACCCAGGTAATGCACAGGAGACCCAGGGTTCAAATCCCACTACAGCAGAATTTGCATTCCATTTAAGAAATATCTGGAATTAAGAGTCTAATGATGACTATAAAACAATTGTTGGGCAAACCCAATTTGGTTCATCAATGTTCTTTAGGGAAGGAAACTGCCATCCTTACCTGGTCTGGCCAATATGTGACTCCTGACCTATAGCAATGTGGTTGACTCTTAGCTGCCCTCTAGGCAATTAGGGATGTACAATAAATGGCGGCACTGACAGCAATGCCCTCATCCCTTGAATAAAATAAAATCAGCACTCAATTTTTAAAAAAATTGTTTGAAAAGCAAGCCAAAAAGAAAAATTCAATATTGATACAAAAGCAAAACACTGCAGATGCTTGTGATCTACAATGAAAACAAAGTACTGGAAATAATCAGCTAGTCAGACAGCATCAGTGGAAAGAAATGGAGTTAACACATCAAGTCAATGATGAGTCATCTTGACTCTGATGATAGGTCGTTGACCTGAAATGTTAACTCTTTCTCACCACAGAGACTGTCCGATGATCTGCAGCACTTTCTGTTCGTACCTGAAAAATTCAAGACTAGCCAATGAGTTCGAAATGAAATGGTTTGGTACTAAACCATACAGAACAGAAGCCTGAGACAACAAGGTGCAGGGCTGGATGAACACAGCAGGCCAAGCAGCATCATAGGAGCAGAGAGGCTGACGTTTCGGGCCTAGACCCTTCATCAGAAAAGGGTCTTTTC
>NC_063360.1:23400406-23425744 GCF_021869965.1 Rhincodon typus | reverse complement strand
GCTCCAGCTCTGTGTTGCAGCTTTTTAAATAAAAAATACAAACAGCAACCTTCTAGCCCTTAGCCCACTTCTCCACATACTACCCATGTCACTACATACTACTTTGTGCCCTACCTAGTAACATGTTCCTTCATGATAGCTCATGCTCCTCTGCCCTCCAAGCCAACTTGCATGCCATCCTTGAGTGCAGACCTTGAGGCTCATGCTCAGAAGAAGTAAAATAAGATTCAAAGCTTTCAGGGCAAGATTCTGGGCCCAGCGCACATTACATTGTACATGCTAGTTGTGAAAACTGTCATGTAACACAGATTCTGTAATGGTAATCTTCAGTGTGAAATAGTGGGCACTTTTATTTAAAATTGCAAACATTTCTTTAAATTTAAAGGCCAGGAGATTTAAATGCCTTGATGATTACCTTGACTGTACAAATGCTGGCAGATGGAACCAGATCAGTTTAGGATATCTGGTCAGCATGGAATAGTTGGACCAAAGAATCTGTTTAACTATTAATTAATTTATTGACTTTATGTACGTCTACTTCTACAATCCCAAAAGGTGTCTTGCCTCTCCTGAAGGTGTGCCTGGGAATCTCTGAAGACCGTATTGCCTTAAAGAATTCTGGCATGTTAAGCTATATCTTGAAACATGTAAAGAATACAACCCGTGATTTAGACATCACACTAGCAGCAATTGGATTTGTTTGAAGGCAGCTACACTTTTACATGGTGAAAATAGTGGGTGCTGGGTTCAGGCGTAATACCATTTTGGATAAGCCATTCTATGCAAAACTTCAAACTCTTGTTCTTTGCACTGTCATCAGTTTTTTTTTTCTATTCATTTTGTGTGATGTGGGTGTCGCTGGCTGGCCAGCATTTCTTGCCCGTCCCTAGTTGCCCTTGAGAAGATGGTGGTGAGCTGCCTTTTTGAACCGCTGCTGTCCTTCTGCTGTGGGTTGACCCACAATGCTATTAGGGAGGGCATTATAGGATATTGACCCAGCGACAGTGAAAGAACGGCGATATATTTCCAAGTCAGGATGGTGAGTGACTTGGAGGGCAACTTGGAGGTGGTGGTGTTCCCATATATCTGCTGCACTTGTCCTTCTAGATGGAAGTGGTCGTGGGTTTGGAAGGTGCTGTCTGAGGATCTTTGGTGAATTTCTGCAGTGCATCTTGTAGATAGTACACACTGCTGCTACTGAGCGTCGGTGGTGGAGAGAGTGGATGCTTGTGGATGTAGTGCCAATCAAGCGGGCTGCTTTGTCCTGGATTGTGTCAAGCTTCTTGAATGTTGTTGGGGCTGCACTTATCCAAGCAAGTGGGGAGTGTTCCATCACACTTCTGACTTGTGCCTTGTAGATGGTGGACAGGCTTTGAGGAGTCACGAGATGATTTACTCGCTGCCGTATTCCCAGCTTCTGGCCTGCTCTTGTAGCCACTCTGTCAATGTGGTGAGTCCAGATGAGTTTCTGGTCAGTGTTAACTCCCAGGATGTTGATAGTGGGGGATTCAATGATTGGTAACACCATGGAATGTCAAGGAGCAGTGGTTAGATTGTTTCTTATTGGTGATGGTCATAGCCTGGCATTTGTGTGGTGTGCATGTCACTTGCCATTTGTTAGCCCAAGCCTGGATATTGTCCAGATCTTGTTGCAAGTGAACATGGACTGCTTCAGTATCTGAGGAGTCACGAATGGTGCTGAACATTGTGCAATTATTGGCAAACATTCCCACTTCTGACCTTATGATGGAGGGAAGGTCATTAATGAAGCAGCTGAAGATAGTTGGACTTAGGACACTACCCTGAGGAACTCCTGCAGAGATGTCCTGGAGCTGAGATGATTGACCTCCCACAACCATGACCATCTTCCTATGTGTCAGGTATGACTCCAACCACCAGAGAGTTTGACCCCCGATACCTATTGATTCCAGTTTTGCTAGAACTCCTTGATACCACACTCGGTCAAATGCAGCCTTGATATCAAGGGCTGTCCCTTTCACCTCACCTCTGGAATTCAGCTCTTTTGTCCATGTTTGAACCAAGACCGTAATGAGGTCAGGAGCTGAGTGGCCCTGGCAGAACCTAAACTGGGTGTCACTGAGCGTGTTATTTCTGAGCAGGTGCTGCTTGATAGCACTGTTGTTGACACCATCCATCACTTTACTGATGATCGAGAGGAGACTGATGGGGCGGTAATTGGTCGGGTTGGATTTGTCCTGCTTTTTGTGTACAGGACATACTTGGGCAATTTTCCACATTGTCGGGTAGATACCAGTGTTGTAACTGTACTGGAACAGCTTGGCTAAGAGAGTGGCAAGTTCTGGAGCACAAGTCTTCAGTACTATTGTCGGAATGGTGTCAGGGCTGGTAGCCTTTGCAGTATCCAATGTCTCCAACTGTTTCTTGATATCACGTATAGTGAATCAAACTGGCTGAAGACTGGTATCCGTAATGATGGGGACCACTGGAGGAGGCCGAGATGGATCACCCACTTGGCACTTCTGGCTGAAGATTGCTGCGAATGCTTCAGCCTTATCTTTTGCACTGATGTGCTGGGCTGTTCCATTATTGAGGATGGGGATGTTTGTGGAGCGTCCTCCTCCAATGAGTTGTTTAATGTCCACCACCATTCACGACTGGATGTGGCAGGACTGCAGAGCTTAGATCTGATCTGTTGGTTGTAGGATCGCTTACCTCTGTCTGTCACTTGCTGCTTTCGCTGTTTGGCGTGCAAGTAGTCCTGTTTGGTGGCTTCACCAGGTTGATACCTCCTCTTCAGGTATGCCTAGTGCTGCTCCTGGCATGTCCTCCTGCACTCTTCATTGAACCAGGGTTGATCCCCTGGCTTGATGGTAATGGTTGAGTGGGGGATATGCTGAGCCATGAGGTTACATATTGTACTGGAGTACAATCTTGTTGCTGTTGATGGCCCACAGCATCTCATGGATGCCCAGTCTTGAGTTGCTAGATCTGTGCAAAGTCTGTCCCATTTAGCATGGTGATAGTGCCACACAACATGATGGAGGTTGTTCTCAATGTGAAGGCGGGACTTCATCTCCACAAGGACTGTGCAATGGTCACTCTTACCGATACTGTCATGGACAAATGCAACTGCAGATTAGTGAGGATGGGGTCAAGTATGTGTTTCCCTCTTGTTGGTTCCCTCACCACCTGCCGCAGAGCCAATCTAGCAGCTATGTCCTTTAGGACCCGACCAGCTCGATCGGTAGTACTGCTGCCGAGCCACTCTTGGTGGTGGACATTGAAATTCCCCACCCAGAGTACAATTTGTGCCCTTGCCATTCTCAGTGCTTCCTCTAAGTGTTCAACATTAAGGAATACTGATTCATCACTGAGGGAGGATGGTATGTGGTAATCAGCAGGAGGTTTCCTTGCCCATGTTTAACTTGAAGCCATGAGACTTCATGGGGTCCGGAGTCTATGTTGAGGACTCCTAGAGCAACACCCTCCCGACTGTATACCACTGTGTCACCCCTCGATTGGGTCTGTCCTGCCGGTGAGACAGGACATATCCAGGGATGGTGATGGTGGTGTCTGGGACATCGTCTGTAAGGTATGATTCTGTGAGTATGACTATGTCAGGCTTTTACTTGACTCGTCTGTGAGACAGCTCTCCCAGTTTTGGCACTAACCCCCAGATGTTAGTGAGGAGGACTTTGCGTGGTCGACAGGGCTGTTTCTGCTGTTGCCTTTTCCGGTGCCTAGGTCGATGCCAGCTGATCCATCCAGTTTCATTTCTTTGAGTCTTCGTAGCGATTGGTACAACTGAGTGGCTTGCTAGGCCATTTCAGAGGGCAGTTGAGAGTCAACCACGTTGCTGTGGGTCTGGAGCCACATGTAGGCCAGACCAGGTAAGGGTAGCAGATTTCCTTCCCTGAAGGACATGAGTGAACCAGATGGGTTTTTCCAACAATTGGCAATGATTTCACGGTGATCAGTAGATTCTTAATTCCAGACTTTTTTTTGAATTCCAATTCCACCATGTGCCCCAGAATATCAACTGGGTTTCTGGATTAATAGTCTAGCGATAATTCCACTAGGCCATCGTGGCGATGGCATTAACAATTATTTTCCTGTCCTCTGGAATTGTCTCAATGTTTGTGCCTAATTGGCACACTTGGTATTTGCGGGAACTTAGTCAATGTGCAAGAGTAAATACTGTTATCAGATAAACTTATATTTAATAATCCTGTTATTCAGTTGACATATTTTTGAATTTGAATGCTATTTCTTTTAGAAGGGCTGTTTGTATATAAAGTGAAAATAACTATATTTTCATATGCAGCTAAAATTGGAAATAGCCATCCAGACAAAGTAGTTGAAACAAGTACTTTATCAAGTGTGCCTCCTCCCAATATCAGATACACACTCTGCCTCCCTGAAGCTACAATTTCAAATGGGTCTTTATCTGCACTACAACTAGAAGCAATCATTTATGCATGTCAGGTATGTTTTATTTACTACATTTCTTTGGTTTAGCTGGAAGGGACTTCTGAATGTGCTGTGGTTTTTTATTGACAATAAATTGTTAAATTCTCAAAATGGAATTCAACAGAATTATTTATTTATTTGTTCTCCGTATGTAGATGATCCTGGCAAGGCTACATCTATACCACCCCAAGTTGTCCCAAGAAGGTGCTGGTCTTTGTCCTTGCTTTTCAACCACTAAATTATGAGTCAGGCATTGTTCCAATAAAGTCATATGTAGGATTGGTTAGTTCCTTTCTTTGAAGAACACAACTGAATGAGTTAGGTTTTTTCCAATAATCTAGCAGCTTGTTTCTGCTACCTTAATCAATTCTATTTTACTAATTGTCAATGAGAAGTTATTAATGGTGTTTCATGTAAAAGACTTAAATCAGTCAGCAAGAACAATAAAAGTGTTTTTGTTACAAAACACCAGGGTTTTGTACAGAATGTTCTCAATGTCTACTTTGAGGAAAAGCATTTTGTTGAAAAATGAATTGATACACTCAACTACAGGAAAAATGAAATTCATTTTAGATAACAAATGTCTTTGTTCACATTTTGGAAAATGTGCTTTGCTGCAGGATCTCAATTTAAAGATCATGCCGCTGAAGAGACTTCTAGTGGCAAATTTTTAGCTTGCTACCCATGTGTAAAGCTCAAGCAACTTGAATTCAATGAAAATTAAAATTGGGTCGCTTCTGTGAAGAAGTGGTGGTCCACAACAATAATTTGACATCCAGGCAGCAAGATGAATCCTACTCCACCACCACCCCCCCCCTCCCCACACCTCCTCCCACCCACCCCGCCCCCCAGACCGCTCGTGCTTTTTAATCTGTATTTTTCTTTAAACTGCAAGTGGAACTGATAGGGAGATGATGCAGAAATTAATTACAAGTAAGAGTTAATTTGACTTCAGTAAATTCAATCACTGATATTTTAGTGATATTATGGGTATATCTTTATGTTAACACGACTTATGTACAATACTTGCAACGATGCATCCAGCAAGCCAGTAGCCCTGCTGTTATCATTTAGCTTTCACTTAAACAATAAAAATAATTCTGGTGTACTGTATTGAAGTTCATGATCATTTTTAAAATTAAGCTTATTAAAATGCAACGATTATGCAGTAGTTTCTGTGAAGAATTATTCTTTTTTTTCATCTTTCTCTGAAGGCACTAATATGGGATCCAGCATCCCATTGGTACCTGGACCAAGTAGGCAATCCTAATTTGTGCACCGTGACTGTGAGTTTTGCCTGGCAATTCAACCACAGCAATATCATAGCCAAACTTGATCCTGTCACGCTCAACCTCCACTCATGCATGATTTCTAAAGTCACTGGATAGCAATGGGGTGAAAATACTGTCTTAATTTCCTCAGATTGCAATACCCTAATTGCTATTCTGACCAAGATCTGTTAATTCATTCGCACTAGGAAGGAAACTTAGGGCCCAGTCATCTGTATAGCTCTACCACATTTAGTAGTACATTTATTCATTGTGCCATTGGGAGGGCTTATTTAAATGCTAATGTATCGACCATTGAGTTGTTAGTGTACGATGGAAAAATCCAGTATTGTCTTTGTCTATTTAGCAACATGAAATCTTGTTGGAAAATAACCATCGTGCAGGGTTTCTCATTGGTGATGGGGCTGGTGTTGGAAAAGGAAGAACCGTGGCTGGTATTATTTATGAAAATTACATTAAGGGCAGGAAAAAGTCATTGTGGTAAGTATAATGTTATTGTAATATGTATGTAATATGTATGCAAAATAGACCTTTCTTTGTTTCCGGAAAATAAAAAAAAATTGAATTCTTTGACCTTTACCTAAAATCACTCTTATAAAGTTATTTTGACTTAGCTCTCCAAGTTAAATCAATGTGTCAATCATTTCCTGTCTTTACAATACTTCAATCGTGACTGGAGGATGGTTTAAACACTGTGCATTACCAGATCTAATATGAAATAGGAGCATTAGTGGGCCACTTAGATCCTTCTCTACCATTCCTGAAGATCTGATCTAGTCCTGAGAACTCTTGATACCCCTGCCAAACAAGAATCTATCCACCTGTGTATTAAAAATATCTAATGACCCACCTCTAATACATTGTGAAATAGAGTTCCAAAGTGTCTCAACCCTCTTGGAGCAAAAAGTTCTCCTCTGTTCTGTAAGGGAGATTCCTAATTTTAAATAGTGCCAACTAGTTCTGGTCTGACACACACAAAGTATCTTTTCCATATCCATTTTGACAAGACCATTCAGGATTTTGTGCACTTCAATCAAGTCACCCTTACTATTCCACACTCCAATTGAAACATGCCCAGCCTGTCCAATCTATCCTTGTAACACAACCCACTCATTCTTCATATCAACCTAGTTAGCCTCCTCTAAACTACCTCCAATGCATTTACATTCATCCTTAAATAAAGAGATCAAAAAACACTCAGTATTCAAGATGTGGTCTCACTAATGTCCTGTACGACTGAAACATAACATCTTTACTTTAATATTCAGTAAAGGATAGCATCCCATTAGTCACCTTGATTATGTGCTGTATCTGCATGCTAACGTTTTGTGACTCAAGCACCACAACACTGAGATCCTTCTGTACTTTGGAATTATGCAGTCATTCTCCATTTTAACTGATGTCCTGCCAAAGTGAACCACTTCATGTTTTCCCACATTACATACCATCTCCTAGATTTTAGCTTACTCACTAAACCTATCCATATCTATGTGCAACCTCCTTGTCATTTTCACAATATAGTTTATTACTTATCTTGGTGTCATCTACAAATTTATTTACCATGCTTTTACTCCCCTCATTTAAGACATTGATGTGATACATGATTACTCGGAAGAGAGTTTGCAATGGAAACAGTTACAGTAATTTCTTTAAAGGCACGTAATTCATTGAATATCCCATTCTTTTACTTTATCATTTCACTAAGAGAATACTGTAATCACAGAGGTATGTTATAACCTATAGCTAACAATGCAATGTGTTTAGAAATCTAACTTTGATAGACTGCATGTTCTTTTCCTGTTCCAGTGCTTCCAGCACCTATTGATGCGTAGGAAATAAATAATAAAATGCTAGATAACAAATGTAGCTTTAAGAAAAATATGGAAACTAATTTAAATGTTCTGTTGAAATATAATTCAAATGAAATGGTAATTGGATTCAATATTATCATGTTATAGGTTTAGTGTCTCCAATGACCTGAAATACGATGCTGAACGTGATCTTAGAGACATTGATGCTTCAAATATTCCAGTGCATGCGCTCAACAAGGTATGAAGAGAAATCTAATGTAAGATCATTTATGTGTGATCGAATATAATACTAAATCATAGCTCCAAGTCCACTTTGAATTAAAAGTGCTGGATAATGAATAAGTTATGGAACAATAAGAACATGTTTGTTTTTATTTTGACTACAAAGTAGTTTTTTTTAATTTATTGCGCTCCCCTTAGTTCACCTATAAAACACACAATGTGCCTAATTTTAATTGAACCCATCTGTTGCCCACTTTGCACACTGTCTGATTTCAATCTCCTTTGACATCAACAGGAAGTAAAATTGGGTGGAAAATAAAACAGGCACCTGTATCAATCCTGCCAATTTTCCACCAGGCGAGTTAGATTAAAATTTCCCCCTCTTTGTATACTGGCCTAAAGGGCAGAAAAATGCCGTGTAGTGATTGACCGGATCACCAGCTGGTATTCAAGATAAACAAGCATGACTCGGTCTCTAATTTATTTTCTCTCTTTCTGTGCACCTATTTAAACTGAAGGTACTCCATATTGTAAAGTACGTTACATTGTGACATCTATGTTCATAAGTGTGCTTTATAAATTGGTTGCATGATTGTCAGCTGTGATTCTGTTTTGAAGTTGCATTGTTTCGGCATCAGAAGGTCCCGCGTTCAAGCCCTACTCCTCAGATTTAGCAGAAATATTTCAGTTAATGTGGAAGTACATACTTAGAGAATCCTGCACTACTGGAGGTGCCATCTTTTGGATGAGATACTAAGCTGAGGCCCTGTCTGCTTGCTGTTACGCGCATCTAAAGATCCCACAGCCTGGTTTTGCAAAAGATATTCATATTGTCCTGGCCTGTATTTAACCCTTGATCACCATTAATAAAAATAGATTATCTGACCTTTATAATGTTGCTATTTATAGAAATCCACTTCATGCAAATTGGTTACCACATTTCTAGCATTACAACAATACTTAAATGACTGTAAAGCCTTTTTAGGGCATTTTGAAGATGTGGAAGGACCTATGTTAGTTGCAAACATTTGTTTATTTTATGCATTGTTGTGTAATTTTTATCAATTGATTGCAGATAAAGTACGGTGATACAGCTACTTCTGAAGGTGTGTTGTTTGCAACCTACTCTGCATTGATTGGTGAAAGTCAGGCTGGTGGTCAACACAGAACGAGGCTAAAACAGATTCTAGATTGGTGTGGGGAGCATTTTGATGGTGTTGTATCCTTTATTAATTAAACTTATAAGTGATTAATTAAATTTTATTAAAGCTGTAGAGTATTGATATTTTAAATATTTTTTCAATGATTTGTAATTGCAATATTAATGAAGTTCACAACTGTTTTAAACTTCCTTTCAAAAATGATGACAAATTGCAATAAGTTGCATGACCATTAATAAGTGTGTTTTTGCAATTATTTGTCTTCTGGAATGCTATAGTAAATTGTATATAATTCAAGAATATTAGAACTGTTGATGCCACATGATCTTTTATGTTTCAAAATGTGTGAACGTTAAGATAGACAAGTTACAATGGATTATTTGCCAGCTCTCATGTCTGATAGATCCAGACTAGGAGAACTGGGTGGCACAAGACAAATCTGATTAGTTCTGATTATTTGCCAGTTTGTTGAGCGAGTGTTTGTTTCTTAAAGAAATTTGTAGATGAAAGGGCGTAAACTCGTGGTTTCATCAGCTATGATTCCATCGATGCAGAGGCAAACACAGGCTTCTAGTGTTGTCCAAAAAAAGTCATTTGTATCATTGTGTCTATGGGACCTATATAATATTAATCACTGCACATCTGATTATTTCTGATACTGTTTTTAAGCTTTTCTAAGAGATATGAAAAGTTTCACATCTTTTGGATTTTCCTTGACTGTTTTTGCTTCTTAGATTGTATTTGATGAATGTCACAAAGCAAAAAATGTCTGTGTCAATGGCAGTACCAAATCCACCAAAACAGGCCTGGCTGTCTTAGAGCTGCAAAACAGATTGCCATTTGCACGAGTTGTTTATGCAAGTGCCACGGGTATGATCTATTTCTCCAAAAAAACTTACTTTGCTCTATACCAATGTATTAGTATGAATGTACTGTATTATTAGTGCATCAAGAATCTTCAGTATCATCTTCAATAAGACAATACTGTTTTCTTCTTAAATAGTTATTTGTACAAAGGCATTTTCTCAATTTTAGAAAGATCTAGCAATAATCCCGTGTTGACTTGGTTATCAATTGCTTGGAGTACTAATTATATATTAGCATTGTGTAGCATATTAAAGCACCAAAACTTCATAATATATTGGAAGTGGAGGACAGGTAATTTGTTTATGTAGTACCATTTGTAGCTTCTTTTTGAGTCACGAGCTACTACTGGTGCAGCTTTCTTTGTTAATATTGAGAATCCTTGATGCCTTCCTATAGGGAATCGATGCAGTGTGCAGAATGCCACAGAGATGTGTATACAAATGCATTTCTCCCAGTAGAAATGTTAACTTTTTTGAATATTAATTCACACCCCAATATAAATTAAATTGGTATGTTGTTAAGCTAATTTATCCAAGAAAATTATGACATTTCTATAATCCATGAATTTGTTTTTGCTACTTGCTTCTTCTTTTAGCTGTTCCTGTAATATGTGGTCACTACGATGCTGGCCACCCACCTTCAAATCAACCATTGTTGTTGGGTTTGGAGGATTATTTTGCAGCCAGATTTCCTTCCTGCCACTAACCCATCCCATTTATCCAGACTGAAGACCGGGCACAGATACACCCAGGCTTGCCTTCCCCCATTGCCTGGGTTATTTTGTTTTTTGTTACTGTTTGAAATAATTAAATTGGCAAGTATGTTTTACAGGAATTGACAACAGAATTGTTAAGACTTGTGATTTTACTTCACACAAATGCTTTTTATAGGAGTGCTTTAAAACACATTTTCTCCCCAGTCAAGTAAAATAGGGAGAATTGCCCTAACCAAAAGAACAAAAAAAACTTCGATCTGGCCTAGATAAAGATCTGGTATCTTTTTATCGTGCTACAGGCTGATTCACTTACCAAGGCACAACATAGTGAAAGGTAAAGTCGCCGGAGATGCAGGGAGCCATAGGGCTGCTCCCTCATCAGAGAGATAACTGGTACTGAGTTTAACGTGAGTGTCACGGTACCTCAGACGAAAGGTGCAATTGAGAAGTTGGGACCTTCGTGTTGACTTTAGCCAGTATGGGAATTGAATCCACGCTGTTGGCATCGCTCTGCATCGCAAACCAGCCGTCCAGTCAACTGAGTGGCTTGTAGAAGCAAAAACAGAAGTTGCTGGAAAGGCTCAGCAAGTCTCGCAGCTTCTGTGGAGAGAAATTGGAGTTAACATTTTGGTTTCAGTGACCCTTCCTCGGAATTCAGAGCAGTTGTAGAAGCAGGTTTTCCACTATGGCACGACACTGCATTGACCCAAAAATGCAGAAAATTGCAGAGAAATATCTTGTCCATAAAAGTCCAGACAAATCCAATCTAGCTAATTATCACCTGATCGGTCTATTGTCATTAATTAGCAAAAGTGATGCAAGCTGCCACAACAGAGCTATCAGGAGGCACCTAATCCTTATGATCTGCTTACCAATACTCAGTTTGGATTTTACCAGAGTCACTACACTCTAGACCTCATTACAGAATGTGTGTAGACAAAAAGAGGTAGGTTCCAGAGATGAAGTGAGAATGCCTATCCTTGACATCAGTGCAGCATTTGACTGAGTGTGACATCCAAGTAGTCTCAATAAAATTGAAGCCAATGGGAAATGGTCCATGTGATTTTGTAGTTAACATGTTAATACATTTATGAATATTTTCCTACTTCAGCTAAATCTCATATTACTTCATAATAAAATTGCATTAACCTTTGCACAAAATTGCAGCATCATAACATTCCTTTAGGAATTAGACATTAAGAAATAGGGCAGAATTATGCCATTGAATCTACCATACGTCATGGCTAATATATTTCTCAATTCCATTCTCCTGCTTTCTCTCCATAACCCTTGATCCCCTTACTAATCAAAAATCTATCTATCTCTGTCTTATGTATACTCAATGACTCGGTCTCTGCAGCCCTCTGTTGCAGTGAGTTCCATAGATTAACCATCTTCTGTGTTCACTTGTGTGTTCCACTCACCATTGCCGGAATTTCACTTCCTGAAAATACTTGAATATTAATTATCCTTTATGTTGTCTGCCATTTTTTAAGCCTATGTCCTTAAACATTGGTTATTGGATTCACATATAATAAAAACAGAAGTACTGGAGGAACTCAGCATCAGTAGAGAGAAAGTGAGTTAACATTTTTGACTTCAGTCGGACGAAGAATCATACTGTTCACCTTCTTTGCTTTCTATTTCTGTCCTGGTGTTTGATACTGTTTGTCAAAACACAGTTCCACAATCATTGTTCATTCTTCTGTCTCTGGCTGCTCCTTATCTCCCACAGATTCCAACTGAATTCAGTCTGTCATGTTTCACATCCATCCAAGATTACAGATACCTCCAAGTTGTACAGCACTCCTCAGACAGCTGCTACGGCCAGAAGCCGAGATCCACATTCAGTACCATATACAGCCTTGTGTACACTCTTTACCTTTCACCAGTTCCAAAGTACAGTCATGCTAGACTTGAAATTCTGTTTCCCATCATGGATGCTGCCAGACTTCGAGTTTCTCCAGTAGCTTCTGTTTCTATTTCAGATTTCCAGCATCTGTGATGTTTTGCTGTTACTGCACACTGCAATTTAGAGAAAAGTGGATTTTTTTTAAACACTTGTTAAATGTTTCTACTTGTATCCCTTAAAATACCTTTACCTTTTAAATCAATACAGGTGCCTCAGAACCAAAAAACATGGCTTACATGTGCCGCTTGGGTATTTGGGGAGAGGGCACACCCTTCCGTCAGTTTGAGGATTTTCTTCATGCTATTGAGAAACGGTGAGTTTAGATTTAAACTTTAAAGAAAAGTACCAAAGCTTGAAAACTACTATTAGTAATGACTACTTCATCTTTTACATGAGCTGGACCATTTTAAGCAACTGCATGGTTGAAATTTGGAATGCAGTGCACGATAGAATGGTGAATACAATTTCAACCTTGGCTTTCAAATTCAGTACATGGTTGAAGGAAGAAAAACTGCGGGAAAATGGGACTATTTGGATTGTCCTTTGGAGGAGCTGGCACACTGTAATGGCTGAATGACCGGCTTCTGTGCTGTGCTGTACTAGTTCACTGGTTTAGTGAATGTAATATGAATGGGATTAAGTATTTTTCCTTTAAGGGTCAAGTTTTTCATTGTATACCAGCCACTTATGATAGAAAAGATAGATTTCGCATGGTATTTCATTCAGCGATCTTTGAACAAAAGGCATATTAAAAATAGAATCCTGTTGGCTAAAAAGATCACATCTGGTGACAGCAAAAGACTTGATAGACAATCCACAACCTATTTGACATTCATCTTATTTCATTTTTGAGAAAGAGAGGGCTATCACGAAGGACAAGAGAGATGATATTGTGGGAGCACCATGAGCTCCAATTCACACACCATCAAAATGTAGATATGTATTACGATTTTGTTATCATTGTGTCAATATCCAGGAATTCCCTGCTTACAATCCTACTAATAACAAATAAATAATGACGTGCATTGATATAGCACTTTTAAAGTAATGAACAGTCCCAGGATACTTCACAGGATTGTTAACAAACAAAGTTTAACTACAAGCCACATAAGGAGATATTAGGATAAGTACCCAAAAGATTGGTCAACAAGTTTGGTTTAAAGGAGCATCAGAAAGAAGGCCGGAAGATTGAATGTCACCTGCATACTGATCACAAACCAAATAGACTTAACCTTTGTGATTTTACATTCTCCATATTTTAGCCATGCTGCTTACTACGTAGTATTGTCATTTCGCTTTGGTTAGCTCAGTAAATGGCATGGTTTGCAATGCAAAATGAAGCCAACAGCACAGGTTCAATTTCTGTAACCAGCTGAGATTACCATGAATGTCCCACTTTCTCAACATCACCTCTTGCCCGAGACATGCTGGCCCTCAGGTTAAACCATCACTAGTCATCTCTCAACAAAAGAACAACCCTATATAGTCCTCTGAGACTATGGTGACTTTAATGTGTGACCCCATCCATTCATCCTCATCTGAAATCATGGATTACCCTGCTTTTATGAAAAATTTCTCAATGTTTGGTGCCATTTATTCCAGATTTCGTGGCTGATTGAAAATTGAGAACTTGTAAAATAAATTGTTAAAATATCCTATAAACATGGACTAGTTAGGCTGAATGGCCTGTTCTTGTGTATACAATCAATGTAAACAAAAATGAAGTCCTGGAAAATGCTCAGTGTTAGAGTGCATTGGTAGACAGAGAACCTGAGTAAGTGTGATGACCTTTCATCAGATCAAATCAGTGAACTGTTTTTTTCTGAATCTAAGTTCTGCTTGATGTGGGAGACGGCATGCTGGGTGCTGTAGGAGTAATGTTCAATGCACTGCATTGGGCTGATAAGATGCAGATTGACATCCTACATGATGTACATTTTGTTACTCGTTTAGCTGTGACAATCACTGGGGAGAGTCCACCACTGATCTTTTGGGTGTTGTGGTTCTCATTGTGGGGGAGTCGAGAGGAAAGTGCTTCCTAAAAATAAAACTGATTGCAAAGACGTTGCATGCGTACCCTGCTTGTTTATTAGTACTTTGGTATTTATGGAGGAGTTAATTATGTTATGAATTACATTATATAGTACATTATCCTATACAGTGAATAATGCAAAAGTAAACCATTGCCATTGGAAGTGACCAACTGAAAATAAAATCTTTGTTCGAACAATCTATAGTCAATTCCATGTTATGTTTTTAGTTTGAATTTTCAGTTATTTAATTGCGAGTACTGTTCATACTTGGTGAAATCATTGCACCTTTGATTGAAAGGTACTTGAATGCATAGTGTGTGCAGATGCTCCCATTGTTGAGGGTTTGAGACAGTTCATTATGTGAGGAATTGTGGTGATGTTATCTGGTCCTGTTGGTGGTGATAGTTGCCCTCTCCTGTTTTGAGAGGTCATTGCTGGTCTGCTTTCTGTGGACATGACTGGGGCTGTTAACAAAGAGACAGAAGCTTGTGTGTACAGGAAGTCTGTAAGGTACCAGATCAGAGATTATTGAAAGAAAATAATGAAGATTAATGATGATTTAACCATATTGATTGTGATATTCAGGTGGCAAAAAGCAAAGATTTTATTTCAAAATGTGAGTGATGATTAACATTCTACAAGAGACACTCGGTTTGGACCTAATTTCTAAATACTGTAGATGAATGATCTGGATTTATGGATTGAGAGAACAATGATCAAATTATAGTATTGCAAATTGTAGCATATTAATAAAGACCACAGGCTGATGCAAAGACCACTAGCATTGATGACTGCAACTCATTGATGAAGAATATCAATATTGCAATTTGGGAAAGGAATTAATTATTAAATTGGTAGCTTTTAAATTGAGACGGGAAGCAGAGAATTCATGGTAAATATTGTGTCAAGTGTGAGACATTCCATTATAGGCAGAATATAAAAGTGCCAGGAATGGTTCAGCGTGCAGGATCTGACCAGGAATGAAGAATTGCAGTTACGATAGATACTTGCGAAATTCAGGCCATTTCAATATGTTGAAATGGTAGCAGTCTTCAAGATTATTAAGTTTTATGATCAGGTGAATAATAACAAATTGCCTGATAGTCAATGAGACAGTGAAAAGGAAGCATAAATTTGAAGTCATCCAAAAAGAAATTGAAGAGAACATTAAACACAACTGTCTTAATAAAAAACAAATATATTTATATAGCACTTTATATCACTTATGAGCAAACCAAAGAACTTTTCAGCCTACAACTCCTTGGACCAAAGGGAATAGGGTTAGGTTAGGGGTTTGTTAGGAATGTGTCCTTGAGGGGCAGAATATAATGATGTCATTGTATTCTTCTGTATCCTACAATTCTATGAATGGGTTCCAGTCAACTCTGTATGGAAAAACAAATATCATATGTTCTGTTTGCTTGATAGCAACATCGTCAACCTTGAGGTGCAGGTTGTCCAAAATACTTAATAGCTGCTGAAATGCTATTTTTGAAGTGCAGCCACGTTTATAATACAGAAAATCTTAGTGCCACCGAGGCTGTTCAAAAAAGTGTGAATTTAATGAGCGGATCTTTTATTTTAATACTATGGATAAATATTGACCAGGGTACTGAAGAGATCTCTTCAAATAGAAAAGTAAGACAGAACGTCAATTTAACATTTCACCTGAAATGTGGCACTTGTTACAGAGCGGTACCTCTTCTACTGTATTGAAGTGTACGTACATATTATAGATATTTTCTAATTAACTCCTTCAGAAATGTTATTCCACACCTCTGAAGCAGGTGGGAATTGAAATTGGGCCTCCTGGCTCAGAACCAGGGATACTACCACCATGCTGCAAGAGCCATCTGTCTAGGTTGTAGGCTTAAGTATGGAATAAGATGTGAATACAGAACTTTCTGATTTGGAGGCATACATGTTGCCATTAAGCTATAGCTTATATAATGCACTTGTGTTCCAGCCACATTTGTAGGAAGATTTGTGCTCCGCCACGGTAAGGTGATGTTCTTTTATGCAACTAAAGGAGGAGTTGGTCAAAGCTGAATACAAAAGTAATTTGTCTACATATTACTCTAACTCGTAACAGAGTCAGTTTGATCTTGCTGATCAGTTCATTTTGACAAGTGTACTTAATCAACAAGTTAATTTTTTTTTAATATACTTTAACAATGTATGGGGCAAAAACAGAACATTTTACAGCTTTGAAGACGTAATTTCTTGTGTTACTTCAATTACTGATTCATATTATCTTACAGAATTGAATCACACCAGGTTATTACCAATTAACATAAACCTTGCAAAGGAGTAGAAGTATGGTAGATCAGGAATTCTGTCTGCCGTTTTCTGGTATTTTCCATATCATAATGTACAATTTTCAAATGGAGGTGTCTGCACCAGTGCAAAAATGGGCGTTAGAATGGCATGTTGCAGCTCAAAAAGGAGAACTATGAAAGGCCCAGATTTGGGTTAGAGATGGAAATCTAAAAACAATTCTAATATTGCTGACACTCGTCTTGATATCTCTCCAGTAGTAGTCAATTCCTCTTCTTTTAAAGAGGTAGAACAAGAACAGTTCTGTACATGGCCCGTAGTTCTTACTGGAGTGATCTTAGGAAATGCAATGCAGTATTTTAATGTAATTGCCAATATTTCACATCACCAATGCTGTTTGCCAAGCAATAAAGAAAGAAAAGCATTTTCCAGTGCTTTTCATGACTACTGGATGGCTCGGAAATGTTTTTCATCCAGTGAAATTTTTTTTGGTATGTAGTTATTGTATTGTGGGTACGAAGTAAAATAATTTGATCTTTGATGCAAAATGACAATGGTTTTGAACCAGCATGTTACAATTTGGTTTCTTTCGTTTTAGCGGTGTGGGTGCAATGGAAATTGTTGCCATGGATATGAAAGTTAGTGGCATGTATATTGCTCGGCAACTAAGCTTTGCTGGAGTGACATTCAGAATAGAAGAAATACCTCTGGATCAAAGTTTCCAACATGTATACAACAAAGCAGCTGTGCTGGTAAGGAGTACCACTTGTTTCACAAATATTCCACTATTTTGGCTCGTAGAAGATAAGCACCTTGGAAATCATTTTGTTAAGTAAGCTGTAAATGTAAAGTACACGATAATAGTTTTTCAGAAACAATGCTTACCATTTGCTTACCAAAAATTGAGCAATTATATAGAGTTAATTTTTACCTGTGTGGGCAGTAAACTACTGGAACAAAATCTGCAGGAATGTAGTTTGAAATGGATTGAGTTCTGTAACAAGTAATCCATTTCACGAGGTTTTACTGCCCAAGTAGTGAAGGTGCAAGTTATCTTCATGGTGATGTGACAAGAATATGTGACAACAGATGGAATTTCCAAGCTTGGTAATTGTCTTGTTTTTATTCAGTTTTCTCTTTCTCCAGTTCTGGATTGATCAATACGTTCAGCTGCTGTAGCTGTTTGCTAATTAAAGCTACAGTTGTAATCCAGCATTTTGGTTCTAAACTAATTTAGTTAGGATTTAATTTTTTTTTTAAAAAATCATCATTGGGATGTCTTGCCACTGAATCTTCTGCAATTAATGATTGATTGGTCCTTGCTGCATTCAGTTAATTGTTTAAATTCAGTCTTTACATTCCCTATTGCTTATAATCTTCATTAGGAACCAGGCAAAGTTGATGGTGGCAGATAATAGGTATTCTACAATGAAAAGGAACTTGATTCTTACACATAATTGTCCAGATTTACCACAAACAGAAATTTTAATTGCCCTTTCCGTCCACGTCTAACCCTGTTCTGTTTCTGGGCTCAGGTTCACTGATTTGTTTGGAGTTGTTGCTCTGATCATTTACAGCTTTGGGTGCATGCCTCAATGGGTGCCCAATTGCTGCAGCTTTCTTTTGTGATGTAGGTTGGTATGTGTTATTGACGAGATCTAAAACAAGTTAAGCATTTTTACATTTCAAAATTTACATATTGTGATTGATTGCACAAAGTAAGTTTATAAAATAAGCATCCCTGGACCCACCTGGCATGCAGCAATACCAAATGCTGTAGGTATATAAATGTCCCATACACTCAATCTAGTTAGAGCATAAATGACAGAAATGTGTAATTTAATATTATCTCAAAACACCTGACTGTTATGGGTGGTGTTATTATACACGCAATTTCATTTTTACTGGAAAGTCCCAAACAATTTGCCTCCACTACATGTTCAGGTTACATCTGCATTTGAGTATTACCAGTGACAAAACTCAAATACCTAAATGAATTCAGCAACTCTTTTAAATTTAAAATTCCTAGATTTCACAAAAGTCTAATCCAAGCCAAAACATGTTCTGATTGTCATGTTCAAATGAAAGAAATTATAGATGAGCAGTAACGACATGTATAATCTCAATCCAAAAAGGGGAAATATTAAATAAACAGTTCCTTTTTTTGCGACTGTGCAAAACATTCTAATTATGACAGGTTTGTCTCACCGTCCTCCTCAAAGAAGGAAGAAGTTAAATTTAACCTATGGAAGCAAATAAAAAAATATTTCCCAGAAATAATCAGGGCTATAAGACAGTTTGCAGTTCCTTTGGGTTACATTGAAAGCAGTACAAGCTATCACTTAAATAAAAACAAATAATTCGTTTAAGAATAGTTAGATTAATTAAAATCTTGCTAATTCAATGTTCTTAACGATCAAACAGAAATCATCTTTGAGATAACAAGAGCATGTGTTCAATTTATTTGTTAAGTGTGATGCAAAAAAATCATGCTCCTGTTTCTGTCTTACAATGTTTCTGAAATGTTAATTTTTTTGAAACTTTTGCAAGTTTTTTTTTTGTTTAGTTTACTTTGATGTGCCTAAAACAGTGTTTCATTTTCAGTGGGCTGAAGCAATGAACGTTTTCCAACAATCAGCAGACCTAATTGGTTTGGAATCCAGAAAATCTCTTTGGGGGCAGTTTTGGTCAGCACATCAACGCTTCTTCAAGTATCTGTGTATTGCTGCCAAAGTTAAACGTTTAGTAGAAATAGGCAAGCAAGAATTACAGAAAGGCAAGGTAAGGGCTCACTTTCTGTTTACAAACTTTGTAGAAGACAGCATTTTATTTTCAGGTATGCAACTATATCCCTAGGTAATGTAGGTCACAGAACTTGATATAGGACTTCAGATATTTTGAAAGTATTTGATATTTATTTTTAGTACACAAGTAGAATCTCTTTAACATTGGCTCTATCTTGGTGACTAACATCAATTTCTATAAACTTGTTTTCCATTCTACAATTTTTTTGTTTTGCAAAATGCCAGCTTTGGATAGATATAAAATAGTTAAATGTTATGAGCATATTATTCAAATCAAGTCAACCTTTGTGAAATATCCATTGGCACATATATGCATGCTATACGTACATAAAATCTCACTGATATCAGTGGGTTTATTGTAATTGGGCAATGTTAAAGAAGAGTGTAAGTAGATATGAGTTCCATGCCAAAAATGACACTGTCACTTTCAATAGCTGTATTTTACAAATTTATTTTATTTTACCCACAACTTTCCATGTAATCTTAATGGTTGTATTGAATCTTATTAGTGATTCATTGGAAACATAATACTGCAAGGATGTAAAGCATGACTTATAGTTATATCTCAGAGCAATATGGATACTATTTGTCCTTATATGTTTTAGAGAGATACATGGGAACATGAGTAGGCTGCTCAGACCCTCAAGCCTGTACTTGCCTTTAATTAGATGATGTCTTTACCTCAGTTCATTTTACTTGCCTTTTGTCCATATCACTTGTTCCACTTATAATTTAAGAAATTAAATCTCATTTATAAGAATTCACATTGACCCAGCACTCAGCTTTTCAGAGAGTGAACTCCAGAATTCCACAACTCTTTTCATTATTCTCCCTTCATTTATTCTTTGATTTCTCATGATCACCAAAACCATTGTAATTAGGTGCTTAAAGAATAAAAAATACAAACAAACGTATGAAGTTGCAGTATTCAGTCTAATTACATAAAGTACGGACCATAGAAATGTGGAACAGAAAGAACTGACTTTAAAAGCAAAGACGGACCTACTACACATTTACATAATGGAGCTTCACTATTTGTTCATTCCAGTGCATTGTTATTGGACTGCAATCCACAGGTGAGGCTCGGACACGAGAAGTACTTGATGAGAACGATGGCCACCTTAACCAATTTGTATCTGCTGCAGAGTAAGTAAAGATGTCCTGTTATTTCAATGACTGTTGAACAGTTTAAAAAATAAAATTGCTCAGGTCTATCTAATTGTTGCAGTTATTTTTTTTTTGCAGTTTCCAGAAGTAAAAACTGTGAAAGATTATTATTCTTTTATTTAAAACAAATTCTACTTCATTGCGTTATATATAAGTATATCTGTGCGTGCTTATTAAAGGATCGGTTCACTTAAAAAGGAGTTGGCAGAAAACTCTTTTCTTTGAGTCTGATCAGCAGCCATGGCCGAAACCCCATGATGGAATCTGCTGCGAATGGATTTTCAGGCATGTGTGAAACAACTATACTTTAGGTTCTTAGTTACAGCCACAGAGCAGGAGCTGGACATTTGGAGTCCTTAGCCACAACTCTCTTTGCCTCTCCCCCAGCTTGAAGCACTGATTGCTTATAAAAGGTGCAGGGAATCTTTGTGGCTCACGAGACCATTGAGAAAACTTTGAATACAAAGCTTTAGTGTTTAGTGTTAGTCAGTTCTTGAATCATTTCTGGATGTTCCTGCTGAATTCACAGCAAGAGTGTCAGTAGAATTGACCGCATGTCCACTTTTCTTCAGAATTATTTGCCTTTTGTTGCTAATCAAAGGATAATAAATAAGTGCCATTTTTATCCTGGTGATGTCACTTTTATGAGTAGTGATGCCTTTAGGATGTGGTTTATGCATTTTTTCATAAAAAATGAGAAAAGAAGTTTGTCAACTCTATTTTTCAAGAACAGCATCTTTTAGCACGTTATTTCATGTTGACACCTTGCTAGAAAATCTGTTAAACAATAAAACTTTGGTTGAGGTTAAAGTACTAAACATAGCCACGGTGAGTTTCTTGTGTAACATACAGTTATGCATATTGACATTTAAATACTCTTGATATTTCCACTGTTTACATCACGGTGCACCTTTAAATTTTGCATGAATATGAATAGATATAATCTCTGTGTTAATGCTTCAAAATTAGGGAACTGAGAATCAATACTTGTAGTTAGTTACAGAAATGTAAAGCTATATACTTGTATTTCAGTTGGATTGCCCTGAATTGATTGCTGGGTAGGATTCTAAACCCTACAGACTGGGAAGGTTTAAATTTGATAACTAGTCTGTATTAAATTGTCTGATAATATGCTCTTCAGCAATGAGTTCCTGTAAATTGGTTTCTGAGAGCTAAACTGTAGAAATAAAAATTCAGCCTGGATTTGTAGTTTTAAGCTGAAGCCAGTGACTCCTTCCTTCAAAGTTTTCACACTAACGTGAGGTAACAGCTGCGTCCGTATTGCTGGTGATGTCCACTAAATTCAGATAGCCTTGCGTTACCACTTTCTAGGCTCACCCTGAAGAAATTTCCACCTAGCCATGATGCTGAGTATCTGCTGGTTCCCAAGGAACTATACCAAATCATGAATCAAGTAGTTTTAAAATAGCAAAAAAAAAACCAGAAGTGATATGTTTTAAAGTCTTACAGATTGATTTCCCACCTGCTTGAAGGTAAAATTGACTGAGGTTCTGGTGTAGTGATGTATGCATCTTTACTTTCATGAAAGATGACAGGAACCACAAAGTTACTGCAGGATTGAAGAATTCCTATAGACATTCCAAACCTGATTTGCTACTGTCACCTAGGTGATGACATCATGGCAGTTGTCAAGCCAAAAGTACAGCCAGAGAAAGATACTTTTTGTCATAGTAGCAATGCGATTGCTGATGTTCGTAGTTAACCTACCACTGCATTTGTATTAACGAGCAATCTGCGAGTAGGTAAGTATAAAATACATGTTGCAAATTATATGTGCAGCAAACATTGATGCTTTGGCTTTCCCTGACACCTAAATCTTCATGGGCCATGTATAAATAGCATATTGTACAGTAAGTGGGTGTATCTACGCACATGAGATGACACTTGAGTCTGAGAGGAGGCTGCAGCACGTTGGCTGCATAGCCAATATAATTTTCAGCTGTAGGTAAGCATATTATTGTATAAATACCAAGAACAAGTGCTTAACATTGAAGGAATAGTATGTCAGGTCTGGTGTTTTTGAACCAACTCATAACAGAGTTCTCATTTTGAGTCACATGGATAATTGGTACTTATCTCAAATTAATTTGAGCATTTTTTGTTAGCTAGATTGATCACTACACAGTTCCAGTGATTGATACCGTTAGCATTCCTCCTTTTGACAGAATATTTACCAGTGTATTGCATAATTTCACTAAGGAACTTAAAATGAACAAGATAGGGAATATTTAAATTTTACTGTAGGTGACGCTTTCCACTTATCAAAATTTTTTCTGTATTTCGTAAACCTGTCACCATAAAAGCTTTTGTAGTAAAATTTAAAATAACTTTAAAGGGTACATACATTTAAAACATTTAGAACTCTGGAGTAGCTAAATTAAATTTTGTCTTTTACTTAACAGAGGTGTCTTCAAGTCACTAATTCAGAAGCACTTTCCTTCAATAAAGAGAAAGAAAGAAAAAGGAACAGGGACGAAAAGAAAACGTAAGTGAATATGACAATGCAAGATTTTTTAACCAGAGGTTAAGCAATCTTATGCTATTGCTTTGGTTCTTTGCTTGTTATCTGTTCAAGGATAACCTTCGTTTCCATGAAACGTGAACAAAGAATTTGGCCTCTTAATTACTGAGGCTGGAAAGAGCAAAAAATTTGATTTGGATGGATGCTTGGATTAATTTGAATGGAACCTGACCTTTCTCAGAATTCCACTGGATTTGCTCTGACCTTTTCACAAGTTCCAGTAAAGAAATGTCGAATCTTGTACTTCCTATATCAAGGAGTTGTATTATTTGGAATTCTCCTGCTTCTACCAGCGAAGCCTGCCTTTGGTGCTTTGAAAGATCTCAGCAGTATTTTTGCTAACAGCAAAAGTCTTCAGAAGCCTCAAATATTTACTGGACCAAGATAATCAGTTACTTTGTCTGGAGGAAGAATGGTGAAGACTACTGAAGTAGTTTGTTCTTTGTTTTGTTGAGCTAAAGGTGAATGTGAATGGGTCAACCTTGAAGGGAGGATCAATCTGAGATAGGCACATCTAAAATTCTTTGACAATGCCAAATAAACTGGGTCTCCAAGGTTTGGAGGAAACACTATTCAACTGAAACTGGGGAGGCCAGAGATTCTACTGCCACATTTACATTGGCAGACAAGCAGCCCAAAGAATTTTGGAATTTTCTTTGTTAAAGTGGTAATACTGTGCAGCATCATCACAATTTTTAAATGGTTAGGTTAAAAAGAAATACTTAAATCACTTCTGGAAGATTGTTTGATAGAGATGTTCCAAATTGCAAATGATTTTGATAGATTAAGGAAGGAGATACTTTTTTCAGGGATCAGAAAGCCAACAGAGACAGATTTAATATAAGGTGATTGACAAACGATCCAAAACTGCAGATATGGGTGGAGAAATGGCAGATGGCATTTAATCCGGGTAAGTGTGAGGTGCTGCACTTTCGGAGATCGAATGTTAAGGAAAAGTGTACAGTTAATGGCAGGACACTGAACAGCATTGATGTGCAGAAGATCTTCGGGTTCCAGTCCATAGCTTCCTGAAAGTAGACGCGCTATTAGATGGGGTGGTAAAGAAAGCATATGGCATACTTACGTCTATTGGTTGGGGAATTGAGTAAGAAAGTCAGGATGTCATGTTGCCTCTTTATAAGACTTTGGTTAAGCCACATTTAGAGTACTGTGTTCACTTCTGGTCTCCACATTATAGGAAAGATGTGGAAGCTTTGGAGAGGGTGCAGAAGAGGTTTACCAGGATACTACAGTTCTGAGGAAGGGTGACCGGACCCGAAACATTAACTCTGACTTTTTTTCTTCACAGATGCTGCCAGACCTGCTGAGCTTTTCCAGCAACTTTGCTTTTGCTGCCAGGATACTGCCTGGCTTAGAGAATATGTACTCTAAGGAGAGGCTAGAAAAACTCGGGTGTTTTCTCTTGAGCAGTGCAGACTGAGGGGAGACTTGAAATGCATAGATGCATAGATAGAGTTGACGGTTAGACTGTTTCTCCCAGAGTTGAAATGCCTAATACTAGGGAGCATGCAGTTAAGGTTAGAGGGGGAAAGTTCAAGGGAGACGTGGGGGGCAAGTTTTTTTACACCAAGTGACAGGAGTCTGGAACGCACTGCCAGAAGTGGTGGTGGAGGCAGATACAATAGATGCATTTACGGGGCTTTTAGATAAGCACATGAATATGCAAGGAAAGGAGGGATATGGAGCAATGGCAGGCAGAAGGGATAAGTTTCATTTGGCGTCATGTTTGGCACAACATCGTGGGCCGAAGGGCCCGTTTCTGTGCTTTACAGTTCTATGGTCTAAGTAACATGAGGGCGACTTTTTTCCAGTGAGTTGTTGTATGCTGGAATGCATCGCCCTTGGAATAACTGACAACAAATTCAATAGTAACTTTCAAAAAGGAAATGGATAAATACATAGCAGGAAAATAATTACAATGTTAAGAGAAAAGAGCAGGATAGTGGAAGGAGCTGGGTTGCTCTGCTAAATCGCTGCCTACTGTGCTGTATGAATGTATGAGAAAATGCACAACAGCATTTGATAGTTTCAGAGATAGCAGGAACTGCAGATGCTGGAGAATCTGA
>NC_063360.1:23373682-23400006 GCF_021869965.1 Rhincodon typus | reverse complement strand
CCCTTCTTCATTTCTGAAGAAGGGCCTAGGCCCGAAACGTCAGCCTTCCTGCTCCTCTGATGTTGCTTGGCCTGCTGTGTTCATCCAGCTCTACACCTTGTTATCTCAGTATTTGATAGTTTACTGAATAAGAAATGAAGGGGTATCCTTAGCTATATAACAGTCAGACATGAGATGCATAGGCCTCGCTGGAGATGAAATTACTCTTAGCATTTGAACAGTTTTAAAGGTTTTGCCTAATGCACAAAATGGTTAACTTTGCTATGTGAATTTTCTGCAATCTTGGAATTGTGAGGGTGCACAAACAAAATGTACAACTGAGTAGTCAGTTCATAAAGTAAGAAACCAGCATTTAACATTCTTAAGAAAAAGCACTGAGTCAGTATTCTATTTGATCTTTCCAGCAGTTTTAGAAATGTAAATACAAATATCTACATACTATAATAAAGCCAGTACACAACATTAATAGACATCAGTGAGCAGGAACGTTGATGAATATACAGAAAAAAAGCTCATCTCAGTTTGTTTTGTTATAAACAATGGGATCTAATTATGTATATCTGAAATGACTCATCTTGCTAATTTTTTCTTTAGAAGTTTGAAAGGTGTACTGATATATACTTTGTGAATCACATTTCTGTATTGGGGTGTAGGCATTCATTGAAAGCAGAAAAGCTGCTATGTTGATTTTGCAGCTATATAAAATAGTGGTGACCTGTTGTTGCAGTAATAGACATTACAAAGAAGGTTCATTGGACTCAACGTTAACTCTGTTAGCTCTCCACAGATGCAGTCAGACCTGAATTTCTCCAGCAATTTGTGTTTGTGTCATTATGTATTGATTACCTGCTGAAGTAGTACAAAGCGTTCAGCTTAAAATGATTTGATAGAAAGCTGGAGGTCCGAGTACAATGATCACAGCACACAGATGACAGCACTATTTTCATTATGGAAATTTAACACTGCAAAGTATGTATCTCACAATGAAGCTACAGCAAGTATTTTCATGTTTGCTGTACTTAACACTGCTTTGCACAGCTTGAGTGGAGTCATTGTTTGCTAGTTAGAAATGAGCAATTCAGCTAAGGCATCACTTAAATTCTGTAAGCTGAGCACAAGAAAGGTTATTTGGATTTAGATAGCTGCAAAAACTGCAGTTTTCGTTGGGTCATGGCTACAAATGGAGCGTGTGAAATAAAACCCTGTTTTCTACAGAGGACAATTTATCTTGTTCCTTATTCACTCTTAGTTTTGCACATTACTACAGACTGTCACAGATTCCGACTTTAAGCTATAATGGTGAAAGTACTGCTTCTTTAGAAATGTTATAAATGTATTATGCTTCAGAGTTTTTTCCAGAATAGAAAAAATTATATATACATGTGAAGGCAACTTGGTCAGTGAACAGATTTTGAAAGAGGTTACTTATGGTGTGGTAAATTCATCTTTTTTAGATATTATCGAATTATTTAAAGTAACTTGTGTGCCATTTCTATTTCCTCCTTTAAATATTTTACTGCAGGAAAACAACGTGGTCGCCCCTTAAAACACTTGAAAAGTGTTCCAGAATATGTATGTTTGGTGAAAAGCAGTGATGACAGCAGCTGTGATTCGGACCTTGATACTGACAGTGATCTGAACTCGTCACCTTCGTCTGCCATGGAGATATCTGAAGAGACTGATCTCATTGCTTACGATCCCATGATACCATGTACAGAAAAAGTTTCCAGTTAATGTATTGTCACAAGTTGTAGGAGCTTATTAGTGGAGCATGGATTTATGACTTCAATTTTATTGGCACAAGAGGAACAAAGGTTTAAAGGTGGTGCTGCCACTGGATGATGGAAGGGTGGATCATATCAGACCATTACTTTTAGACTAAACATTTTATCGTAATTGATCAGTGCCGAAAGTACCTCATTTTTTGAATGAGATGTAATCCCCAGGACCTAAGAGAGAACAAAGCTTAAAATTAATTTAGAGCACTCTGAGTTCAATGGCTTTAGAGGATAATAACATTAACACTGTGGTCTAACCACATATAAGACACGTGCAAACTAATTGACAGAATTTTTAGTAAAACACAAATCCTCTTTCCAATAAGAATTATCAGTGAAATCATAGAGGATTGGAGGAAACAGTAAAGGTTTCACCCCAAAGAGCTGTCATACCAGAATTTTGGAATGCCCCCGACATGATTTCCAGTCCTGAGACTCACCAAAGCATGCAGAGTACAATGAGCATATGAATTAGTCACAGACCAGTCAGCCCTTCAACCTTGCTCTGCCATTCATATCATGGCTGATATGATTGTATCCTTAACTGTAATTTTCTGTCCAACCAGTATAAGCTTTGACACCTTTGTCAATTAAAATATCTAATTCAGCGTTTGAACTAATTAATAAACCTAGTCATGGGGTGTTCACCCAATTTAAACATTCCAGGGTACATCTTGAGCACTGTTTACCCCGAAGAGTCCACACATATGCTAGAAAAATTCTGTTTTTTAAAGAGTTCAAATTTTTCTAAAAAAATAAACTACCCACCATATTTGGGGTACAAAGCCACAAATCAATCCAAGACTACAGATGGGCCACATTTCTGCTGTTCTGTGCCCAGTATCCAGGGTCTGACTTGCCATATTGGGCCGTTCATGCTTCATTAAACTGGTGACATTGCTGCCACCAGTTACACTCCTCCCTGAGCACTGGATTTGCTTGTTGTGAGAACTGGCTTCAGTCTTTATATTGCATTGCCAAAGTGGTCAGAGAAGGAAGACACCTGGATACTGTCTATATGACCAGACTATGACTGGCTATATCACAGGTGTACACTGGACAGCCTGGAATTTATTGTTCCTCACTTAATTAGAAAAGGTGAAATTCAAGATATGACTGTGGCGAAAGACGATAAAAGCGTTTAACAGAGTTCCTCCTTAATTGTTACAGTGCATGTCTTTTGTTACTTCAGTATTAGTGTTTCAAATATTACACTATTAGTTGATTGCGAGCAATACCACTTGCCTCAAGTGACTGATTGTTAAGTTTGTAGTTAATATTGATGGAACCTTTAGTGGGAAGATTCTTATGGAATTGCGCTGTCCACTTATAATACAGATTAGGATAGTTTACGTTGTGTACCAGAATGATGTATTTTGTTCCCTGGCTTGGACTAAATTGCAGCCTCATTCTTGCTGAAAATGAGACTGGCCCAAAAATCACCTTTAATTTGTTCTCCGGGTGCATGTTAATAATTGAAGTGAGCTTGTTTCTGTTCTGGAGGCAGCTTGCCTTTTTGATACCTTGCAACTTCAGCCTTGGCCAGGCTGGCAATAGCACCAATACCGGTTGTGGGGCAGGTGCAGGCCAGCAGCAACCCACGGTACTGCTAAACAGAAAGGAGAAATACTCCTCTTCTGGCTTCACATTAAGGTAAATCTGAGAGAAAATGTAACTGGCATCTCTTTAAGGATGCGTGTAAACTGAGTAATCCTAAAAGAAATAGACCCAGTGTTACTCCGATTGAGACACAAATTTCAAAAATTGGTCCTAAAAATATGTTAGGCCACTGACTTACATGTGTGAGGTTCCTGATGCTTGTTTTGGGACACCTGAAAAATTATCCAACCCTCTCAGGGCTGGAATTTATAGGTATCTTTCGAATGAGAGATGCAGCTCAGAAAGTTTTGTACTTTTCCTGTTTTCACCTGGAAAACAGCCACAGCTGTCCAATTTTCTCCTCGTTGCATGAATATTCTTATTCATTGGAAAGAAGGGCCTGGTTATTTTTTCAAATTTTTTCAGTCGTTTGCCTGTTTTAAGTACAATTTTCTGAATGCTGCCTTTTAAATAATGCAAATTAGTTGTATACACTTGGAAGTCCTGTAGCTGTCTATGAACAAAAACGTTAGTGACCTTGAGTGTTTTGATTAACTTGAATTATTTTCCACTTGCAGCAACACTAGATTATGTCGAGAAAATGAAAGGGGATCTGCTAGCAAAAGTTGAACTACTAGGAAAAGAACTACCTCTGAATACACTGGATGAATTGATTGACTTGTTCGGTGGTCCTGAGCAAGTGGCTGAGGTAATTGTTCAAGAATTTGCAAACTGCTTTTCTCATGAGCAAATAGTTTCTGGCATTGTTCAGTATTACACAGGGCATTAGCCACCAATTGGAACATTGTAGAGTGCTCTAGTTGACTTTGGGCTAGAGAGAAAAATTATTTTAAGATTCCCTTCGTGACCACTGTCCAATAACTGCTATTAAAAAGTGCATGCATGTGGGTTTTGTTGTAATGTTCTTCCTGGCAAAATAGCTTGCCATTGTTTGCTATTTAGCTTTATCTCATATAAAATGTTTCCAGGAGAGGCAAGAAAAAATGGGACCAGATTTAACTGCAGTTTTATTTTTGTGCTATTTTGCAGTAGTTTTTTGTTTCCTGTTCAAGATTAGAGAGTGAGATACTTGATCACTAATCCCGTACTCATCGTTGACACACAAACAACAGGCTCCATCAACTACCAGTTTGGCATGGGAACCTTGACTAATTTTGATTTTGATAACCCGCAAATACTGAGACTGACTGCCCCAACTGACATTGCTACCCATTGCCTTAATTGGCTGACATACTTGAAGTTTGGCTGTAGTTAATAAAGGGTTTAGTGTAATGGACATGCTGAAAATGATCTTTTACGCAGGTGTCTTTGTAAGCACCCATAAAAACTGACTTAGTAATTGAGTGCAATGATAAAATGTGTCGTAAGTTCTTGTTATCATGCTTGGAGTTCCTTTTGAAATTCAGGCATGCTAAGGACTTCCTGCATGGGGACTTGCTGCCAGAGTAACTTTGACTTCTTTTTTGGAAATTCTTGAGTGGACATCAGACTCATGAAGTAACCTGCTACACCTTTAAATGGTCAAAGAATTGAATTGTAAGAAAATAATTGAATTTAAAATTTACAATATTATTGGTCTTTATTGGTGTGGTTCACAAATGCACAAACAATTTGAAAAACAATCTAATTGACAACCTCAGTAGTTAAAACCTCGATTTTCTTAAGTTCAGGTTGTATTCTAATATCTAATTGGCCCACTAGTTGTTTGCTAGCTAATATCACATGGTAAGCACCACCTAAAAAGAGGAACTTGGGACATTACTCAATTACGTACTCGCAGGAATGCTACAAATATAGTATTTTCAAAATTTATTCTCATAAATATGTGAACAGAAAAAAGTGATAGCATCACAAGTATGTCATAGCAGAATTTTAATTCTTAAGAGATGTGCTGATACCCAATCTTACACTATTTGGCTGTGAACTTGTACATTTCAACAAAAGAGTTCAATAGGTGCAGTAGTCTGGAGAAGGTTTTTACAAGGTCTCCAATCACACAGGATTTATGTTGTAGGGAATTAGTGCAGTGAACTTTTGTTATTAGGACTTTGATTTTTGTTCATCCTCTGCAGATGACATAAATAATTCTTTGTTGTTCATAAGGAGACTAATGGTTATTCTTGGCGTCAGCCCAGTTCTGAGGCAGAGTGAGTGTAAAACCCAAACTATCTATAATTCAGACCAAGTTCAGTCCAGTCTCACTTGGAGAAGCATTAAGAATGATTGATTGACATTCGAAATTTAAATATGTCATAATTGTGGCAGGGAGTTCAGTTCATAATTAAAAGTTAACCACATTGTTGGTGTAGAATGGATTGAAACCTCAGTGGTGATATTAGGTGTAAAGTGTGGAAATACTTCCTGGTTGTAATAGATTTTCCTAATTCTGCTGAGCACAATTTTTTTTTAAACTTATTGGTCTTTGTAATGTCATGATGCAAGTTTGTTTCTGTATTTATTGATTTTAATAGATGACTGGAAGAAAGGGACGTGTTGTTCGCAAACCAGATGGCTCAGTTTGTTTCGAGTCCAGAGCAGAACAAAATTTGTCTATAGACCATGTGAATTTAAAAGAAAAGGAGCGATTCATGAATGGGGATAAGGTAAGTATTCTTTCTGATTATGTATGATGTATGGTAGACATTAATTTGCTTTGAAATAAGTGGAGGGGAGCATGCTGAAGTAGTTCATCTCCCAACCTTGAAAATTCAGGAATACCATAATTTCACCTGCAAATTTTAGTGAGAGTAGATTTTTGTGACTTCAGTAAAAAGCTGTGTCATTGCATTAAGCCACACTACATTGTGAAGGATGGAGGCAAAGTGGAAGAACCTTTGACACGCACGTCATGTAGATCGTATTTTTTGACTGTCCTGTGTCTCAGGAAACAGGCTTCTCTGAGATATCTAAGATCAGTCAGTGTACCTCACCTTACTATTACCCCACCTCTCTGCAGGGAAACATCTCTACTTTGCACCTTGTATTGCGAATGTGTCAACTAATAGACCATGAGAATGAACCCATATCCCTCCACCCACTAATACGTTATGCCAAGGTTTAAAAATTAAGTTCTCGTAGTATATTCATTCACGGGACGAGGGCGTCGCTGGCTAGGCAGCATTTATTGCCCATCCCTAATTGCCCAGAGGGCAGGTAAGAGTCAACCACATTGCTGTGGGTCTGGAGTCACATGTAGGCCAGACCAGGTAAGGATGGCAGTTTCCTTCCCTAAAGGACATTATTGAACCATATGGGTTTTCCCTGACAATCGACAATGGATTCACAGTCATCATTAGACTGTTAATTCCAGATATTTATTGAATGCAAATTCCACTATCTGCCATGGTGGGACTCGAACCCGGGCCCCCAGGATGTTGTCTGGCTCTCTGGATTAACAGTCCAGCGATAATACCACTAGGCCATCGCCTCCCCCTTTCACAAAAAAGAAGCATTTTAATAGATGATGCATCACCTAAAATTAAAATGAATTTTCTGATTTGTCAAGTTTGTAGCTATTATCTCTGAAGCAGCCAGTTCAGGAATTTCACTGCAGGCTGATAAAAGAATAAAGAACCAGCGAAGAAGAGTGCACATGACCCTAGAATTGCCTTGGAGTGCAGATCGTGCAGTTCAACAATTTGGTAAGTTCCAAAAAGTATTTGTTTATTTTTCGCAACAGTAAGCATAGAGTACTCGAAAGTTGTTTATATGCCTATAGTGTTAATAACGGTGTAATTTTATAGCTGAAAAAAATCATAATCTAGACATCAAATACTTCTAACAGTTATAGAATTTGCTTATATAGGCAATAGAATGTATGAGGTGAAAAGATTGTAGCACACGTTATTATCTCTGCATTGAAGGGCAGCTGTTTACCAGTTACAGTAATCGGTGTTTGTTTTGTTTTTACTTCGTTGGTCTTAATTGAACACATAAGAAAGTTTTTAATTCACTTTGGTAGACCAGAGGTAATATTTGTTCTTACTTTCTGATGTCAAACAATAAACAGCCTCTACATTTTTGATCTCTGCACAATTCTTTTAATCTGTGTTCCATTGACTGCTGACTTTTCTTGCAGAAAACTATAACCCGTTAGCATCAGTTAGTAAATCGAAGTTATTTATTGCCATATGAAGGCCTTGTATGCAGTTTTGTGTCTAGTATTTTAGCCCACAGTTAAAATGTGTTTTATCTTGCACTTATTCTGTCTTTTGTTCTCTTTCAGGTCGTACTCATAGATCAAACCAGGTGTCAGCTCCAGAATATATCTTCCTCATTTCTGAACTTGCAGGCGAAAGACGATTTGCCTCCATTGTTGCCAAGCGTCTGGAAAGTCTGGTAATCTCATTCATCTTACTAAATGCAGTGTGTAAAGATTTTAACTTTACAGATAACTCATGCACCATGTTAGACAAGCACCTGAGAATCTGTATTAACACTTTATTCACATACTGTACATTCGAGAAAGATTCAATAGCAGTCTACAATTGATTACAAAATACTTCAACCAGAAATAAAAGCAGCAAAGCCACTGATATTATCTTCACAGTTTGGATGGTTTAATATAAGTAACTGATCAGCAGTGGTGATTGGTTCCCCCAATAATATTTATATTGTATTGTCCTACAGTTTTCAAATCACGGTATTAGTAATTCAGATTGACTATGTTTGACATGCATGTGCCCTTTTTTCAATTGAAACTTCATACTATTTACATTAATGTTAATATACAACTTTGAAAATCTAGATGTATTCCATCATAAAATGCAAGATACCCACCCATTACTTGGGACTTCTTAAGTGGGTGCATTCTTTTTCCTGTCCCTGAACCCAAATATTTTCTCCTGACATTGCTGTTCTTGCTGGATATAGTTCTTGCCTCTGCAAATGACTGAGAATTTCAATACAAATCTGCTTTCCAGCAGAGGTCATGTGGAATGCCTGCTGGTTTTATTTTTTACTTATTCCCAGTCTTGGAACTTTTGACCACTTGTAGTGGCATGGCTGAGATCAACTAACTCATTGAAGACCAGTCATCAACTTCGGTTCTCCTTTCATCTAAATATTTCAGTACCGTACCATGAAATCATGCAACCACCCACCTCAAGATAGTCCTTCTGTTTGTGATTACAATTTGCAAAAGGTGTTTTTCATCCTTCTTGTGCAATCGTCAGTCAAATTGCAGAATTATTAAGGCAGGAATGTGAAATACCTACAAATTTGATCAAAGATGCATTGAAGGCATTTCATTTTTAATAAATAGCATAACATGAAAATTTGGGTACAAGCTTTCTAGGTGCTGTTTTAGAATTGGATATTTATTCTTGTTAAAGGGTGCTTTGACTCATGGTGACCGAAGAGCAACAGAATCCAGAGACCTCAGCAAATACAACTTTGATAACAAGGTAGTACCTAACATTTCTCTGTTACAATTTACTTCCTTAACCAAGGCCTCTAAAATATCAAATAACATGCCATCAAAAATTAAACTACATATAACACAGTGAAATTGGTTCAGAGCAGCAGTTTTTATTCTTTCTCGAGTTATAAGCATTGCTGGAAAAGGCAGCATTTGTGGTGGTGAGGTACCTTCTTAATGCTGCAGTCTGTCTGGTGTAAGTATGTCCACAATGCTGTCAGAAGGGAAATCATAGTTCTTTCTTGTGTACGTAATTCGCTATGTCTGTCACATTAAAAACCAAGAATAAATTTCAGATACATCAGTAACCGGCCATTATTTTCTTTTAAATATCTTTTGTGAAGCTTAATCCTGAAAGAGTTATGCCAGCTTCTCACCTTAACTGTGGAACATGGGAAACTAAGGAGTTTTCCATTCATGTTGAAGGGGCATAACATCCATTCATCTCTTAGAAGACAATTAACAGCCAGTGTAGGAGGCTGCTTCTGCCAGGAGGCCCTGTTCCTTTGGCTCAGTTGGAACCCAACATGATATGGTGAATGAAAACCAAAAGAACTGCGGATGCTGTAAATCACGAACAAAAACAAAGTTGCTGGAAAAGTTCAGCAGGTCTGGCAGCATCTGTGGAGGAGAAAACAGTTAACATTTCGGGTCCAGTGACCCTTCCTCAGAACTGATAGTGGCTGGGAAAACGTCAGTTTATATGCAGAAAATAGGGAGGTGGGTGGGGTAGGGAGTAAACGATAGGATAGAGCCCGAAGAGAGAGAGAGACAGTTGGACAGACGAAGGAGTTGCTAACGATCAGGCTGGGAGGGTGAATAGTTGTTAATGGGGACTGTTAGTGACTAACAACAGGGAGTGTGTAGTGGCAGGCTGTGGTGATATGGTGAATGACTGACTTAGTCTCTATATCCAAACATTGGCTTGTGCACTGACAAAAAGGATTTGTTTTATTTTAACTCTTTTTAAGACTATAATCATATTTCATTGTGAAAAGGATGGCTGTGTTTAAGATTCCCTAGCAAATTCTCATTTCCACTATTATGCTTTCCATCCTCAGGGTGGACAGTGGTCAGAATTTCTCACTGTTATAGTAGTAATAGCTGGTAAGAGAATCAGAAGTGCCCTTTACTCAGGGCATCATACAAATAATGTTGTTCATCCACTGATCTCGTGTACTAGGGAGATTGCTGTTGGACAGCACTAGCAGGTATGGTATCACTGTAACCGTTATTTTAGCCTGTTGATTGTAAGCTTTAGAGTAGCTTCGTTGATTTCATCCCTGAAAGTGGCTGGTAACTGAGAAGAGCAGTAAGTAATAATGATTGTGATATAAGATGTCAGAGGATACAAAGGAGACATAAATATCTTAAAAATAAACTTTAAATCCTGAAGTATTCATGTAAAATTTATAAGACTGTGTGTCTTAGAGCTATAAAATGTAAGTCTGTAAATGTTGTGTTCATGGCAATAGTTTCCATTTTTTTAGACCATTTGGGTATGTATTTACCAAAGCTGGATTGAATATTTTTGCACAAGCACGGAAGACCAGAAATAGTCTTCATGTCGTGCCCTCAAGCACCTCCTAGTGTCCAAACTGGAAGCAATGTTTTTTAAACATTTCAAATGTGTTGTTTTTATTTTCAACTCATTGCTGTGGTTTGATACAGGAGGATGTGAAGGAAAAGTTAAAGCGAAATATTTTAAACTGAACAATATACAGAATGAAATAGCAATTTTGTTTTAGTTTATATTATCCGAATGCCAAATATATTTAGCAATTTGTCGTATGATTTACAATTTTAATTAAAATGCTTAACTAACATCGTAGTATTTGAGGTCAGTTGATAGTTGAATTTTTTTTGAATTCTTCTTTTCTCACAGTATGGAACTAAAGCACTGGATAAGATAATTAAAACTATCTTGGGTCAGATTGAAAACAAAGTACAACCACCAAAAGATTACATTGGAGGTCCAAGTTGTTTTATAGAAGGTAAGTATTTAGGTTATAGAAAGAAAATGATTTGTTGAGTCTAATAACATGTTTAAAATTAGTGCTGTGTTTATTTTGTTCTTAATTGTATTATTTTGAAATATTCCTAATTAGATATTGATAGTTTAAATTAACTGAACATCAGAATAGTTTCTATATATACAGTATAAAGATAGATTATCTTTACATGTCTGTAGCAGCCATGTAATGTCCAGTCAGGAAATCTAACTAAAAACATCTGCATTGTAGACATGAGACAGGGACTGATGGCTGTTGGGATATTCTGCAAAGAAAACCGTTATGGATGTATCAATGTGGAGAAAGGTGAGAATTTAGTATTTTTTTAACCAAATTATCAATTTGAATTAAGAATTTGGAATCAAAAATTCTCTTGTCAGTCAATTCCCTCTAACAGACAGTGGCTAAACTAAACAAATGAGATGAATATGAGCTAGGATTATGTAATGTTCAGCATCATTCAGTATTCCTCAGAAACCGAAACAGTCCATGTCCAAATACAGCAAGACCCTGGCAATATCCAGATTTGGACTGAAAAGTGACATTTAGCAATTAGACCACAGAAAATGGCAATGTCCAACAAAAGAGAACGGAACCATCACCCCATGACATTCAATGACATTACCATCACTGAATCCCCCATTATGAGCATTGTGAGGATTACCATTGACCAATAACTGGACTGGACCAGTCATATAACTACAATGGCTACTAGAGCAGGTCAAAGGCTAGGAATCCTATAAAAGTAACTCTCTTCCTTTCTCCTCAAAACCTGTCCTCCGTCTGAAAGGTACAAGTCAGGAGAACGATGGAATACAGTCCTTTGCTTGGATGACTGCAGCTCCAACAGCACTCAGGAAGCTTGAAATCATCCATGTTGAAACAACCTGCTGGTCCAGCCAGCAATACCCCTGTTCCCTGAATGAGTGAAACAATAAATTGCTAACTTTGGTTGGAAGTATTCTTGGATATTTAATCACGTGGCACCCGATCACGGTTTACAACTGTTATTGCATTTGTTTTACTGTTGCTGAGTCCTTTGACTTCCTGTAAACCTATGAGTGTTTTTGAGTTACAGGAGTAAACTCGGTATTAGGAAGCTTTCTGAGTGCACTCATAAATAGTTTGCTGCATTCTCCACCCCTCCGCCACATTCAAGAATGCAAAAAAAAAGATGGTCCATTCTGGAAGCTTTCAGCATGTCAGCCAGCACTTGTAATCTAGAGTTGGGAATTCGATCGCACACATAGGCTGTGCTGTTACTTATATACTCAAATTATACACTAAAATGAAGAATGGCAAGCTCCCTGTGTATACTTACTATGCTGGAGTTTTTAAATCTATCACAAATTGTTAATACCATTAGACCCTTTCACAGTCAGTATGTCTCCACTTTTCCAACACCAGGTGACGTTCTACTCCGGCCTTTTGGTTACATTAAGCTTTAACTTTGCTGGGTAAATTTCTGATGATTGGAATCATATCCCAGAATCCCTACAGTGTGGAAGCAGGCTATTCGGCTCATCTAGTCCACACTGACCCTTCGAAGAACATCCTACCAAGACCCATCCCGTACCCTATCTTTGCATTTTCCAAGCTAGACACTATGGTAATTTAGCATAGCCAATCTACCTAACCTACACATCTTTGGACTGTGGGAGGAAATCCACGCAGACACAGGCAGGATGTGCATGCTCCACACCAACAGTCACCCAAGGCTGCTAACCACTGAGCCACCATGCCGCCCCATGCTTTCACGCATGCCCATCCCAATTCCATCTCTACAGTCATGTTTTCTTTCCTAGCTTGCTCACAGCTGTATTCCAGAGATGCTGCTGGAAATCCAGAAGAGGTGGCATTGCTAACGTGGGCTGGTTCATTTAAAGAGGCTTACTGCATACTTGTTTGTCAAAAAAGTAAGAAATAAACTAAAACAGAAGTTATTTAATGTAAATTTTTTCTTTTTCCTGTTTCAGACTGCAGCATCACTAAATTCCTGAATCGAATTCTTGGACTCGAGGTTCATAAACAAAATGCACTTTTTCAGTATTTTACAGACACATTTGATTATCTCATTGAGAAGGACAAAAAAGATGGAAAATATGACATGGGAATTCTAGGTACGTTCAAGCAGCTTGCGAACAGCAGAGTGTCTCCCAAGGATCTCCGCCCTTTCTCATATCTTCGATCTCTACAGTACTCCGACATGTTTTTTTAAAAAAAAGTGAAGTAGATGCTTTTTGCGCACTAATATTGCACATGCAGAATTTGCTGCTGCTGATTTATGTCCTAGTTCAGTGGTCAAAGAAATGCTATGAGAGTCATAAATGATTAAAACTCACTGAAGCAAAAATGTTTCACAGACCTTATAAGAGTTTTTTAAATAAACAAGAAAGTGAGCCTTCACAATATAAACAATACATGCCAAACAGATAGAGAAAATAATTAACTGCAAATGAACAAAAGATTACTTAGATTATTAATAACTCCATCTCAAAGTTTGCCTAATATATTTTCCATATTTGCATTTGAAGGATTTCATTTTCCATTATTCATGACAGGAAATAATACACTATTATACCAATGTAATATATAATACATTATTCTGCTGCCATAGCAGGAGTCTTTTTAAATTTAGGTTTTAGTGAATGAGTTTGCCTGAGTGCCAGCAGGTAATAGATCTTGATGTGTTGACTAGTTGGCTGCAGCTCACACTTGTTTCAAGTATGCGTTAAAGTAATACAAGTCATAAGTTTGTAACAGTAGTAGCCTGGAGTGGGAGAAGGAAGGTTGACTTCCCATCCTAAGGTAGGAAGACAAATTCCAAGTCCCTGCCTCCCACACTTCTTTAGAACTGGGCCAGCCACCAAATTGGAATCCAGTGATTTTAGGTACCCGGAGTGCATACATGAAATAGGTTTTGAGGCCTTGGTTGAATAAATAAGCCTAATATCGGTGATTGATTGAAATTGATGGACAAGTGGGCAGAATTTGATCCTTGAGTGCTGCCTAGTTGTACTAGGTCATGAGTACTGTAGTCAAAGGGCCACTGAAAAAATGGCAATCAAGTCTTTTAGCTTACATTTCTGTAGCACCAGGTAGAGTTAGTCTGCTGCTGTTAGCCTGGAATCATCCCTTTCCTCTTGCCCACTTCCCAAGTGTCTGCCTGCAGGTCAGCAGCTAAAATTGGGCAGGCACCAACCAGTCAGCTGCATCGCAACAACACAGTTGCCTTCTGCAGCTCACCAATTTAATATATTTGGTTTCTTATGCCAAATTTCAGGCAGTCTGAATCAGATAGTGACCAGCGTACAAAGCAATCACATCACTGATCTTGTCCACACTTCTGATTTTTCAACCTGTGTCTTAATTTTGCCATTGTAGTTCATAACAGAACTGAAGTATTTACGTAGGAAAGTTGGAGTTTAAGAACAAAGAACAAAGAAAATTACAGCACAGGAACAGGCCCTTCGGCCCTCCAAGCCTGTGCCGATCCAGACCCTCCATCTAAACCTGTCACCTATTTTCCAAGGATCTGTATCCCTCTGCTCCCTGCCCATTCTTGTATCTGTCTAGATACATCTTAAATGACGCTATCGTACCCACCTCTACCACCTCCACTGGCAAAGCGTTCCAGGCACCCACCACCCTCTGCATAAAGAACTTTCCACACACATCTCCCTTAAACTTTTCCCCTCTCACCTTGAAATCATGACCCCTAGTAATTGAGTCCCCCACTCTGGGGGAAAAAGCTTCTTGTTATCCACCCTGTCTATACCTCTCATGATTTTGTAGACCTCAATCAGGTTCCCCCTCAACCTCCGTCTTTCTAACGTAAATAATCCTAATCTACTCAACCTCTCTTCATAGCTAGCGCCCTCCATACCAGGCAACATCCTGGTGAACCTCCTCTGTACCCTCTCCAAAGCATCCACATCCTTTTGGTAATGTGGCGACCAGAACTTTACACAGTATTCCAAATGCGGTCAAACCAAAGTCCTATACAACTGTAACTGTAACTTTAAAGTAGCATTAGTAATAGAGTCACAGAAATACAAAGCACAGAAACAGAACCTTTGGTCCAACTTGTCCATGCCGACCAGATATCCAAATAAATCTTGTCCCATTTGCCAGCATTTGGCCCAAATCCTTCTAAACCCTCCCTATTCATATACCCATCCAGATCCCTTTTAAATATTGTAATTGTACCTGCCTCCACCACTTCCTCTGGCAGCTCATTTCATACATGCACCACCCTCTGTGTGAAAATGTTGCCCCTTGTGTCCCTTTTAAATCTTTCCCCTCTCACCTTAAACCTATGCCCTCTAGTTTTGGACTCCACCGCCCTAGGAAAAAGACCTTGTCTATTCACCCTATTCATGCCCCTCATGATTTTATAAACATCTATAAGGTCACTCCTCAGCCTCTGACGCTCTAAGGAAAATAGCCCCAGCCTGTTCAGCCTCTCCCTATAGCTCAAACCCTCCAACCCTCATAACATTCTTATAAATCTTTTCTGAACCCTTTCAAGTTTCACAACATCCTTCCTATAGCAGAGAGACCAGAATTGCATGCAGTATTCCAAAGGTGGCCTGAGCAATGTCCTGTACTGCTGCAACATGACCTCCCAACACTTATGCTCCATGCAGTGACCAATAAAGGCAAGCATACCAAATGCCGTCTTCACTATCCTGCCTACTTGGGACTCCACTTTCAAGGAGCTATGAACCTGCACACCAAGGTCTCTTTGCTGATCTTTATTCCATTCTTAACTATAGTACAGTATATAAGAGTACAGTTAATTTTATTGATTGTTTCCTTCCTATTTCTTTAGATCTAGCTCCAGGAGTAGAAGAGATATATGAGGAAAGTCAGCAGATCTTCCTTACACCAGGACACCCACAGGATGGACAAGTTGTTCTCTATAAGGTAAGTTATTGTTTTGCAGCACTGGTTCCCTCTCCATCTCTGACACTATGCCCCCACTTTGCAAATTCATCTAACTGAGTTGCAGAAACAAACCATCCTTTAGAGACTTTAACTTTTGCGTTAGATGTCATGACTGTGTCTAGGCATGGAGCAGCATTCTGGGCCCCAAATAATTTTTAATGGCTTCATCAGTGATCTTTCATACATCATAAGCTTAGAAATGGAGAGGTTTGCTCATAGTGTTCAGCATTTGTAGTTCCTCAGGAAATAAAATTTTGTATGTAGCAAGATATGGAGAACATTCAGGCTGAACTGGTAAATAATGTTCACATCACACAAGTGTCCAAGTGTCAAGCTATTATCATCTCTCAGAATAAGAACATAACCATTTCCTATTGACATTCAATGGAGATACCATCATTAAATGACTAGAAAATGAACTGGACCAGCCGCATAATTGCAAGAAAACCTTGATGTTCTGCACTGAGTAGTTCACTTCCTGACTCCCAAACGGGTCACTGCCATCCCGAAGGCACAAGTCGGGCACACAATGGAAAGATCCCCATTCACATTGACAGATGCCGCTCTCAGAACTCAATAATACTCAAGGGTCTTAAAACTGTTCACTTGATTGGGACCCCATCTAATCACTCCACCATTGACTTGCTGTAACTGCACGTGTGTTGTTGCCAAGGCTTCTTCAGCAGCTACTTCGAAATCTGCCATCTCCACCAACCAGGAACAATTTTCTACATCTCAGCTCTGTGATTCTTAGACTGGAATATTGCTTATTGTTTGCCCGTGCATTGTAGAAACATTGAAAATTTGGCCCCTTGAGTCTGCTCTGCCATTTAATATGGTTGTGCTGATCATCCAACTCAGTACCCTTTTCGTGCTTTCTCCCCATAACTATTGATCCCTTTTGCCCTTAGAACCATATCTAACTTCAGTATTTTGATCTCAACTACTTTCTGTGGCAGGATGTTATGGAACTTGAAAAGGTTCAGTAAAGATTTACAAGGATGTTGCCAGGTTTGGTGGGTTTGAGCTATAGGGGGACACTGAATAGACTGGGGCTATTTTCCATGGAGTGTCAGAGGCTGAGGGGTAACCTTAGAGGTTTCTAAAATCATGAGGGGCATGAATAGGGTGAATAGACAAGGTCCTTTCCCCAGGGTGGGGGAATCCAAAACTAGAGGGCATGGGTTTAGGGAGAGAGGGGAAAGATATGGAAGGGACCTAAAGGACAGCTTTTTCATGCAGAGGGTGGTGCGTGTATGGAATTAGCTGCCAGAGGAAGTGGTGGGGAGGCTGTTATGATTACAACATTTAAAAGGCATCTGGATATGTATATAAATAGAAGGGTTTGGAGGGATACGGGCCAAATGTGGCTAATGGGCCTAGCTTTATTTAGGATATCTGGTCGGCATGAAGGAGTTGGACGAAAGGGTCTGTTTCTGTGCTGTATGTCTCTATGACTGTATAACTGCATGCCCTTCATGAGAAAGTAAAAGCAGGGAGGACAGAATTTGGAGAGCAAAGCACGGTGAGAGCAGTAAAGAGAAGATGGAAAGTTCTGTGTTGTCTCAAGTTATTGGCTGGGGATTCTTGGGTGGGTTGTCGGTTTTAGAGCTTAACAGTAAGATATTGGAGAAAGAACAAATTATACTGCAAGCAATGGGGGGAACCACTCTACAATATTTTGCTATTTTGGTAACCCGAAGATGACCCACACAAGTCAGCCTCTTTAAGTCACCATACATGCATAGCTGCCCAAAGAAAAACTAAAGGGAGAACAGGCATTTAAACAAATTGTCTGCATGCTTATGAGAAAACTAAATGCTACATTGTTAGAATAAATGTAGATGGGTTACAGGGAAAACTCATTCCAAGTTCTCCTTCATACACTGATCTGACTTGGGCATATGTTGCTCTTCCTTCATCGTTGCTGGGTCAAAATTTTAGAACTCTTGCTCCTCTTCTTGAATTGCCGAAAAGGTCTTGGCTGAAGCATTAATTCTGTCTCTTTCATTACAGATATTGACAAATCTGTTGAGTAGTTACAGCAACTTTTTCAGATTTCCAGCACCTGCAGTATTTTGCGGTAGCAACCAATGCAGCATAAATTTTTGTAGTTTCCAGCTAACCTACATAATAGGAGCAGAGAATTGTGTTTCTGGAAAGATCATCTAATCAATCTTGGTAGAAAATGGCCTTGCATTGATTGTAGACCATAATGCCATTAGTTTGAAAGCAGCCTGCAACTAAACACTGAAATAGAATATGTGATGTTAGATGGTAGTAAAGGGTAAATCTAAAAGAGGAAAATAAGAAATATAAATATTGGTAATTAATTGTCAATTTATTTTGTTTTCTGTAGATAAGTGTGGACAGAGGCATGCCCTGGGAAGAGGCTTATCAGAAGTCACTCACTTTAACGGGACCTAATGATGGTTTCTACCTTTCGCACCGGGTTAGTATCAATGTTTTGTTATTTGATACCTGTGTGTTGTGTGATTATGATGAATAATCTAAGAAATGAATTATTGGGGTGGAATGGAGTTTCTTCTGAGAGGCAAACTTATTATATTCTAAATACCTGCCAGTTCAACAAATACATTTGCAGAAAAAAAGAGATTTAGTCTCAATTTCCCTGCTCCATGGAGACCTTCCAGTATGGACTTATTCTTTGTTAGGTCACTTGAGTAGCATCAATTGCAGGAATTAATCCAGTGATGGGGAGTGAATGTCTTCAAACCTGTTAAGAACAACTCTGACACCACTGATCCAAGGGAGCCATCCTTTAGATTTTCAGGTTTGCAACTTAATTGACGGTTTTTTTGAGGTCAGACTACTCAATGATGCCTTCCAGGCTGGTTTAATGTCAGACCCTTTTACCGTTTGTTTCATCACAATCTCTTCATCACAATCTCTATCACTACAGCGGGCTAGCAGAGGGAGAGGTTGTCCTCCTGACCTCTTTGTGGATAAAGAAACATTGACACTTTTCAAAGAAAATAAAACAAAATTTTGGTAGAAGCGGTATTTATTTTTATGAAAAGTTAAGCACAAATTAGTTTCTTTTGACTTTAGTTTCTTCAACAGTAAAAAGAGTTGAAATTAGTCATTAAGTGTCACCATGTTCAGAATTCACAACTCTAAGATAGGGGCAGAAAGTCTTCCAGGTTTTCACTTTGACCATGTGATGGCTGATTTTCATTATCATCAGGGAATGTGTGGCAGCATTCAGAGCATACTTGCTTCTTGCATTTAATCCCAGCAAAGGGCCTGAGCCATTTGAAGACCTGGACCTGACTGATGTGCAACCAAAAAAGGAAGGGCAAAACATGCACCCTGCCGCAACTCTTTGTGATAGGGCAGAAAATTGTCACGTTGATCCAGCCAACTGTTGAACTGGAGCTCTGAGGAAGGGTCACCAGACCCGAAACGTTAACTCTGATTTTCTCTTCACAGATGCTGCCAAACTTGCAGAGCTTTTCCAGCAACTTCTGTTTTTGTTCCTGATTTACAGTATCTGCAGTTCTTTTGGTTTCTAACTGTTGAAGCTTGATGGGTAGGGGGCAGCATAAGCGTAAAAGGTACCTTTGTTGAGCCAGAAGGTCTGAATATATTTAACTTCAGACACGAGAAACAATACTGCTCGCTTAGGCACTACTAAAAGCAAACATCTGGGCTATTTTGCAAGCAGCCTCCAACTGTTGCTTTAAGGATTCTCAGTGCTTGACAAGAAGCACTGAAACATGCACGATATGCAGTTCACCCATTCCTACCCAAATTATTCAGGGTCTTTTGTACATCGTAGGAATCTAAATTTGCATAATTTAATGAGGTAACTGCCTACCTTTGTAAATGCACTGGACAAAATGGTTTGGGCAGGATCAGAGTAAAACAGTTTGGACTTCTGCAGAACTGAGTCTAGACCCACTATCATACTTGCCAGAGTAAGAATTGGCCTGTTGTGTAATGAGAAAGGAAAATGTATAATGTTTACAAATAGCCTTTAAATGATGATGGTACTACTTTACTTCATAAGTGAGTAATATCATAAAATTTGAAGTTTTGTATATTTGTATGGCAAAACTAGTGAGTTTACAGGATTGTGGAGTTACCTTTGCTTTACAATGTGATTTACAGTGTCTTTATATCAAACAAAGTGCTGTCAAATCCTACATGTTTTTCACTGATTTGTAACTTCAGACATTTCTGATGATTTTTTTTCTCTTATAGCTTAGAGGAAATGAGCCTTTTGCACTTTTGGCTGAGCAAATCACTGTGAAGCATTATGTGTTGTATAAACCAAATATTGGCAAACAAATACAACCAGAAAGTTTTGATAACTTACGGAAGAAATACAAAAGAGTGAGTATTGGTCTGTTGTTTTAGTTAGATGCATAATTCAGTCGATGAGAAACTGCCTCACTCCTAATAAGTTGATTTGCTCCCATTAGGTTGTGTGCGCTCAGACGTAATTATCAAGTGTCTTTCAATAGTTTATTGTAGCGTCTTTTTTCACTGGACCTTATAGGACACTTATAAAATCATGAGAAACATAGATAAGGTGAATAGCAAAGGTCTTTTCCCTAGGGTTGGGAAGTTCAAAACTAGAGGGCATGGGTTTAAGGTGAGAGGAGAAAGATTTAAAAGAGACCTGAGGGGTAACTTTTTCATACAGAGGGTGGTTCATATGTGCAATGAACTGCCAGAGGAAGTGATAGATGCAGGTACAGTTGTAACACTTAAAAAAAACAGGTACGTGGATAGGAAAGGTTTGGAGGGATATGGGCCAAACGCAGGCAATTTGGACTAGTTTAGTTTGGGAAACTTGGTCAGCATGGACGGTTTGGACTGATAGGCCTGTTTCCATGCTTTATGGCTCCCACTATCCCAGATAGAAGCATGTGCATTTATGTAGTACCTTTCAGGTGTATTGAATGACACAAAGCATTTTACAGCCAATGTGACTACACTTCAAAAGGTGCTTTTGAGATGGCAACCAGAATGCACCCAGCTAACTCCCTCTAACAGCAATATAATTATGACCAGGTAATCTGTTTTTGTCATGTATATTGAGGAATAACTCAGTTCCATTACAGAATGGTGCTATGAAGTCTTTTATATCCATTCAAGCAGGCAGATAGGGCCTTGGTTTAATGCCTTGGCCCAAAAACAGCAAATCCAACTACACAGTGTTCGCTCAGAATTACACAGAGTGTTAATTTTGATTTTCTACTCAAGCCCTGAAGTGGGACTTGGATCTAGAATCTTGTGACTGAGAGGTAGGAAGGCTACCAACTAAACCACAGCTAACATAATGGATGTTCCGTAAATATTCAAAAAGCATTCAACTGTCTGGATTATGGATCTGGCAAATTGGGAAGTATAGACAATATGTCCAGGGAAAAACATTTGTAAATGTAAGTTTATCAAAGAAAATGTCAACTTTCTTGGGGGCAAACATGTCAGGAACAAGGAGTATGTCAATATTTTTGCAGTAGTTTGATAACAAATTTTGATCTTGCATCCATTGTTCGACAAACATACACAGCCAAAATAATTTTTATATCTTTAGTCATGGTAAAATGAGTAAGTGGCATTCGATCAGCTGTTTTCTCTGCCTTGTAATGATGCTCTGTGAGACAGTTAAGCAATATTTCGAGCAGAGCAACCAACTTTTCATATCTATTCCTCAACAAAATTTTGATCTTGGAATTTAAATGCAAAAACTCAAGTTATTCTATCAAAACCATCAAAATTATGAATATACTAAAGTTACCAATGGGTTAGTAAAATATTCACATATAATCTCTTGTCGCCATGGGTGAGCCCCATTTGAAGCAGTGTGAATGTTTATTCCTGTTTTCCACCCATGGTGAAGTACCCTTCTCACCTTTACTCACTTAAACTATCAGGAAAAAGTACTTAACAAATGCAAAAATTACTTTCACATAGGACAGGGGAAATATAAAATTTTAAGTCTCTGGTCGGTGCTGCTTTGACATGCTTCCTGCTGTGCAGTTACATTGTGCTGTGAGAAATGCAAACAAGAGGAAGTCATAAGAAAATATGGAAAATTTAAAGGCTTGTAAAAACTGTTATCTTAACATTATAGAATAAAACTGTGTTTGGCACAAGGAACAAAGCAATTATCAACTTGCAGTAACAGAAACTAATAATTAGGAACATATTTTTGAAGGAGGAATACAGCAACAGACCTTTAACCCTGAGAATACTGTTGGTAAATTTGTTGTTGGCTTGTATTTAGGTTGCTTCAGTTATCACAAGATAACTTGCCACCATGTCTTTCCAGCCACTATTAAATAGTAATACTCAAATTCTGTAAAACTTATTTAATATTCAGTTAATATTTGAACATATTAGTTATGTTCAACACAAATTTAAATCACCATTTTAGTTTTCACAAAAATTATTTAATTTTGAAGCAATATAAGGCTGTGGAGCTTGAGTGGATATCATGGATGTTATAGATTTTCTTTGTTAAGAGTACTTTAAATGTATTTTAAACAAATCAATAACCAATAACTTTAGACATATTTAATTAAATGCTTGTCGTTAACTCTCATCTGTGGATTAGCAAAAAGACCTAAACTTTCACTACTAGCACTACTTTTTATTCGAAGTTTTGGCTTTTCGATTGTTTTGTATTAATTATTGGCACATCTTCAATTCTACAAAAACAAACTAAAAGCAAGTGAAAAAAATTGTCTTTTAGCTTGTTAAGCAGTTGTGCAATTTTAAATTTAAAATTTTAATTTATTATTGCTTATTTTCTTTATGTATCTTAGGTTGAACCAGAAGAAGCCAAAGAAATTTGGCAAAACATGTATAATTTCTCATTCCAAAAATGCAGTCACGCAGCTTGGTAAGGCTTTTCTAGTTCAAATGAATATGCTTCATAATCAGTCCTTCAGAAGTTAACCTAGTGTAGACAAGTTATTTTAATAAAGTAATTGATATAGTAGTTCAGAAGACATAGCAGAGTTTTAATTGCTTCACCGATCTTTTTGCAGCTCTTTTACATATGTTTATTTCATTTTAAACACATTAACAGCTTTCTAAAACAATATTTTAACTGTATTGTATGGTTTATTTTGAAATTTCCTGTATACTGTGCTACAGGAAGGTGCATACTCATTGTACACATTCAGCCTTGAAGGATAATAAAAACTAGAGTCATGAATATATATCTACTTTGAGTGAGCACTATTTCCATGTGTGGGAAAAGCACACAAACTGTGATTAAATTGCCAGCATGTGAAAAGAGCATTACCACCTTTAGATTCTCTCTAATTTCTATTGGAGTTGTTTCATATTTACGAACTTTTTTTAAAAAAATGTACTTTGATCATTATATGTAGGCTTCTTTTTTTATTTTGCTTGTTTCATAAGCAATACTGACTCCCAAGTTAATTGAAAACTCTCACTGTATGGATTTTTGGATTTCAAAATTATTAGCATAATAACCAAACCAAAAAAAAGGGTGAATTCAGTCTTGATGATCCCTGGCACCATTCTATCCGCTCACCCTCAATTTCTTTCTGTTGGCTGATCTTTGATCTGGGTGTGATTGGGCACAATTTCCATTATAATGATCAACTATCGTATGTGTGCTGTGTGCCTACATCAGTCATCGTTGCATTCTGCACGATAGATATGGTTAAACATGAAAGATTACACATTACTGTGTTTAATATTAGAGTCTGTCTGCTTAACTGATGTATAAACGATTTTTGTCCTTCGTTTTAACCAAGCTCATAACTTTGTCTGTTAAATTGGTGCACAAAGAAATGTCATGATTTCTGAATCATGTCAATCACTGAATCAGGGTATATAATCAGTATATAATTATTGTGACACTGTGTGACTGTCTTCTCTCTCATTCACATTATTTGTGATAGGACATCATTATTGTACGCCTTTTAGAAACAGATCATGGGAAATGTCATGCATGCTAAAATAACACATTTTTGGTCATCAACAGGAATGGGAAATGTAAATTAGTGCAACAAGGGAAGGAATGTGTTCAAGGAATGCGGCTGCGCCATTACTACATGTTGTGTGGGGCTCTTCTAAGGGTTTGGAACAAAGTTGGAAACATTATGTCTGATGTTACAAGTTCTAGTCACTTGCAAATTGTGCGTCTAAAAACCAAGGACCAGAAAAAGCAAGTTGGTAAGTAATTGTTTAATTTTCGAGAGATTGAGTTTGGGATGTTCTGCAAATAAATTTGTTTATATCCCAGCTTGCCTCTGAGTGGAGCAGTTGGTGGTATTTTTGCTGATTTATGTACAAACGTTCACAGATTCACTCAGTCTAACAAACTGTATTCCCAGTATATATTTGTGCATGTTTTCAGTCCATTGGTGTCTCGAATTTGGCAGAATATATTGGTTCAAATTAACTTGTATTTCTATAAAATTTCTAAATATAGTCTGTCAAACACATTTGCTAATTAATTAATCAACAAATCTTATTGGACTGGCTAATAGTAGTTACTGAATTTACATGTTAATATACTTACACTATTAATACAAATAAATGAATGGATACATGTAGCGTTTGGATCATAGCCTCTGAAGATCATGGCACACAGTTTTACTTTTATTGTCTGAGTGCACACTGAGAATCGGATATTAGGAGAAGAGTTTGTATCTCTCTGGACAAAGGACTCAGAACCTCATTCGAGCAAACTTTAATGGGTGCTTCTTGTCTAGAGGATCAGAGGTGTTATATCTGAACATATCCCAGCATTTTGCACCTCCCTATATGATGGATTTTCTGTACATTGAGTGAGAACAGGAAATCTGCTCATTTGTGATCCCGAGTCCCAGTGGCTTGTGACTTCTTTTGTTCTTAGGTTGCCTATGATGTTATTTAGCATTTATTGCTCAACTCTAATTTTCCCAACAAGATCTGGTTGGCCACTTCCAAAGCCTGAGCACAGGACTGAAGCTACATCTATAAAACTAAAAGAAATAGGAGCAGTAGTAAGCCATTTTGCCAATCAAGCCTACCCTGCAACTACTTGCAGCACCTCCATGCTAACTTCTTATGTTTCATGCACAAAAACATCCAAATCCCTTTGTGTTGTACCTTTTTGGAGAATCTCTCCATTCAGACAATAGTCTGCCTTTTGATTCTTTCTACCAAAGTGCAAGACCTCTCACTTTCAGATATTAAACTCTATCGGCCTACTTGTTGACCTGTCTCTCAACCTATTTAAATCCACTTGCAGATTCCTTATCCTGTCACCACAACGTGCCCTCCCACCTATTTTTGTATCATAAGCAAATTTGGATAGATTACACTCTGCACCCTCTTTCCAAATCAGTAATAAAGGCAGTAAATAATTGAGGCCGAAACAAAAACAGAAGTTGCTGGAAAAGCTCAGCAAATCTGGCAGCATCTGTGAAGAGAAATCAGATTGAATGTTTCTGGTCCAGTGACCCTTCCTCAGAATATAGGCAGTAAATAATTGAGGCCATTTGACTAATCCTTGTGGCATCTTTCCAACTTGAAAAGGACCCATTAATTCTGACACTGTCTTCTGTGTGTTAACCAGTTTTCAATCCAGAATCCCAGTGTCTTGTGATTTTTTTGTTCTTGGGTTGCACATGATGATATTGCTCAACCTTAATTTTCCCAACAAGATCTGGTTGACCACTTCCAAGGCTTGAAAACAGGACTGAAGCTACGTCTATAAACTACCTCCCAATACCATTATTTTCTGTGTTGTGCACTAACCCTTCTCTGTGACACTTCATTGAATGCCTTCTGAAAATCCAAATGCACCACATCGTCTAGTTCCCTTTTATCAACTCTGCTCGTCGTATACTCAGAATGCTCACAAACTTGTCAAATGTGGTTTGTCATTCACAAAACCATGTTGACTGTGTTTGATTGCATTAGGCTTTTCTATTCTTCCTGCAGTACTTTTCCCTGAAGGACCACAGTGAACCAAACGATGTTTAGGCAGATATCGGTCCACAAAATAACCAGATTTAAACACATGATCCGTAGGTTATTGTTCCAGTACTATAACCAGTCATCTATCAATTTAGCAGCAACATTTTCACTTTCAATCCAGCCAGAGAGTTGTGTTAGGGGGAAGCTCGCTAAACAAATGGAGAGCACAGTGAGCCTTGTGTATAGTTTCTAGGCATGTAAAAGTCTACAAACCTAAACACCTGAAGTCATCCAGCAACCATATAATGCTATTAACTGCATCAAGTAATGCAAGTTATACTCCAGTGCTAACTGTGATTTGGCAGTTGCTATCAGTTATAATACTGTTTTTTGGCAAAGAGTTGACCTCAGCAATAGTTTTTCACTAAGCTAAGCAAACATGTATTCTACTGATTTCTGCAGGTATAAAGATTCCTGAAGCCTGTGTTTATGGTGTTATTAATGAGCTGAAGAAAATGGACATGGCAGTAAAGAAGAAGCAGGAGGAGAGTCGGCAGCTACTGGCAAACCAAGTACTACAAATATGTCAAAGTGACGCACAGAGTAGCTTATCTGTAGAAC